>NW_005871054.1:17425242-17477246 GCF_000147115.1 Myotis lucifugus | reverse complement strand
GGCCCTGCCCCCATCGTCAGGTGCCAATTGTGCTTGATCACGTGTCTCCACTGCCTGGAGACCTCCCCTGGTCTGTATTTTTCGGGTGCCACCTCCCTGGTTGGCTGTCTTGCCCTGCTCTCCCACTTGTGAACAGTCCCATTGCCAAAGTCCTTGCAGAAAAAGGTGTGTGCGTGCCCTCTTTCCTGCGGGACTGTGACAGCTGGGATTGAAAAGGAGACAGGAGAGCAGTGACCCTTCCAGAGTCCATGCAAGAGGTCCAGAGGGGCCTATGCAGTCCCTAGACGACTGGGGGAGGGACGGGTGGTGAGGCGGGGCTTGTTGACTAGGAAGCAAAATGTCCTCAGGGCAAGTGCTGCACATACACAATTACCCCATACTGCTGGAAGGTGCAGCTGCGGCACATTGTACAGGTGAGGCTCCTGCAGCACAGAGAGGGTGAGTGACTTCCTGAAGGACACACAGCAGTTAATGGGCTGTTTGGTGGAAAGTGCAGGCTACCTGGCACAGGGACTCCTCCCCTTGTCTAGCCCCCAGATATATGATGATGCAGGGAATTCACGAACCCCACCAATACCTCCAAGGCATTTCCCCTAATGAGTCCAGGCTGGGGCTCCCTTTCCTGAAGCACCTGGGTTGATAGGAGCCAGCAACTGGATTGCTGTGCCCAGATTCTTGATGCCAAAACTGAGGCTCAGAGAGGGGAAGCAGAGGTTCCTAGGATGGGGCCACCTGCCCCACAACTCAGCCCAGCTAAAAGGAGGCTCTGCCAGTAGTCAAGAGGGTGAGGCCAAATGATCACCCCGAGGTGGGCACCTCAACAAGGTGGCGGGGGCAAAGGAGCAGCAGGAAGTGGGCAAGTAAACAGGGGGGTGAGGTTGTGATCAACCAGAAGTGGGCACGGCTGGAAGTGGGCATGTGAACAGGTGGGCCGGGCTTCTGATGAGCTGGAAGTGGGCACAATTGGAAGTGGACATGTGAACAAGGGGGTGGGCCTTGCGATGAGCCTGAAGTGGGCCTAGCAGGAAATGGGCACCTGAACAAGGTGGTAGAAGCAAGTGAGTACCAGGAAGTGGGCACAGCTGGAAGTGGGTAGGTGAACAGTGGGGTGAGGACGTGTTTTTATGCGAGAGATGTCCCAGGAGGGTGGAGGGGGACTCACATGTAGACTGAAGGGATGTGGTAAGGAGCGCCCAGAAGCTGAAGAGGCAGTAAGCACCGTCCAGTGAAGCCCTTGGATGGAGCATGGCCCCAGCCACCCTGATTTCAGATTCTGGCCACAGAAGTGGGAGAACATATGTCCCGGTCTGTATTCATCAGAGCACCCACGTCAGGAAATATATCCTTCTGTGCCCTTCAATTTTGGGCTTTAACTGAGTTCTGGGGACAGCAGGGGCTCACAGGGAGATTCATGCCTGTATCTGTGCCTAGGCCCTGTCTCCTGCCCCTCAGACCTGCCCAGTCCCAAAGGACAGGGAAGTGGGCACACTGGCTGACTAATGGGTGGAAAGTTCAGGCTACCTGGCTGAGGAATGCCTCCCCTTGCCAGGCCCTCAGCTGTAGGATAAGGCCGGGTACTCACAAAGCCCCACCATTACCTCCAAGGTATCATGAGACTCCCCTTCTTGAAGCACCTGGGTTGCTAAGAAATAGCACCTGGGATGTTGTGACCAGATTCTAGATGCCAAACTGAGGCTCAGAAAAGGGGTGCAGAGGTCCCTAGCCCGCCACACCTTCCTGAGGTCCGGACACTGGATGGCAGCAAAAAGGTCACTGTCCTCAGGAAGGGTGTTCCAGAGAAAGAGACGGAAAGCTGACCCTCAGGGCTCGGCGACCAGTAAGTGGCCCTGGAGGGGGCAGGATATTAGCTCCCTGAACAGAAAGGGTTTTCAGGGCCTTAACAAGGCTCTTTCCCTGATGTCAAAGCCCACAGGCAGGGCTGGTGGGGTCACAGGCCCCTCCAGTGTGAGATGCCCCCATGGAGGGGATCCATTGGTAATAGGACCCCCCCCCCCCCCGCCACGGCTGCCTTAAAGGAGGGCTGGCGGCCCCCAGCTTGCCCACGCCCCACGGGGTACTAGGCTGCTTGTGAGCAGGTGATCCGGGGCTGTGGGTGTTTGGCCCTTAACCCACCTTCCAGCTATTGGGAAGGGCCCCCGTCTGCCTGAGGAGCTCAGTCTCCTGGCCAGTGTAGGTCAGTGGTCAGGTGCACAAGGGGGCGGGGTCTCACGAACAAGGGGGAGGGCCCAGGTGACAAGCTGGAAGATCTTCTTTAAGTTGAAGGTCCATAAGTTTAGATACACAGACCAATGGAAATGAATTGAGAGCCCAGAAATACAGCCACATGTATATGGGCAAAGAACCCAAAAACATACAATGGAGAAAAGAAAGCCTCTTCAATAAATATAGCTGGGAAAATTGGAAAGCCACATGCAAAAGAATGAAACTAGACCACAGATTGCCCCCATGTACAAAAATCAATTCAGCAGTGGAATTTAAAAAATCTTTAAATCTTTTGGCTCACTGATTTCATCCTTTACAACTGCTGTGAACTGTGTATGGAAATGGTAGGAATTTTTATGGGGTGAAAAGAGAGAAGCTGGGTAACATAGTGAAATCAGCACGAGTTTTGGCTCCAGAATGCCTGGTTTTCACACCTGATCTGCCGTTTACGAGTCATGGATCCTGGAGTAAATTTCCTCTCTGTGCTTTAGTTTCTTCACATAAAATAGGCACTGTACTGAGTACATTTCAGGGATGCTAAGAGGATTAAGTAATGCAGAAATGTATGAAAAGCATACTCTATATAGCAGACACTCAACAAATATTAGATATATTTATAAATAACTGCACATGTGTGAATATGTATAAGACAAAGATATATAACAGACTGCCAAAATGTGTGTGCATGTGTGTGTGTGTGTGTGTGTGTGTGTGTGTTAACGTGTGTAGGATAGAGGCAGAATGGTAAGGGAGGGATACTTGATTGCTTTATAGACATTATCACAAACAATTTTCTTACCCACAGAAATGCTTTCTTATACCTTAGCCATAATTAATTAGCATTTGTATAGTTCCAAGTATGGACCCTATTCAAAAAATGGTTTCAATCTGTGCTTGTTCTGTAACCACAGGCAAGTTACTGAACTTTCCTTTGTTGAAGTTTGTTCATAGGTAAAATGGGGATAAAGATAAGATCAATCTCATGGAATTGTTGAGGCTTAAGTTAATATATGTAAATAATTTAGAAAGGTGCATGGCCTATAGTAAGTGCTCAATAAAACTATTCCTGTTCTTATTGATTAATTATATTTACTATCGTGGAGTCAGTGTGTATATGCATGTGTGGATGCATGACTTTGTCTACATGTTCTATATGTGCTTGTGATATACACATGTGTATGTATATACAGGCTTATTGTGAATGTCTATGTTTGAACATATGTGTATGTGTGCACATGTGTGGATGCATATATATACTTTTAGGTATGTATATGGGTGTATACAGAGTATACATATATTATGCATGCTCTGTGTGATGCAAGTGCTTGTATTTTTATGTGTGCATTAGTGTTTATGTATGGATGTATTTGTTGTATGTGTTTGTGTATATATGTGCTTGGGATGTGTATATGTTGAGTGTATACGTACATACGTTCACATCTATAATAATAAAAGGGTAATATGCTAATTAGACCGGATGTCCTTCTGGATGACCTTACAGATGAAGTCGGGGCTGCGAGGGAAGCCTGGGTCCCAGGTGCCAGAGGGAAGCCAGTGCCTGCAGCGGGGGGAAGGAAGGCCTACTTTTGCATGAATTTCGTGCATTGGGCCTCTAGTGTGTATATAAAAGAGTTGCTGTGTATGGTTGTCTAGGATGTACAATATATAACCCAGAGAATGCCATTTATGTTAGAGTCTAGAATGTGCAAACCTATGCGGTGGCCCTGTGTGTGACTTGTAGAAGTAGGAGACACAGTAAAGGCACCACTAGAGGGCGCCATTTCCTCTTTTTATGTTGAATACAAGCGTTCTAGGTTTTCTCTCCCTTTTCCATCTCACTGGAAAGGGAGAAAAAAAAAGATAAAACTATCTATTTTGTGCAATATACATTTGACTAACCTACTTGATGCCTGGTTTGTTTTAATGGGTTTTACATTTACTGCTTGCCATTGTTTGAATCCAGCACAGCTGGTTTGTCAATCTAAGGAACATTACTTCTTTGGAAAGTACACACCAGTGCCCTAAAGTAAGCTTGGGCTAAGCCATGCCAGCATTCTTGGCAAGAGCATTTTCTGGTAGTTTAGGGAAGTCATGGGCCTTCAGGATGGAGGACCAAATGTCACTGAGGACTCTACTTCTCATTTGCCAAATTCAGTTTTCATAAAACCGTAGGATTTTAGATGTGGCTGCCTCTTTGGGCAGAGATGTAGGTGGTGATCAATCCTTTATCTGCCTCCACACTCACCATGTATACGGTACAGCTCTATCAAACATCTCTCCTAGTTGAGAACCACTGATTTAGAGCAGCAACCTTTTAAATGAGTGCCACCAAGGCTCAGAGTAAAGGGATTTTTCCAAAGTCATGCAGTCAGGTGGGTACAGAGCTAGGTTCAGAGCCCATAGATCTTAGCTCCTAGTTGAACTTTCATATTTGTATTTATTTTTGGTTTGATTACAACTAAGATTTTAGGCATGGATTCTAGTCTAGAGTTCCTGGAATCGCTTTCTGAAGGGCAGGCAGGAGAAACACCGAAGGGTTACAGCCCTTATACATTCATCATAGGTTCTCTAGTCAATAGATTATGAGAATGTGCAGAGTCAGGAGGCGTGGACTGAATTTTTCCAGTCCTCATATTCCCTATCCTGCTATCTTCTTAGCTTAGGAAGTAATTCTTGCAGTTGAATTTTGACACTAAGGAGAAGAAATCTCTATAAAGAATGTGTTGAGGTGGTGGTTAAATGGTCCCTCCATAACCTTTCTCAGCTTCCGAATAAAGTATTCGGGAAGACATTGAAAAATATGGGGAATATGACCAACAGTTAACCCATTGGCAGAACTTGAGAGAAATTTCCACCAACTACATGGTGAAGAACTGGGTCAAAAACACAATCACCAGCCCACCTGTGCTTAGAAATGAACTAAAACTGCCTTCCTAAAAGTATGTAGAAGGTACCCTTTGTGCCATTCCATGTGGGCGACCTGTATGTGCAATGTAAGATTTGTATTAACTAGAGAACTCCACATCCATCTCTTTTACTGCATGGCTGATGTGTAAATAATTTAAGTTACCACAATATAATCTCCTCTCTCACTTTCAGGGTAACACCTCCATTCAGAGGTTGGACCTCCAGGGGGCGGAAGTGGTGGTGGTGGGGGACCTCCTGGATGGATCCATGATATCCTTGTTGGTCTGACCCCACAAGTAACGGGCTGAAAGTGGGCCCTGAGAGAGCTTTTTATTCACCCCATCTGTTCAACACACCAGAGAAGTAGCCAGTCAGAATTGGGGAAGATGTCACAGAAGCCTGGTGGAGCTGTTCTTGAGGAAAGTCCATTCAAGACTGGAAACGGGTCTGAATTGTGCATAGCAATTTATCAATTTGACAAGGGATTTTAAATAGGGACCAAATGGAACAGAGAATTGGATAAAGGACATTCCAAGCTCTTTGTCTCTTGGCAAATGCAGGCTTGGATAGATGGCTCCTCATTTGAGTTTTAATAAAAATAAAATAAGCAACAAGAATATGTTTCCTATGAGACAGAACTTTCTGTAAAATAAGTGAGAAGATACATCATTCTGAAAATTCAGAGGAAGAGCAGGCTTATTAAAACTATTTACTGTAGGGACCACAAGGGAAAATTTAATAACTGTTTAGCTGCCTCAATAAAAGGCTAGAAGACATGGTATCTATGAAACAAAAGCAGAAAACTGGAAGGAGAGAACAACTAGAGATGTAATCAGGGCAACTGGTGTAATAAGAAAGGATGAACAAATTAAAAATGAAGTAGAATTTAAATTCTTATCAGAAGCAGTAATAAGAATGGATATTATTGAAGATCAAATCAATAATATAGAAAGCAGAGTAGCTCTCTCAGAATTCAGAAGGAAAAGACAGATAATAAAGATGAAAGATAAGATGATATCTTATACATATGCACAACAGATAATATATACTTGTACATCCACATGTGTGTTTGTGTGCACATATACGTATATGTTTATGTACAGATATTATATACACACACGTCTATTTATATAGCAGAGACAAGAGAACCAACTTAATTTTATATGTTCCTGAGGATTTATCAGAACATTACAAATAGAAGCAATAATTAACAATATATTTTTATTTATGTTTTATAAATATTTAAAAATTTTATTTTTAAAGAGAGAGGAAGGAAGAGGGATGGAGAGAGAGAAACATCCATGAAAGAGAAACATTGATTAGCTGCCTCCTGTACACGCCCTACTGAGGATTGAGCCCCCAACCTGGGCATGCACCCTGACTGGGAATCAAACCAACAACCTTTCGGTGCACCAGATGATGCCCAACCAACTGAGCCACACCAGCCAGGGCATAACTAACAATATAATTAAAATTGAAGAAAACTTTACTGAGTTGAGGAAGATTCAAATAGGCTAATTGAAAACCCTATATATTGTCAGAAAAATCCCCTAAAATCAACTGACTCAGAGCCAAGTTTTGAATTGCAAAAATACAGGAATAAAGCTTGCATATGTCCAAGAGGAAAAGGAGAAATTGTATAAAACAGAATGACTCAGCATGGCCTCTGACTTCACTGCTATAATGTGCCAGAAAACAATGGAACCCAAGTGAGCAGAACCTTGAAGAAAGTCACTCATTCTGTGACTATTTCCTTTCCCTTAATCGAGAGGGAGTCATTCCTCTCCACCTTGTTCTGCAGCTCTTTGTGCACATGGCTGCTGTCCTAGAGGAGAGTCTGAGCCTGGGACATCCTTGTTGTGTGGTGCCCAGCACAGAACCTTACGTGGTAGGCTCTGCAGAGATGTTTGATTGGATGGAAGAAGGAAGGGATAAGGACCTTGGGCCGGGTGCAAAGCCCTCTGGTTGTACAGCTGGAGTAAGTGGCTAGGCTGTGGCTCCTCCCTGTAGATGTTCAGTTGGGTTTGAAATATTTGTGGGGTGGGCACATGATGCCATTGTCCAGGAAAATGTTCTTCAATCATGGATACTTCTCAGAATCATCCTCCTTCTTCAAACATTTTATCGGTATCAGTTGTTCTTAGTAGAAAATCAACGGACTTAGCAGAAGCCCACGTCATTGCAGATCAGTCCCTGCATGATCCATCTACCTCCCTCAACTCTCTCCACACCTCCACACCCTCACTCTCTGTCTGCTGCCCTGCTGGCCTTCTTAGAGTTTCTGGAATGCACCTGCGGGCTCTTGCTTGTGTGAAGTCCCTCTGTCTGGACAACTCTCACCCTGTCTCTCCCTCTGAACTCTCCCTTCAGCTCAAGCTTCTCTATCTAGGTCAGTTCTTGTTATCACCTCCATTCCTCTAATCACAGCTGTAATGCTACATTTATTTGTTATTAGTTGGTTAGCACTTGTCTCCTTAATTAGCTCCAAGGTCCCTAAGGACAGTCTGTGTGGGTTTTGCCCACCATTTTATCCCTGGTACCTGGCGTAAGTCTGGCCTAGAGTAGGTCCTTCGTGATTATTTGCTGAATAAGTGGATATAGACCCACCCAAGTTTTGAGACCTGATTCTGTTATTCACTACCCACAGCACACTGAGGCCCTCCCTGGCCCTCCGTGATACTTATTTCTTCACCAGCCAAGTGGGAACTATGTCTACTTCCCAGGATTGTTCTGAGAAACAAATTAGGCATTGCAGATGACAGCATTTGTAGATACAAGGCACTCTAGGAGAGTTAATTGCTATCTTTGGTTGTTGATTGATTATTCTAGAACATATGTGATGAGGGCTAAAATAGGAATATAATCTTAATGTGGGCCCCAAAGAGAGACTTTTTCTCCTTTTCTGTTCTCTTCCTTCATTCAGTGAATCTTTCCTTATTGTTCTGTTATCAAAGCCTGCATTCAGTAAAGGATTTGACACAAATGATTTGCATCATAATTTTAACATTGGGGGTATTTGCATTTTAAATACGATCACTGATTAAAGAACAAAAGGCTTTGTCTATTTTAAATACGATCACTGATTAAAGAACAAAAAGGCTTTGTCTATTTTTATCAAATATCAAGCATCACAGAGGAGACAGGGACTGTGAAACCCACCCCATCTGGGCGTCTCCCTCCTTAATCTCCTGTCTACCTCCCAGCCCAGGCACCACTTACATCCCTGAAGGCCTTCTTCCTGGCCAGACTCCCAGTCCTTCAAGAATTCCACCATCTTTACTCATTTCTCTTCAGAATTCCCCCTAGAACACTGTGTTTTGTTGATTTTGAGAATTTCAGAGAATGTTGTGTTTGTTTCTGAAGAAATTGGAGGCAGTTCAGAAGTTTGCCAAACAGGTACTACCCTATGGCATATTTTAGCAACAACCCCACCCGCCCTCCCCCAGTCAAGTGATCTCAGAGTTTTTGGAGGACCAGAGAAGAGAACAGCCTTTCCCAGGGGACGGGGCCCTGGCATGTAGAGAACCAGGAAGCACGTGACAGTGATAAGTGAGGGGAAGATGGACCGGACCGTTATTGCTCTTTCAGGCTCAACTGGGAGGAAATAAATTTTGGACATATTGGTTGCCACTAACCAATCATAAGTAACTGTGATAATTTTCTTAAGATAAATTCTGTGGTGGGAGACATTGTAGGGCATGCACAAGAATCTACTTCATAATCTCCGATTTTAAGGCGTTTACGATTTAACATATTGTCCTTAAGATTCATCCATATGACAGGGTTTTCCTATTTATTTACTTTACTAGTGTCCTGGTGCATGAATTTGTGCACATTGAAAAGGAAATTAATTAGAAGAAATATTTTAATATCGCTATTCATGTCTTGCTAATGAAAAGAAAATAGGATTCTACCGAGTCTCCTATCTACCTACTCTAGGACTTCTGTGAGGATCAAATGAGATGAGGCATGAGAAAATGATTCACAAACGCTTGGTTAAAGTGTAAAATGTTTGCACTTAGCTATAAAGCAAGTTGGGTTCCTGGGCTGAAGAAACTCCAAGGATGGTAGTCGCTAGGGAGAGGAAGCTAGGCGTTGCTATGTGACGTCATTACTCGGCACCCACAGCCACCATTTCTGGTCTGAGCTGGTCTGTGGGCCACATTTTGTGCCATGGGGTCTTGGCAGTGTTGGCTGCGAATTGGTGGGGTATTGCTCCAGGGTGGTGGGAGGGCCTGTGTCCCACTTGGGGAAAGCTGAGTGTTGGTTTGTCAGCACCAGGTCTGTGGTGTCATTTATTTTTAAATGGCCAGTGCACATCATGGCAGCTCCTGTGCTGAGTGTCTGCCCCCTGGTGGTCAGTGCATGGCATAGCTACCAGTTGGATGGGTGGACACTTAGCCTTTTATACATATAGATTGCCCTTGGAGCTTGGAAGTGAGGAAGGTAATGGTAATGCCCTGGGGGAGGGGGGGAAGGGGCAGGAGGTCTCCTCTTTATTTTTTAAGGAAGAATAATTTATTCTATGTAAATACCACATTTTATGTATCCATTCATCTGGCAACGCACATTGGTTGCTTTCAACCTCTTGGCTGTTGTGAATAGTGCTGGTATGAACATGGGTGTGCAGATGAGGGATTGCTGGATAACAAGTATGGGTAAGGAGGTGGAGAAATTGGAACCCTTGTGCACGTTTGGTGAGAATATAAAATGGTGTCGCTGCTATCGAAAATGGCATGGAGCCCTAACCGGTTTGGCTCAGTGGATAGAGCGTCGGCCTGTGGACTCAAGAGTCCCAGGTTTGATTCCGGTCAAGGGCATGTACCTTGGTTGCGGGCACATCCCCAGTAGGGGGTGTGCAGGAGGCAACTGATTGATGTTTCTAACTCTTTATCCCTCTCCCTTCCTCTCTGTAAAAAATCAATAAAAAAATATAAGAAAAAAAAAGAAAGAAAATGGTATGGAAAGTCCTGAAGAAATAGAACTGCCACAGGACTTCAGTTCTCTTTAATGTGGCAGCATGGGGACAAAACATATGTTTTCTTACTGATTCTTTGTGGAGCTAGGTGCTTCTGTGATTAGTAAAGATAGATAAAGCCTAACATATTAAGCAAGCATAACTAGGAACCTCAGGAAGATTCCAAAACCTAGAGATTAGTGCTTGCTACACCACCACAAAGAGCAAACCTTATTAACATCTCTGCTTAGCCTGTGCTGCGAAGGAATACCCACAGGTGTGCACCAAGACACAGCGGTAATTTGTTTGTTGTAATATTGATAAGGGTCCCAAGCTATAAATAAGCACATTACCAAACAATATAGGATTTCTTAAATTATGGTAAGTCCACTGCTGCCATTAAAAATAGCATGATTGTTTAGAAATAGTAAATGCATTAAGTATCCATGATTACATTTTTCCAGTGAAAAAAGCAGGTTCTAAAACAGTATGTACCGTCGATTCTATTTGGGGGATATATTTGGAAGATATTCACAAAACATGCTCAGTGGTCAAGACAAGTTACGCGTGTTATGTAACCCCCATTGTACGGCACTGTGTATGAAACCCGGCCCCAGCTAGAGTTGCAATTGGCAGTGGTCTTAAGTGGTTATTTCTGGGCTGTGGGGTCACAGGTGTCTTCTATTTATTCTGGGGGGCTTACTTTTTACTAATTTTACAAAACACATCACTTTAATTTTTTCTTAAAAAGTTATAAAAAGTGGCATGTGAAGGGAGTTTGCATGGAATCCAGGACCACTTCAGCACCAGGAACATCAGAAAACCGGAGCTGTCATGCTTTTTCTACGAGACTGTGAAGTGGGCACAGGTGCTCACACTTCAGAGCGTCTCCAGGAGGCTTGCTTTACTGCCGGGCCCTCCCAGGTTGCTGGGCCCTCCCAGGTGGTCCCCCCCCGCCCCCTTCGAGTGGCCTATTTAGTGCATCTGGGCCCTTTGGCCCAGGCTCTGCTGTTTCTGCTGCTGGCTCCAAGGCCTCATTTTTTTGGTTTGTTTGTTTTTTAATGTTTGTATTGATTTCAGAGAGGAAGAGAGAGGGAGAGAGAGCTAGAAACATCAATGATGAGAGAGAATCATTGATGGGCTGCCTCCTGCATGTCCCCACTGGGGACCGAGCCCACACCCGGGCATATGACCTTGACTGGAATCGAACCTGGGACCCTTCAGTCCACAGGCCGACACTCTATCCACTGAGCCAAACCGGTCAGGGCCAAGGCCTCGTTTTGAGCCCCACTGGAGATGAGTGTGATTTTGAGGAAAAAGGCCCAGGTACACTGCATCTCGGCTCTCTTTTGGAATTTATGTGGCGACACGGTGTTTTGGAAACCTCAGTGTGGAACTCCAGCCCTCCGCAAGATCTTCCTTTCCAATTCCAGGCCACGGAGGCCCCCCTCCCCACACAAGGTAAGTTCACATAGGCACAGACTTGACTTTTAATTTCCTTTTGAGGCCCGGGACTAGAGAAACCTAGCAGATACTTGAAAGCTTTTTGTGATGGACTTGTTTGGTGCCTCTGTTTCCTTCTCTATAAAATGGTGGTAATGCAATAATTCTCCACTGTAGGTTCAACATGAGAAATAGAATCTATTGGAGACACTATGATAAGGTTTGTTTAGAAAAACATCGCAAGTTCCTGGTCCAATAGAAAGATGAAAAAATCTGTTCCTTTATGTACACAGCCAGTTCTGAGTTCTGTAGTAAATTGATTGCTCGATGCTTGAAAGAGTTCAAATAAAGCCTCAGACAGGTGGAGTGTTGTTACTTAGATTTATGGTATATATTACCTGAGAATTGTGTTGCAAAGATTTGCATACTCTATGCAGTTTGATATTTACTAACATGAATCTTTTTTGACGAAAGCATTCCTGAAGACTTGGGGATACACCACAAAGGTAAGAATTGTTTCCTTTTTTCTGGAGAAGTAACAAGGGGAACACAGCCACTGGGCCATTTTGAAGGTGCTAATGACGGCACTTTATATTTGCCTATTGCTTTGCTTTCTACAGCACGCTACTATTCTAAAGTGCTTTCAAATCGCTTCCTGTTCTCAACCGTGCCGGCTTTTCTAGATCAAGAAACTGAGACAGAATCAGTGAAGTGACTTGCCTAAGACCACACTTGCCTTAGATGGTGAGCTGGGATTCTAAGCCCAGGTATTTCCACTCTAGGTTTTTCCTCCGAAGGCAGCTGCTGCTTATGAACCTGTTGGTCGCCTCTTATTTCAGAGTGTCCTAGGGGAGTAGGAAAGACACAATGTTACCTACCCGAACCTCTACCGAAGGGTTTCTTCAGAACCGTCCTGGCAGCCCTGCAGACACAGCATTTCCTGTGAGTCATCATTCTTAAGAAAAGGCTAAACATCTCTGTTCTGTTGCTTGAAAGACTTAGTTGGCAACATCAAAGAATTGTGTCCTAGGCATACTTGTATGATTAGTAATAGAAAAAGCCATCAAATGAAATCATTTTAAGACTGAGACTGGAAACAGCCTAATGCTTTCTAATTCTTTTGGGAAGGGATTTTGCATTTATGAAAAAAAAAAAGCTCTTTTAATTTCATTCTTTGGCACTTTCTTCTCCCCATAAAATCTGCGTCTGAAGAGCCTGGGTGATTTCCTGGCCTTGGCTTTGAGGAACTCTGGCCAAGTGTTCGGCTTTAAGGCGGAGGGTTGGGGAGACGCGAAGGACTATTTAGATTCTGCTTAGTCATCGTTTATGAAGAGTGAGCACCTTGACCTGGTAGTTACAGAAGCCAAGCGAGGTGGCTCCATGGAGGAAAGATCTTTGACCAGAGGGGCCTTGACAACTATGCACATTTCTGGAGGACGCAGTCAAGCTGGGTGCCTCTCTGGAGAAATATTCCGTGGTGGGCACTCTTCCCTTCTGTGAGCCGAGAGGAAAGACGGGAGACCCCAGAAAGCCTTTCAGTCTTAGGGTCTCCATAGGCCTGATGCTCAAATGCCAGGAATGAGTCCTGAAGCTGAGATCAGAAAGGTCCACGGTGAGCTCCAGCAAACACCCATGGCCTGGGATGGCGCCCATGGCTCTTCATGGGTTCAAATCCCCAGCCAGTTTGCCGCATTTACAACAGAACCCCAAATGTTGCATCAGATTCTCTCTTCTGTGATTCCTGAGGCCCAGTCAGCGGCGGAGGACAGTGCCGAATAAAAACGAAGCCGGGCTTAGGTAAGGAGGAACTCCGTTCGGAGACAGTCACAGTAGGGAGAACGCTCAGGTCCACACACCTCAAAACCCAACAGGAAAAGGCTTTTCCTTCATCGGAGAGGAAGCCAGACCTGCAGACTTTTGAGGGGAAATCAGGAAGGGAGTGAGGGCGGACAGACAGCAGGATGGGTGGTTCGATGGGAAATGGTTCTCTCCAGCCGGCCCATCCCTGATGTGAGCTGGTAAGGAGGATGTTCTGTGTTTCAGTGCTTGCTCAGGCTTGGGTCCTACCATAAATGGGTGACTTGGAATGATAGCTTTGAAACTTCTATCTTCTGTGTCTGAGAAAATAATCCTGAGAGATGAGTTGGAAGGATGTTATTAGAGGGTCAAATGAGGTATTGTATGCAAATTGGAGATTATAAAGTACTTGACAGGAATATAGTATTTTTATCAATAATGAGGGCCCAGTAGTTCACAGCAGCAGTATTTATAACAGCCAAAAGGTAGGAACAGCCCAAATGTCTATCAACTGATAATGGATAAACAAAACGTAGTACATTCATACAATGGAATATTATTCAGCCATGAAAAAGAATGAAGTATGGGCTACAGTGTGGATGCACTTCAAAAAATGTTATGCTAATGCCCTAGCTGGTTTGGCACAGTGGATAGAGCATTGGCCTGCGGACCGAAGGGTCCTGGGTTCGATTCCGGTCAAGGGCATACACCCAGGTTGCGGGGTCGATCCCCAGTAGGGGGCATGGAAGAGGCAATCAATCAATGATTATCTCTCATTGATGTTTCTATCTCTCTCTACCTCTCCCTTCCTCTCTGAAATCAATATATATATTTATATTACGCTAAATAGAAGAGCCCAGAGAAGGCCACATATTGTATGATTCTATGTGTATGAAGCTTTGAGAATAGGTAATTCATAGAGAAAGAAAGCAGACTAGTGGTTGCTAGGGCCTAGAGGGAGAAATGGAATTGTCTACTTAATGGGTATAGGGTGTGCTTTTATAGTGTTGGAAGTGTCTTGAAACTAGATATAGGTGATGATCGCACAACCTTGTGAATGTTCTAAATGCCACTGAGTTGTATAATTTTTAAAAAAATATATTTTATTGATTTTTTACAGAGAGGAAGGGAGAGGGATAGAGAGTTAGAAACATCGATCAGCTGCCTCCAGCACACCCCCTACTGGGGATGTGCCCACAACCAAGGTACATGCCCTTGACCGGAATCAAACCCGGGATCCTTCAGTCCGCAGGCAGACACTCTATCCACTGAGCCAAACCAGTTAGGGCTGAGTTGTATAATTTAAAGTAGTTAATAATTCTTTTGATTGAGGTAAAATTCACATACAATTAAAACAAGGGGGGGGAGGGCACTCGTATTGTTTGTTTCTTAGAATCCTGACTATCCTATGACAACATAAATTTACCATTGCTCTTGGTGAGGAAAGATCTGGGTAAAAGCTTTGGGAGTTTCCCAGCTACTTGAGAATTGGGTTTCATTGGAGTGTCTTGTGTTCCAGTCGGAGGAAGGGACGTTCCCCTTGCCTTGCTCCTGCAGGCAGTCTTTATTTTAGGGAATGGCTTCCTTTAAAGAGTCTAGAAGACACAGTGTTGGTTAATAATCTTTTCAGCAGCTTGAGCTTTAACTTGACATCAAGATTTTTACTTCTCTTTTTTTAAAAAATATATTTTATTGATATTTTACAGAGAGGAAGGGAGAGAGAGAGTTAGAAACATCGACGAGAGAGAAACATCGATCAGCTGCTTCCTGCACATCTCCCACTGGGGATGTGCCCACAACCCAGGTACATGCCCTTGACCGGAATCGAACCTGGGACCTTTCAGTCCGCAGGCCGACGCTCTATCCACTGAGCCAAACCGGTTTCGGCAAGATTTTTACTTTTGATGTTTTAGCATTTTTTTTCTTCCTGGGTTGTTTACTAGGTGAATTATACGCTGCTAAGGTGAAAACAGCTTCCTTCACTTCATCCCCTGATATGTGAGCATCACTATTTCATTACTCCGCCTTGTAGATGGGGAAGTCAGTCCCCCCAGAGCAAACATAATTCAATGGACTCAACCTGAGACTTCGCTAGGGTGAAAAATTGGCATAATGGGCCACTCAATGACGACTCATTATCTCTGAATATATGCACACACTCCCAGAGTCCTCCAGGGTCTAAACTGTTCATCTGGAACCAGGTACCTACTAGGGAAACCCACTTCCCCACTGAGCCCCTAACTTTTTAACACTTTGGAAGTAACACATCTACTCATTGTACATATGGTATATTTTCTGCTCTCTAGGTAGCTGGTTATATTTCGCTGGAATTTTTTTTCTCTCCGGAAATTCTTTTTTAAAACTCTAATGTCTAATTTCTGGTCTCTTTAGTGGTAGAACTCAGGGAGGGGTGGCATGAATCATGCCACGGAGGCTTCTAGTTATCTCCAAAGAAGTAGAAATGGTGGTATAATGTTCATTTGTTCTCTTTGCAACGTAAATAAATCCTAGAGTCTCATGTGGCCCAGGATTGCCCCATGTTGCTATTGCATCAAGGAAACAGCAGTCTAACTTCAGAAGACTTGAAGAATAATGTCTTTGTGTTTTGTTTTTTTTAAGTCATTAGTTTCTTTCGAAGGGTAGTATAAGTATTTTATGCAGCAGTCTATACGAAGGCTTCCTAAAAATTACTTCCAGCAGTTCATGGCAGCTGCTGAAAATTGCTTCTCTCTCTACTTGGTAATTATTGCTGCAATGTCTCCAGTCCTTTTGTTTGGCTTCCCCTGTGCTGTGACCTCACACCCCTGTCCTCTCTCTAAAGCCCCCGTTTTCTATAAAAACCTCCCCCTGGGTATTTGAAAGGGTGTGCCTTTAGCTGTCCCCCATCCCCAGTGGCAGATCTGTCACCCCAATCCTCAGAGCCAGTTAGGAGTGGCTCTGCCTCTACTTCTCCCTCAAAATGCACGCTTACATTTGGGACTGGAACTCACCGGTGAGTATGGTTTGGGGGTAGAGCCCCTTGTTTCTGTTGCACCCACTTGTTTACACAGCAGCTAAAGATTGTTCAGGGGGGAATAGTGGGGAAGCAAAAAAGAACAGCACTGGAAGCCTAGAGTCGTGGAAGGTGGTGTAGGATTGAGGTCAAGAAGGGAGGTTCCAGAGTTAGTTGATTGAATTTGGCTTCTCCATTTGTTAGCTGTGTGACCTTTGCAAAGTTCGCCGCTTTAAGCACCAGATTTCTCTTCAAAATGGGTCTAATAGTAAGATGTGTCTTGTAGGAGCACCCCAAATCTCACAGAGCAGAAGTCTATGTTCTAATTTGCTTGCTCCTGAGTCTTCATGGAGTCTTGCCCTCTGGGAAAATGCTTTAAAGGGTTTCCTTCCTTGGGAGTTAGGGGCTCAGAGAACTGGATGTCATCTAGTTTGGTGGGCTACCGAAAAGCCAATCATGCAAGGAGTTTTTATTCTTTCCTGCTTAGCTCTTCAGGCCTGCTGGGGGTGGGTTTATTTCACTCCACTTCTAGTCATAAAATAGGAGTATGAGTAGTCTGCCATTTGCATTGGTAGTAACTTTATAACATCTCTATGTTTATTCTGTTTCTCCTTAGTAATTACCCAGACTATCAAATGAAAAAGTATATCATTGGTGTCCTCTAAGAAGCAGAGGGACCATGCATTAAGCATCACTCTGTAGCCAGTTTAGGGAGCTGACAAGCCCAAGGACTAAAAAATGCTGTGGTGGCACTAAAGAGAAAAGGGCAGCATGCTGAGGCATTGGAACCTGCTTCAGGGAAAGAGAACTTTGAGATGCCAGACTGAGCCTGAGGAGAAGGGCCCTGGGTGAACCCTGTATAACTTGCAGGGTTCAGAGCAGTATGAATGCAGGGCCCTCCTTTTCAAAAATTAAGAATTTCAAGATGGCGAAACAGCATATGAAACCAAGCTCGAGGCCCTTCAGCGCGTGGGGCCCTGTGTGACTACAGAAGTTGTCCACCCATAAAGCTGGTCCTGAAGGGCTAAGGTGACCCAGGCTTGTGCTCTCACTGTGGTACTTACCACACTGCATTTTGTTGGTAGCAGTTCTTGCCCGTAAGCTCCATGAGGATGGCAGAAGCAAGGATGTGCTGGCAAAGAAGCTATTAGCATGTAGTGTGGAGGGAAGGAGGAATGGGGAGAGGGGGAATGGGTTATGTAGGTTACTTGACCTTACACCACCCCTTCTCCTCTCCAGAGCTCCAAAGGTAGTGAGGTGGGAGTGGGGCGGAGGTTCCCCAACATAGAGTAAGCCTTGTTTGATCTCCCAGGACTTTGGTTTCCTTCAGATTCCAGCCAACATTTTAATCAGAAGTCCTCTAAAAGGATAGTGACTCGAAGGCTGAAGTGAAGATGACAGAAAACCCTAAGGAATCAAAAATGCATCTTTGTCTTTTGAAAGCAGAAGGGTCAAGTTGGAGTGGGATAAATAAAAACAGGGTTCATAAACAGGATTTGATTTTCAATAGAATATTTCTTAATATCATAAAATCAGACGTCTTCCAGGGAAACAAGCTGTCGTTGAAGGATGGGGCGTTATTGTTGTCAGATCGATTGGTTAACAAGATATAACCTGGGAAATTTTATTTTCTTCATGATCACTGAAGAAAATGCTCTGTTATTCTGGCTTCATCTATTCAGTAGAGTGTCATCTGGACGATACCCTCTTTTTGTTCTAGAAGTTGTTTTATCTATGCCAAAGAGGAGAGAATGTTAGAAATTTATACTCTTATAGTCCCAACACAGATGACTTTAATAAAGCGATATGGAATGCAGGGATTCTTTAATTTACTGGAAAAGAAGGTGTTCTGTGTTTAGCTATCTCATGACAACACATGATGAGTTTCCATTAGAGTCTGATTTTGTTTTGCTTTTCGCCTGTGAGGGCCTCCTGTCTGCTAAGCACAGGGATGAAGAAGAAGGATCCTGAATGCTATCCATGAACCATACAACTTAGTTTTCTTTTGTATCTACATTTTTTGGAATGTATAAGTCACCTTGCCCTCTAATATTTCTTAAAATAACTCAAAAGAGTGCAATTAATGTTATTTGAGTGCTCTACTGGTGACCAACCTGCCTACTTATCGATGATGTTAGGAAATCAGATTTTAAAAAATTGGTTAATAGTATCAAGCTGTTTAAAAAACAATTCTTCTATGACATTTTTAGTGCTAAAACAAGCATGCACTAAGAATATTTCAGATTATGACCAAATAATAAAATCTTTCTCTGATGTAAAGGAGTGCTCAGTTTGACAAGAGTAACCATAATTGGTTGTTATTTATTTGCTAAGGTAGAATAACAGTGAATGAGGACAAGAGGCACTGCGTGAATCATGGGCACTGCCAAGAGGCCCTCTGAGGATTTGCTAGTGATACTGAAGGACAAAGGAAGGCCACAGAAGAGGCATTAGAAATACAGATCTATTAAAATGTGCAGAGAAATATTGCCTTCCATCTAATGGTCTGAGCAAGTCCTTCCAGCATCATTGAGAGCCTGAAGTTCAGGCAGTATTTCTAAGGAAAAACAGAAATGAGGGCTTTCTGTATTGAAGGTGGAGGCTCCATTTTTCTGGACTTTCGGAAGGTGCTGGGAGACAATGAGAGAATTTGCCCATTTCCATTGGTGAACCAGCTTCATTAGGCCTCACCAATAGGTGTTGATAAACCAAACGTTTCTGTTGTCCAAGAAAAGGGATTTGAAGAGGATGCCCAGATTATAGATGCAGAATGTGTGACACAGAAGCAAAATGTGCTTGTTTTTTTTTTAAAGGGTTTAATTGATTTTAGAGAGAAAGGAAGAGAGAGAAACATCAATGAGAGAGAGAGAGAGATAGAGAGATAGAGAGAGAGATAGATATGTTGGCTGCCTTCTGCATGCCTCCCACTAAGGATCAAGCCCACAACCCAGGCATGTGCCCTGACCGGGGAATTGAACTGGTGAACTTTTGGTTCATGGGTCAATGCTCAACACTGAGCCACACCAGCCGGGCGAAAATGTGCCTGTTTTAAATAAACAGGGCTTTTCCGTGTTTGACCAGTTTCCCAAAGGGTTTTGGCATTTTTCCTTTTATGGTAATGAAGTCCTGACTTTCCAGGGTAGAACTAGTTGAAATGATCAATTTTATGGGGGAGAGAGAATGTTCTTTTTGCTTTATTTAAACGTTTGTAAGATATGTTACAGAAAGGGTAAAGTTAGTGGAATTGCTTTTAGCCCCACCTAGTGAGATTGTAGATCAAAGCAAGGTGGAATTCGTGGATTATGTTGGCCACTGCACCTTCTTCAGGCTACCCCTGCCTCATTAAGAGTGTGCTGAGCATAATGAAATAGAGAAACTGGTTAATAGCTGAGTTCTACTGGCAGTAGCGCAACTCTAAAGATCTGTTACCCTCACTTTTGTCGGCATCACAACTATCTTTGTTTGGGATTAACTAGTTGGTTATTTAGCTAAACAATTGTTATCTAAGTCCTCTTAATTCTATGAGGAAGGTATTATCAAGCAAGGATGATGGGCCAGGTACAGAAACTCACCAGGGCAGAAAGCTCTGATGCCTAGCAAGGGGCAAAAGTGGGAAAATAAGAACTTTTCCTCCCCTTTCATATCACTAGTGAGGCAGTTTAGACCTCTTGACCTTTTCCTCCCTAAAGATAACATCTAGGCTTCAGTTGTATTTCAGCCCCAGACCCAGAAAAGCAGAAAAACCACATAAGTGACACTGTGGCTGCCTCAGGACTAGCTTTTACCTCCCAAGTCAAGGTTTCCTCAGCCTTGAGTATCACATACAAACTCCACCCAACATCTTAAACATGTTGAATGATTTGACATGTGCCAGGGATTTTTTCTATATCCATTCTTAGCAGGAGACAGAGTTCTGCTCAAAACAGGAATGATCAACTGGATGGGAACCTGTACTCTAGTCTCTCTCTCACCCAAAGTAGAGGTAGCTCCCCAATAATCAGTTTTTACCTATCCCTGTAACCCATCATATCGGACACAAAAGGGCAGTCCAGATAATCCCTCTCCTCTAACCCTTGTTATCTCAGCAGGTGGCATAGGGGGCTTAACCACTGCTATATCATATTTTGCAAATTCATGGGACTACTGGCTAAAAATATTATAAACTAGAGGCCCGATGCGCGAAGATTCGTGCAAGATGGGCCTTCCTTCCCCTGGCTGCCAGCACCGCCTTCGCTCTGTCCCGGAGCCACCTTTCTGCCTTCCCATGCTGCCCAGGGGCCCAGAGTGGCTGGGGCAGTGCGGAACACCTGCATCAATTAACCTGCCATCTTTGTTGGGTTAATTTGCATACTCACTCCTGATTGGCTGGTGGGCATCACGAAGGTATGGTCAATTCGCATCTTTCTCTTTTATTAGTGTAGATTGGTATCTACTTCCTTTCATAGGACCATTAACATTCCTATTTCTCATCCTTGTTTTTGGCCCATGTATTCTGTGTCATTTCTCATCTTTCCTTCAAGACCATTTTCCAGCCTTCACCAACCAGTCTTTGGGAGGGAGTGGGGAGAAATCATACTGCTGCAACTTTGAGGTGTCTCTTGTTATGCTAATGAGGAAAGCACCTAAAGGTGGGGGCTGGCTGCCAATAGAACCAAACATGTGATTGGAACAGAGGAAACTCCTTAGGCAGGATATGGGGTTTCCTTGAACTGTGGAACCAAAATCCATTAAGTCCAAATAGAGGCTACAGTTGGGTACACAACAGTTGACAGAATTAAGGTAGAAGAAATGGTATGTTTCAAAGAGATATTATGTGAAATGCTTGCGTCTGTATTACCTTTGTGAGGAAATAGACTAGGGCTTATGGCAGGAGCCTATGAATGCCTCTCAGTGATGACTACTGGGACTTTACATGAGAGAACTGGAACATCTAATGGAGATGGAGTGCCCAGAAGAGTCCATAATAAAGTGGAAATGGTTTATACGGGACCACGGTGCCTGAGGAATACAAGGAAGACATACAAGGAGAGGCAGGCAGGGGGCCCTTGCCCTAGCAATGACTCTGGAGCCGTGTCCTGGACAGTGCTCTGTAAACCCCTCTTGACTGACCAACAAAGAGCTGTTTGCTTTGTGGATGGGCAGTTCCAAAGTGAATGGACTACATCCTGTTTGGGAAGCTGCTGTATTAAGACCAGCGGATGGAAAGACTGAAGAAGGTAAAAACTGATCAGCTCATTTGAGCTGAATCGCATGCTGTTATTGTAATGGCGATGGAAGAATGAATAGTGGTAAAAGCCCCTATGTTTGGGTTTCTATTGAGTCACGGGCAGTGGCTAGTGGCCTGGCTATATGGTCCATATGGCTGTGTGGTGCAGTGGAAACCTGCCCTGCTAACGGGGGGAAGTTTTAGAGGTGCATTAAAGTAGGACATGTCGGTGCCCACCAGAGCTCCCTTTGAGGTTTGGAAGGTGATTGGAATCGACAAGCAGGTACTTCAGTGTGCTCCCTTGAAGTGTCCACCTGGGCCTGTGAAACAAGTGGACGTGGGGGCACTGCAGCATTGCAGAGATGGACTGACTGTAGACAGAGTCCTGGCATCCTCATAGGCACAGGATTTCAATAAGAACTGTCCTGTCTGCCAGCAAAAGAGAGACTGCAGATGGCCATGTGGCAGATTCCCCGGTGGGAAGACCCTGGATGTAGCTGGCAAGTGACACTGATGCTCATAGCCCTGGGCGCCACCAATGGGACTTGGCAGGAATGGACACTGACTCTGGGCTAGGCTTTGCTGACTCGCTTGTAGATGCAAATGATCAGAGAGCTGTGGAAGAACCTGAAGGAACCATACTGCACCGATGTGGATGGCCGAGCATCATTTCTTCACAGGCACATAGTCCACAGCCTATGCCTGACAGTGAGCAGGAGCTATGATCCCAGCAACAGTGTGATAGAAAATCGGAGTGCACAATGAAAGCATCGTTTGTCTGCAATGGGGGGAGACAAGGCATGAAGGGCTGTCTTACATGCTTTTAGGAGTGTTGGTCACACTCAACATGAACACAGTGGGCCTAAAGGAGTGTTCCCACCAGGTAGAGTCCTGTTTCTTTGGTGAATCTGGGGAAGAAAGGATCATATTAACTTTTCCTTTTCATACTTGATGCAGTGGTCACAGTACCAGCGATGTGACCACAAGGGCTGTAAATGGTGATTTCTAAGCAAGAAAGTGTAACTACTTTTAACCTCAGTGTCAGAATACCTAACGGCCTGATTGGACAGGATGTGCCTTCAACCCATCTGACAAAATGGGATTAACAGAGAATCAGCCATATTGCTGGGTGGTAAAGACAGCCCCTAAATTCTGCACCTGCTTAATCTCACCCTATCTGAAAAGGAGTGAACTGGGAGCAGGGGCACTTGTTCGACTAGTATTGCTGCAGCATCTAGATCAGCACAGTGGTGAACCTGATGTCCCTTTCAAAGGTGGAAAGGTTTGGGTATGAATGGAAAGAAGGAACAATAGTATCTATGGGTTAAGGGCTGAATAAATGAGGTTATATAATGACAAAAGTCCAATGTTACATTAACATTTTGAAAGCAGTTCAGACAAAGTGAATTGTATTTTCTCTTAGCCTGATTATACTAGGTGCTGAAAGGGTAACAGCATGTATTGCTGATAGCAGATTTAAGAAGCACTCTAGTCAGGCCAGTGTGGCTCAGTGGTTTAGTGTCGACTCATGGACCAGGAAGTAAAAGTTCCATTCCCAGTCAGGGCACATGCCTGGGTTGCAGGCTCTCAATCCCCAGTAGGGAGTGTGCAGGAGGCAGCCAATCAATGATTCTCTCTCATCATTGACATTTTTCTTTCTCTCCCCCTTCCCTTCCTCTCTGAAATAAATTAGATATTTTTTTTAAAGTGCGCTCTTATAGTCTCCTTGACAAACTGTACTTTGGCTTTTGATTGAGTACTTCTGGTGATGGAAAGCTCACTATGATCCGAGGATGTCTAGGCTACTTTCAGATGGTTATCTGTAGTTGTCTGACTTTCTTATGTTCATCCAATTGTTCTTTGAATTGCTTTACACCCAGATTCTTTACCAACTTGGTCGGTTCTCTCTAGACAATTTTGATATATCAACCAATGCCTTTTTAAAATATGGTCCTGAAATTTAGCACAATATTCCAGATGTGTAGGAACCAGTAGAACTATTGAATTTCATTATTTGAACACTATTCCTGTCATTTAGCTATTATAAAATTACATAATCTTATCAAGTCTTTGTGATAGCCTCCTGTCCTTCCTTGTCATTGAGCAATGTTTTAACTGTGGAGTGGTAGAATCCACCAAAGAAGGATTCATTTTTAACAGTATTGGTTGGTATGCAGAAAAATACTTAAATAATTGGCAGTTATGTTTATGGGAACTATCTTTTAGTAGGTGAGTCCAAACTGACATTACACCATTCTTAGTAAACCTTATACATAGCTTTGGAAAGCTAAAGAAAATGAACTTTGGAGAGATCCAGAAGTTGTTCCAGTTTGGCTTCCGTCCATCTATCTCTTGGCTCTCTCTTTTCTGATGTACTATATTTTATTATTAAATAACTCTTGTTAAAAATATCATTTTAATTTTGGCATTGGCCTGTCAGGACTGGGCATCAAGGAATAGTTTCTCCCCTTCCTCCCTTCCTCCCTCCCCGCTCCCTTCTTTCCTTCCTCCTTCCCTCCCTCGCTTTCAGCAAGGAAAAGTCCAAATTGAAATGCACCTTCTAGGTCCTTTACAACATGCTCATTTTCAATTTTCGTTCCAGTGGCTCAACTTCACCCTCTGGTCCAGGCCAGGTGTTTAACCCTCTGTCCCCTGGGTTGTTCACCTTTGCATTTTGATTGGCATAATGACATACCTTCCCCCTTTTATTCTGCCTATCACATCCTATTCATTTTGGAAAACATGATTCTGATTCCTCTCTCTGTGATGCTGTAAGACAGTGGTTCCCAAACTTATTTGGCCTACCGCCCCCTTTCCAGAAAAAAATATTACTCAGCCCCTGGAAATTAATTTTTTTAAAATTTTAATAGCAATTACTCATTGCCCCCAAATGCACCTGTGGCCATCACCGCCCCCCTGGATCGCTGCAGCGCCCACCAGGGGGCGATAGCGCCCACTTTGGGAATCACTGCTAAGATAATAAATATATATATTGGTCTTTGCAACCAGTTCCTCCCATAGAGCTCCTGAGATGTTCTAGCAAATTAACCAAGCCCAAAGGAGGGGTCATTAGGACTTTCAATCTTGTAACCAGTAACCAGGTGATAACTGAAGTGTGTATTTGGTGGGAGTGGGGGGGTTTGCAGTCTTGTGGGATTGAGCTCTTAATCTGTAGGATCTGATGCTATCTGGGTTGATAGTGTCAGAATTGAGTTAAATTGTAGGGTACCCAGCTGGTGCCACACAGAATTGCTTGGTGTGGGGGAAAAACCGCCACACATTTGGTGACCAGGATAAAGTGTTTTATAATAAGTAGTAAAGGAGATTCACAAGAGAGAAACAGTAGGGAAGAACCGAGTTTTTCCCTACTCAGGGAGGAAAAACTGAGTCTTTCCCCCCATTTACGGATGTTTTCTCAGGTCTTTCCTGTTCACAATTATTTCTCTTTCTATTTTAATAACACTCAGTTTATCCTACATACAGAGAAGGTAATTATATTCTGCTTTATATTAGTTTATGGTGGTATATCAAACTTTTATTAATTTCTTGTGTTATCATATTTTCCATGTTCTTTATTTCCCCAATAAAGCTGAAAAATCTAAACATTCCAATAAAACAAAAACTTTGTGGGATCTGATGCGTGTGTGTTTTTTCTCATCCTGTAATTACTTTTAAAAATATTTTTACTTTTCAATTAGAGTTTATATTCAATATGGTTGAGAGCCCTCAACAAAATGCTTTGTACTTGGGTGCTTGAGAAGAACCCGTTAACAGTTGATCTTGCTTACAGCTCCTAATCCAGGGATTGCTTAAGGAGAAAGAAATAAAGCACATTTCAATAAAGTTAGGATTTAGTGTGTTTTCAGGCACAGAATGCAGGAAGAATTAGTATTTTTTGCTTTAGATCTCTTAATACCAAGTTTTCTGAAAGGAAAACAGCAACCTAAAGCCCATAGCGGTATACTACAATCCCTATCATTTTTAGTTTCTTGTGATTTGGAAAGTTCTATCTTCATGCCTTAATTTATGGCCATCCATCCATATTAGGAAAATGTGCTTTAACTCTGGACTTTCCACCGAAGATGACTTATTTAAAGTGACACACCCCTACAATTTATTACTTTCCTTTGTTCATTCTCATGTTAAGTTCATTAAGTTTTGAATCCACATGTCTTCTTAGGTCCTCCCCTCATTTTAATCTGTTTTACAAGTCTAACTGTAGAGATTTAGTCTGTGTGTTATTAAATTATAGATTATTAGTGCAGGCTGACTGAACGAATGTTAGTGCCAAACCTCAAAGAAAAATCTTAGAATTTCATGTTCAGTTTATTGTCTTTGGGGGAATGCCAGTAAATGTCCTAAATTTCAAGGATTTGCAATAAATTAAACATGTTTTGAACTTTCAGGTGTACCTAAGCAGTTTCTGTTTTCCATCAAATAACTTTATGATTTGTGGAGACAGTTAAAGAACATGAATTTCCCTTTCTCTTCAAGGATTTCATCAGAAGGAAAAAATATTTATGGACTAATTTTTACTAGAGTTTTCAGCAGCTGAAAAAGAACTGACCTTATATTTTGATACTAACTGCTTTTCCGAGCTGCTTTGCCCTTGTTTTCATAGGAGTTTCATCTGGATTTGTCACCAATCCCTAATTTCCAGGCACTCATGCCAGGGATTGAGTCAACATGTGTTGGTACAATGTCTTCTGATGGGTTATTTTCAGTCTATAAATACTGCTTCTGTATTTAAGAAACTTCACTGAATGAAAGGAAAGCAGGTTTTAGTGGTTGGCTCTAGTCTGGCCACTGCCTTGGTGTCTCATGGTGGCCAACAGTGGAGGGACCCAGGCACCCTTCCCTACTGTCTCTCTCAGGCATCTCATAGATGCATTTGTTCTAGAATGGTCTTGGGGGTTAAGGCCCTCTCTGGGGTGGACCTGGGATCCTAGGAAGACCTGGCCCTCTTGCTTGAGAGCTGTGCTTGCCACTGTGTTGTTGGCCTGGCCTCTGGGGCTGCTCGTTTTGAGGTGCGCTGGCTGAGGCTACCTAAGACTCAGCAACTTGAATTTTATGCTTTCTTACATATGCTTTACTACCAACAACATATTTATATAGGTACTTACTGTTGAGCATACTCTTACAGTATCATATTGGGTTCTTGCAACATTGACACGCTAGAGAGGAAGGGATTCCATACCCCACATCACAATTAAGAAAAGTCATTTGTTCAAGGTCACACAAGCAGCAGGTGACAGCTTTCTGTAGAGCAGGGTTTGTCAGCCTCAGCACTGTGGGCATTTGGGGTGGAGAAACCTTTGTTATGCAGGACTTTCTTGTGTATTGTAGGATGTTTGGCAGCATCCTGGTCTCTAACCACTGTATGCCAGTTGTAAACTACCTCCCCACCCCAAGTTGTGATCATCTATAATGTCTCCAGATATCACCACATGTCTTGGGGGCAAAATTGCCCCCAGTTGGGAACCACTGATCTAAAATAGAGGTAATTTCCAATCTAAATCTAGGTCATTTTTTATGCTGCTGGTGAAGCCCCACACTGCTTAGTCTTATATAGTGCAATAGTCATAAAATTAAAGCTTTTTACAACTAGGTAGAACCTACCTATATATATAAAAGCCTAAGCAACCGTTTGACTGGTCAGTCAGTCGCTATGACATGCACTGACCACCAGGGGGCAGACGCTCAATGCAGAAGCTGCCCCCTGGTGATCAGTGCACTCCCACAGCAGGAGCGCTGCTCAGCTGACTGACAGGCGCCAGATGCAGGGCTCATGGCTGGCCACCGTAGCCCAGAGATCACAGTGGAGTGGCAGCAAGCCTACCGAGCGGCAGTGGTGGCAGGTGTAGCGGGGCCGGGATGAGTAGGAGCGGCAGGCAGGAGTGGCAGGCAGTTTTGGACTGCCGGGTTTTGGCCCAATCCCCGCAGGCCACGCGGAGGGACCTCACTGGTGCACGAATCTGTGCACCGGGCCTCTGGTATGTAATGAAAACTTTCTTTATGAAAGTGAGGAAAATGTCACCTCCACACTTTAAATGAATTTTTCCTTGATCTCTCTACTGTAAGAATTAACATCAGTTACCCATTTCCCATAAGAGTGCTGAATTGCTCAGCCCCACCAATTGTTCATCACATGGGAGGTTCAATTTATTTCTCACTTCGTTGGATATGCAGGGAATGCTTCATTGTACAATGTCTTCTCCTATGTAAAGTGCCATGCTTGCCTTAAGGAAGTTAACAATTCATCCATTAAGTAAAATGACCAAGGATATATGAAGTAACCAAGGATATATGAAGTCTGGCATAGATACCTGGTAATATTTTAGGCTCTCTTTGATATTCAAGAGATGAATAAGATATGGTTCAACTGACTTTAAATATTTATTGAGAGCATCCATTATGTGCAAGGCCCTGAGCTAAGAGCCAAAATGCATTCCGTGCATGGCAGCTGTCCTCCAGGGACTGGCATCCTCTCCAGGCATTGACAGGATACCATTCATTGTATTGTTAGAGGGATGGGAGGATGTGCTGGAAGCCTGAGAGTGTGGGAGCAACTTGGTGATAGTTATAAAAGTACGCAGGGATTTCGAAGTAATATAAAAATACAAAAGGAAAAGATTACGTAAGTCATAATCTCATATAATTTAGAAAATGAATTTTGTTGTCTTAAAGTAATTCCAAGCATTCAATTGTCTCTGTTCTATGTGTTATTTATTTTTCCAGCTATGAGATAAAACTGGTCTAGCAGTACAACCTGTTGATCTGATATAGTATTTTGCAAAATGATGACCACCATAGTGTTAGCTTGCACCTGCATCATGTCACATAGTTGGCATTTCTTTGTCACATGCAGTCATTTCTTAAAGCTTTATCAAGTGTGGCCAGTCATACACACAGTGCCTTAGACAGTGATAGGATTTACAGCCTGCTTGTGGAGTTTTATTTGTTTTCCATTGTCAATCTGCTTTAGAACATTTTGGAGGGAAAAAAAAAACTTATGACAGCCAGACCTTTTGGGACAGAAAAAGACTAGCTAGGACTAAACTCTTAATAAAGTCGCTGATGTTTATGAGGTATGAAGACTTTTTCTGGGATCTGAGCCCGCAGGGAGATGGAAGGAAGAAAATCACATTTGAAAGCGTGTTATGAAGTACATTTTGTCTCCCACATGTGAGGTTATATAGAAAAGGGAGTGACATAAAGGGAATAGATTGGCTAAGGGTAGATTTTTATTTAAAACAATTGTTTTTTCCCCAGTGAGTTATAAAATTGTGGCAAGAGAGAAAAGTGGACCATAACAAGGTTATACATTTGGTTGGACTAAGTTTATCCTGTTGGGATACATGCTCATCTCTTATAAAACTGGGAGACAGAAGAGGGGAGATTGAGGATATCAGAAGGGGCTGGGGGAATGAGCATTTCTTAAGCATTCACTGTGTTTTAGATGATTTAATGTATGTGAAGTAATTTAGTCTTCTGTCAACCTTCTGAAATAGGTGATGTTAGCTCCTTACAAAGAGAGCTCCGTTGCATAGGAGAAAACGCAGATGCCCATTTTGTGTCAGTCCTATCTATCCCCTTCTTTTTCTGCTTCTAGAATCGTCTCCCATGGGCCAGTCACAGGATCAGGGTACATGGAAGAGGGAACAGCAGGAGATTTGGAATCAATTCTCTACGTTGTCGCCCTAGAATAATCAAACTATTTCTGAGGCATTCTTAACCTTTTGCCAAATCTAATTGCATTTGGTATCATTCAGATTCTTCTGTGACACAATTTGAAAGAGATTACAAAAAGAAAACTACTTGAAAACAAATGGGAATCAATGAAAAACAGATTAATATGATTTTTACTGGGCAGGAGAGGACAGGCCATTTCCCTGGGTAGTTAACTGGGTTCAGAGCAAGCTAGTTTCTGAAAAGTGTCACTGGCATCAGTGACTAATAAGTTCCCGCTGGATCTGAGTGTGTCAGCCAATATCAGAGACTTCAGACTGTTATTCCTTAAAGGTTTTAGTACCTCCCCAAGATAGACATGAACATTAATAAAGCTGGGTCTTGGTTACTAGTAAATATTACCCTTTCCACTCTGATAGGAAAAAACTCAAGAGGAAATACATTTATCTAGGTCACTCACAGTTGGTGATATCCTGTCATCTTTGCTGCCCCCCTGAGAGTCTCTACCTTCTCCACAAGACAGCTTCTCCATAAATTTCTGGAATGAGAGAGTGCCAAGATGAAAGCCTCAGGCCAGCAGGTCACTTGTCCCCCAAATGCAGTGTGCTTTTTTTATTCAACCCCATGGGCCTTCCCAGGGTTAGGGTGTGATGGAGGTCCATGGTGGGCAGGGGCAGGGGATGGCTGGCTGGCATAGGGCCAGAATGAGAATGTAATTCCAGGGCAAGCGGTGTACTGGGAGAACCCTGGAGGCAAGAGTGAAATGATCAAATAGTTGCAGAAAAACAAATTTGCTTGGATGATATAGAGGAGCGGGTTTGATGAGCTGAATGATAAAAGGAAATAAAGATTCAGGTCATGAGGTAAAGGGCTTTGGGAATCCATTACCTTGTTCATATCTCCATTTCAATGGGAAGCTGCTATGGGCCTTAAGGAGTTGGTGGAGGAAAAAAATTCCCTTTGACCTAAATGCTGAGGTTTGATCCAAGAGTTCACGGGCTGTTTATTGAATGTGTGATTCACAGGTGAGAGAGGGTCAAGGTCTCATCTATGAATCTTACTCTGGGAGAGAAAGGGACAGGATGTAGGGTGATGTGTTCCTGTTCTTGCATTTTCTACTTTTGCTATTAACAGTGCCCTCCACCTTGGCTCTTTCGTAGTTTGTCTTTTGTTGTTTGCATGGTCTCTGTTACAGGAAATAGAATAATTGTTCTAGAACACTGCCATCAGAACAGAACATTGCCATTTTCAATAGGAAGGGCAGTGTCACCTTTAACATCTTCTGATGTTGACAAAAAATTCCGCTATAGGATTTTTTGATGTATGCCTATTCTTTTCCACAAATGACCTCTTTCACCCTCTTAGACTTGGGCTTGGCTTGGGAGGAAGAACAGAAGTCTGGTTTTGGTTTAAGGACACTGAATTTCTTTAAGAAATTCTTAGTTATATAGCCAAGAAGTTTTCTTCCATTGCTTAGCTCTCATTGTCTTTTCAATTTTACCTTCCATGTAACAGTATAGCTTCACTTCATTTCTTTCCATTTTCTATGGAAGGCTGACAGTGATCATTAACCAGATTCAACAGTGCATTTTACCCCTACTATTGTTTAAGGCGTCAGAATTTAATTTAATCAAAGTGGCACTCAGGAGAATTGCTAAAATTCTGTGCACAAAAATCGCCTGATACTTATTGGGGTTTAAGGATAAGTAGTAACCCTCTCTTTTGTTTTTTGTTTATAACCTTCTGAAAATAATGGCACAGGAGTTCAAAAATGAAGGTAAAATGTGTTTCTCTCTCTCTCTCTCTCTCTTTTTTTTTTTTTTTTTTTACTAATAACGTGTTGATTCCAGAACATGCCTTGACCTATAGGCAAATGAGTTTCTTAATTTCACAATAATTTGTCTAACTTGCACATCTGAGTTGTGTGAGTAAACATTTTTTGATCCTGTTATATGTACATGCAGATTCAAAAAATCTGGTACTTCCTGTAAGAAGTCAGCAAAATTTTTAGTTAGGGGAATTATGTGAATGTTTCAAGCCAGGAGACTATCATTTAGGAAATTATCTCTCCTACTTAGTACACAAAATGGTGCGAGCTGGCCGTGAAATATTGCAGCCCCTTTATAAGGCCAGCCAACAACTCTTTGCTCACCTAATATCATCTCATATCTGTATAATCCTTTACAATTTATTGAACACTTATATATGAGAAATGTCATTTTATTCCCTTCTTGGTAGAGATCCCTGTGAGCTAGATGGGAATGCTTAGTAAGGGAGGAAGGCAGAGCACTAAAATCAATGTACCCAAATTTAGCCCAAGATACCAAACTTAGGATTCTTCGGAAAATACAGTAATGCTGGGGGAAAATAGAAGGCAGCAGGAAAAATGGAAGACCAAACATAAGATGGACTGACTCCATAAAAGAAGCTATAGACATGAGTCTACAGGAGCTGAACAGGGCTGATGAGGACATCATTCATAGGGTTTCCAGGAATCAGAGCCGACTCAAGGCACATAACACTCATCAAATGTAGTGAAGAGTGTAGCTGGGATTTAACCTAGTTCTAGCTTTAGCTCAGGGGGCTCTTACCGGTTTCCTCTCATGCACTTCTAGGCTAGTGGCACACACAGAGCTGGAAAGGTGTCAATACAATGTGATAAGGATTTTGATAGTGGAAATCACAAGGTTGTAGATGGTGAGATCATGTGGAGAGGTTGAGCCAATAAAAGACAGTTGATCAGACAATCCCCTGAGGCTTTCTGCTGGGCTGAATATATATCCTGGTAAGTTGAAGCACCTATAAAAAGTGGGTCCTGTTAATTTGAAAACACACACACACACACACACACACACACACACCACCTTTCTCATATTAATCATTGATAATTCCCTTTTCAATATTCTTAGGATACTTAGGCCTGATATGTGTGCCTAAGTCTGTTTTGAAAAAAAAATTTATTAAGAGAGGAAGGGAGAGAGAGATAGGAATATCAATGATGAGAGAGAATCAATGATCAGCTGCCTCCTGCAAGCCCCCCCCCCAACTGGGGATCGAGCCCACAGCCCAGGCATGTGCCCTTAACCAGAATCGAACCCAGGACCCTTCACTCCCTAGCCGATGCTCTATCCATCAAGTCAAACCAGCTAGGGTTGTGTGCCTAAGTCTTGAGACCAGTGTGGCTTCATAGATAGGGGAGACCAGGGCTGCTGCAGCAGGAGCATGGGTTTCGTGCTTGGGTCCTGACCTAAGAGAACAGTGAAAACATATCAGGTACAAAACCAGGAGATATGTAAATGGAAATGGGGTAAATGGGAGTTGATGAAATCCAATGACAAGACCAGTGTAAGTAGGTCCCTTAGAGAGCAAATCAAAAAAGTGTTCAGGAGAAGAAATGCCCAGGTTGAGACATAAAAGACAAGTGGGAATTTGGCAGATAAATGTAGGTGGACGGATGGGTGTTGATTCCAGGTAGAAACCATAATGTGTGCAAAGAACTTTGATATAAAAACCAGGCAAGAACACTACAAAAATAAATTATAGGGCCATTTCTATTTTGTACATAGATGTAAAAAATCTTAATAGATTTCATAGTCAAATCTAATAGCTTTTTTAAAAATAATATATTTTATTGATTTTTTACAGAGAGGAAGGGAGAGGGATAGAGAGTTAGAAACATCGATGAGAGAGAAACATCGATCAGTTGCCTCCTACACAACCTCTACTGGGGATGTGCCCACAACCCAGGTACATGCCCTTGACTGGAATCGAACCTGGGACCTTTCAGTCCGCAGGTCAACGCTCTATCCACTGAGCCAAACCAGTTAGGACTCTAATAGCTTTTTAATGAATGATGATTAAATATAGTTTTATCTCAAGTAAAGAGATTCAACATCAGAAAACTTAACATGGTTTACCACACAGAATAAGAGACAAAAATACCTGAAAATTATCTCAATGTTTCCTATTTGCTATGCTTTTTCTTTGAAAAATTCTGTCTTTTTTTGGATAAGCTTGAAAGTTGAGCTTTAATTTTTATTCTTCTGGTTATGCCTAAATTATTGAAAGTCAAATGTATACCTATCTCTCCTATCAATTTATAAAGTGGATCTGACTAATACCTGTCCCCACCACCCCAATCTCCCTGCCACCCCCATCTCAAATAGAGGAAAGTAACATCCTCACTTTCCTATAGTCTCTTCCTGTCCCACCTCTATCTCCTAATTCTTTTGCTAATATTTTAAAGTTTCCCCCCAGCCCATATTATTGTGGGTATATTTTCTTCCTCTTTTTCTGTTGTCGTTGTCTTCATCATCAGTCATCCCTGTCTCCACCTCCCTCCCTCCCTCTTATCTTCCTCCCTCTTCTTCTTCTTTAAACCACAAAATTTATAAATTCTTGATTTCTAATTACTTCCCACATCTCTTTGCTTTCTTCTGTATTCATGTCTTTTCTCCCTATAGAATATCTTTTCAAGGCTTCAGTGTTGGTATATATGCTGATATCTCATATCCCAGAAACATTTAAAGTCATATCTTGTCCCTGCTTTATGATTCAACATTCATTTGCTTATTTTACTGTAGGTCTTTCAGTTCTGCATATTTGTTATCCTTGTTTTAAACTCCTGTTCCATTGCTTTTCTTCATATATAAGTTGTTCTACTAGTTGTACTTCAGCTTCATAGATAATCCAGTTTGGCCTGACTGTCTTGCCTCATGCTGCTCCTGACTGTGGCCCCACAGGTGAGCCAGCAGCTCCCTCCACTGTGGGCTCATTAGCTCCAGTGCACAGAACAGAGGATCAGGCACTGCTATGGACTGAATGTTCGTGCGCTCCTCCCTCCCAGTCCATGTTTGTAGCCTCAATCCCCAATGTGATAATACTTGGAGGTAGGGTCTTAGGGAATTAATTAGGTTTAGAAGAGGTCATGAAAGGTGGAGGGCCCGCGATGGGATTGGTGTCCTTATAAGAAGACTAGAAAGCTCTCTCTCTCACCAGACCCGACCATGCTGGCACCCTGATCTTGAACTTCTGTCCTCCAGACCAAGGGAAATAAACATCTGTTGCTTAAGCCACCTCTGTGGTATTTTGCTAGAGCAGTACAAGCTAAGATGGGCACCAAGAAATTCAAATGGAGTCTTCATGTTTTTGGTGGCTAATTCCCTTGAGAAGGTATTTACATGCTACGCAGATGGTCTGGCAGGAATGACTAGGGAATGGCTAATTTAGTGTGAGCTGCTTTTGCATCAGAGAAATTTTAAAAAAAACCATTGCTTTGTGAACTATTAAAAAATGTAACTTGTAGAAAGGAACATAAAACATTAGTGCAGTTAATAAACATAAATGTGTAAAAGCAAATAGTAAGGGAAAACTAATAATTTTGAAACGATAGCTTAAGTAGTCTTTTATTTTCCTCTCTGAAGCAGAAAGAAATATTTATTAAAATGTAAATTCATGAAAAATCAATATATTCAACTTCAGCTCTTTATCAAACAGCTTGAGGAAAAACACATCATTGTTATTCTGTCACTACTTTCATTTCACAGCCTGTCAGTCTCATCAACCAAACAGACAAATTCTCCTGAAAACCATTAAGAACCCAAGTCAGCATTCATTATCCTTTCTGACATCCTCTGCTAATTGTCAGACACATTTTTAAATAAGCCGTGGATTATCACTTTCATGCAAACTCTCCTCAATTGCACCAAAGATGAAAGCAGGAAAATAAAGTCAGCACATGGTTTGCTATAGCAAGTAATCAATAATTCTGTCAGCTCCTTTTTTTAAAAGTTGAAAAATATTTTATTTACTTTTCTTTATAAACACTATTTATTTATTCTTGACAGTATTACAGATGTCCCCATTCTACCCCCCTCCCTTTGCCCTCCTCCGTCCAACCCCTTCCCTCGCCTTCACCACACTGTTGCCTGTGCTCATGGGCCATGTATATATGTTCTCTGGCTAATCTCTTCACCTTCTTTCATCCAGTCCCACCACCCCTCCCCCTCCAGTGGATGTCAGTTTGTTCCATGTATCCATGTCTCTGGTTCCATTTTGTCTGTCAGTTTATTTTGTTCATTAGATTCCACATATAAGTGAGATCATATGGTATTTGTCTTTCTCTGACTGGTTTATTTCACTTAGCACAATACTCTCCAGGTCCATCCATGCTCTCACAAAGGGTAAGAGTTTCTTCTTTTTTACAGCTGGGTAGTATTCCATTGTGTAAATGTAACATTGCTTTTTTATCCACTCATCTACTGGTGTGCATTTGGGCTGGTTCTGGGTCTTGGCTATTGTAAATAACACTGCTATGAACATAGGGATATATATTCTTTCTGCTTGGTGTTTTGGGATTCTTAGGTTATATTCCCAGAAGTGGGATTGCTGGGTCAAAAGACAGCTCCGTTTTAATTTTTTGAGGGAACACCATACTGTTTTCCATAGTGGCTCCACCAGTCAGCATTCCCACAAATAGTGCATGAGGGTTCCATTTTCTCCATATCCTTACCAGCATTTATTGTTTTATTGATGATAGTCATTCTGACAGGTGTGAGGTGATATCTCATTTTAGTTTTAATTTGCTTCTCTGAGATCAGTGATGTTGAGCATTTTTTCATGTCTATTGGCCTCTGGTCTCTATGGAGAAGTGTCTTTTCAGGTAATTTGCCCATTTTTAAATTGGATTGTTTTCCTGATGTTGAGTTGTATCAGTTCTTCATATATTTTCGATATTAACCCTTTATCAGGTGTATCATTGGCAAATATGTTCTCCCATACAGTGGATTCCCTTTTCATTTTGTTGATGGTTTCTTTTGCTGTGCAGAAGCTTTTTAGTTTAATGTAGTCCCGTTTGTTTATTTTTTCCTTTGTTTCTCTTGCCATAGGAAATATATTAGCAAAAATATTGCTATGAGAAGTGTCTGAGATTTTACTCCCTATGTCTTCTTCTAGGATTTTTAAGGTTTCATGACTTACATTTAAGACTTTTATCCATTTTGAATTTATTCTTGTGTGTGGTGTAAGTTGGCGATCTAGTTTAATTTCTTTGCGTGTACCTGTCCAATTTTCCCACACCATTTATTGAAAGAGACTGTTTTTACTCCATTGTATGTTCTTGCCTCCTTTGTCAAATATTAATTGACCATAAAGGTGTGGGTTGATTTCTAGGCTCTCAGTTTTGTTCCATTGATCTATATGCCTATTCTTGTACCGGTTCTGGGTTGTTTTGATTACAGTGGCTTTGTAGTATAGTTTGATATCCAGTATTGTGATCCCTCCAACTTTGTTCTTCTTTCTTAAGATTGCTAAGGATATTCAGAGTCTTTTTTGGTTCCATGTAAATTTTTTCTAGATCTGTGAAATATGCCATTGATATTTTAATAGGAATTGCATTGAATCTAAAGATTGCTTTGGGTAGTATGGACATTTTAATTATATTCTTCCAATTCATGAACACTATCTATGCTTCCACTTATTTGTATCTTCCTTAATTTCTTTCTTTAATGTCCTATAGTTTTCCAAATACAGGTCCTTTACCTCCTTGGTTAAATTTATTGCTAGGTACCTTATTTTTGTTGTTGTTGTTGCAATAGTAAATGGGGTTGTTTTCATATTTTCTTCCTGATAATTCATTATTGGTGTATAAACATGTAATCAATTTTTAGATATTGATTTTGTATCCTGCAACCTTGCCAAATTAATTTATTAGATCTAGTAGTTTTTTGTGGAGACTTTAGGGTTTTGTATATACAATATTATGTCATGTGCAAATAATGACAGTTTTACTTCCTCCTTTCCAATTTGGATGCCTTTTATTTCTTCTTCCTGTCTGATTGCTGTGGCTAGGACTTCTAGTACTTTCTTGAAAAAGAGTAGTGAAAGCAGACATCCTTGTGTTTTTCCTGATCTTAAGGGAAACACTTTTAGTTTTTGCCTATTGAGTATGATGTTGACTGTGGGTTTGTCATAGGTGCCCTTCATTATGTTGAGGTGTGATCCCTGTATTCCCACTTTGCTGAGAGTTTTATAAATGGGTGCTAGATTTTGTTGAATGCTTTGTCTGTGTATATTGATAAGATCATGTGATTTTATCCTTCCTTTTAATTTGTGGTGTATCACATTTATTGATTTATGAATATTGTACCACCCCTACAGCAATGTGAATGAGTCATTCCCTGGTTATTCTTGCTTAACTTTGTCAACTGTGTTTTTCCCTTGAGTTGAAAGGTGCGGCTAATCCTAAAACACTTACTACAGATGCTTTTAAACAGTTTTTCTTGATCCATTCTTAACTTTGAGGTTATTGTCCTTCATGCTAGTAGCTTTCAGTAAATAAAACAAAAGCTGAGGGCTTACATCACCAGTGCCACTAAGATTTTTTTGCACTAAATAAGCAAGTAGACATGACCAGAAAGATTATAATTCTACTAGAGGGTATGGCCCCTAGGCCTGGCCTGTGATCAGGGCCATCTTCCCTGGCTGCCCGCAGCCGGCCCTGACCCCACCGCCACCCACCCCCGGTTCCCCATTCACCATCGGGTGATTGGTGCCTGATGGCCAGGGGAAGGGACTGAGAGGTGGTCAGTGTGCCTCATAGTGACTGGTCCAGTGGTCATTCTGGTTGTTCCACTGCTAGGGTCAATTTGCATGTTACCCTTTTATTATATAGGATAGAGGCCTGGTGCACGGGTGTGGGCCAGCTGGCCTGCCCTGATGGGAGCCCCGGATCAGGGTGGGGGTCTCCACTGTGAGGCGGGGCTGGCCTGGGTGAAGGGGCCTCAGGCAGTTTGCAAGCCAGCCACACCCCCAATCAGGGGGGCGTCACTGCTCGGGGGGCAGGCCAGCCTGGGCGAGGGGCTGCTGGGGGTTTGCAGCCTGGCCAGCCCCCGATCGGGGTGGGGGTCCCTGCTGAGGGGCGGGCCTGGCTGGGGCGAGGAGTCAGTAGTTCTGGTCTCTGGTCGTTCCACCGTTTCGGTTGCTGGGCTTTTATTATATAGGATTCCTTACTTCTAAGTCAAAATTGAGCTCAGATTTTCCACAAGTTGCTATTTTCCATTCAATAACAGATGCAGCAGGCTTATTGAATGTAAAGGATGAAAGTACCATTGACTTTTAAGGGGCCTTTATTTAGGAGTTTGCTATTACCAAAATTCTCCTTAAAAGTGCTTGCATGCTGCTATAAACAGGGTAACGTTAAACAGGCTGCAAAGAAGAACATATTCGAAAAGAAGTCATACATAGATAAGGTACACTAATGTTTACTTTGAAAATAAAATACAGAATGTTAGTTTTCATAAATCCATACATATTTCAGAAATATAAGGGGTTCAAATATTACTGAGTCAGTATGTACTGAAGATGGACACCAAGTGAGGACTCCAGTTATTTTAACTTGCTAAAAATATTAATCCATGGGAAGACGTTACATCTAAAATTCAACAAAAAGGCAAACCTGTGTGCAAGTGCCCTAGCTTAAAACTATAGAATCTTAACCACACATAGAAGAGGACATGGCATATATTCATGATGTGTACGCACCTATGGACACGCTCTCACTAAGAGAAGGGGCTTAGAAATAACGTCTTGAATATAAAAAGTTAACTTTGGCCCATCTGGTGTGGCTCAGTGGTTGGGCACATGGTTCAATTCCCAGTCAGGGCACATGCCCAGTTTGTGGGCTCCATCCGCATTAGGGGATGTGCAGGACTCAGCCAATGAATGATTTTCTCTCATCATTGATGTTCTATTCCTCTCTTCTTCTCTCTTTCTCTCTCTGAAATCAATTTAAAAAAAAAGTTAACTTTGGAGAAAATTCATATTTTTGCATTTTTAGCAAAAAGCCGGGCAAAAAGGCAAGAGTTTTAAACTTAAACAATAAAACTAAAAGGTCTAATGGACTGAAATACACTGGAATAAATGTTCAAAGAGATTTCAGATCGAGATAGGAATTACGTCAAGTGACACTTACCAGGTCTTCTCTTAGAAGATTCATGACTCCTACACTGGCAGCTGAGATAAATGTTTAAAGCATAAAATCAGCCTCACAGATAAGTGGATCATTCTATTAAACTGCTTTAGGAAGTAGTTTCAAGAGCTAGTGCTTAGAACTAACTTATTGCATGACTTTGAGGCCACTAAAAATGACAAGGATGCTAGCACAGAATGAAAAGTTTTTATGCTATTAGGCCAATGGCTTTGATAGTAAAACTGGTGAGGTTTTCTATTAACTACTCTGTCACAAAATTTTTGTTTGGCTTTGAAGTGAGAAAGATGTCATTAGTTGCAGCATCTGACCTCGTCCAGTATATATTCTGGAAAAGGCAGGTTGCATACTTGTAAACCATCCAGCTTGCTGAGCATCCATGGGAACTCATCTTCCTTCCACTTGTTTTCCTTCGGATCTAAAGTGAGAATGGAATTGCTGTAATGACCGTTGTAGCAAAGGCCTCCAAGAACCATTATCTGTTTGCCCAGCACAGACACGCCGTGGCCATGTCAACCAGTTGGCATGGGTGCCAAGATGGTCCACTGACTAGTCTCTGGGTTGTACACTTCTGCAGAAGGGCACCCCTGAGATTCAAAAGAGGACCTGGAGGTCACACAGACACCACCAAAGATGTAAAGCTGACCATTGTAAGAAATCATCTTGTGAAAGCATCTTACGTAATTCATTTTGCTCTTATTCTCCCAGCAGTTGGTAACAACTCCAGTTATTCTGGTCCATTGTTCTATGGTCCCTTCTTTACTGGGGCCAAAAACCCACACTTGTTTGAAGGTGGACAATGAGGTGATTCCACTGGTGATGTACAACTTGTTAATGAGCACTGTCCTCTCATGTTCATATTTATTAATGGGATAAGGTCCACAAATTCCCATTTATCATTGGTGATGTCTCATCTCTGGTTCTGCCTGCTACAGCATAAATAAACTTCCCAGTAACACCAACTGCAAATTCTGAACATGGTTCAGGCATGTCTGCCATCCGGAGCCAAGGGTTTTCTCAGGTCATACCTGAACACTTTGGAAATAGCATGGAATTTGCCATCTGGGCCCCGTTCTTCCTTGCCTAATAAGAACATGAAGTTATTGACAATAGCAAGGCAGTCCAGGCACAGAGGTACTTGGGGGCCTTCTGGTTCCCATAAGACTCTTGGTTTCTTTAAGAGAAATATTTTACTTTTAACCATGCTATGTCTAATCATCCCTCAAACACTGATGTTTGGGGTTTGGCAGCGTGGATGTGGCTTGATTTCATGTCCAACAAAGGCTGCTGGTGAACATTTTGAAAGTAATTCAATGCTTTGTCAGTTTCATAGCGCAGCTGTCAAGAGTATAAAGTTCTGATGTCTTAACCTCCTCAAAAAACACTGGATGGGGTCACTGATGTTCTGAATAATGGTATTGGTATGTCCCCAGCATCTTCTGTCATGCCGCAGCCAAGACCGAACAGCCTTGTACAGCTTAAGCTCTGGGAACCTGCTCAGATGATCATTGTCCAAATAAGGTACGAGCTTCTCAAAATTCACAAGACAGGGAGTCAGGCCTGGACATGAGTGGCGCAAAGTCATCTAGCAGAACGGATTCCAGCTTCTCTCCCTGATCCAGAAATCATCTAAGAGTCTCAGGATTTCTGCACAATTTTCTAAGCAGGTTTTTGCTAATAGGAAAGAGAACCAGAACCTCCCCACACCTATTAGTCGAACATACATGGCAGCCTGAAGAATCTCACAAACCGTATTCACACTCAGTTCTGTAGTTCCATAGTGTGCAAATGGAAGGACATGGTAGAAACCATGTCCTTTTAATGAATTTTGTCCTGATCTCACTCATGTCTTCAGAAACATACAGTCAAACCTTGGTTCTCAAATGTCTCCCACCTCGAACAATTTGGTTCTGGACCAAGTTGACCTGACAACTCTTTCATGCAGATACCTCAGCATGACAAAAAGCATCTCTCAGGCAACAAACAAAAAAGAGAATGTGTGACACTAAACCGTGTGTTGTTAACATTTCAGGAAATTGTGCTGTGAATATTTTACTGGGTTTTATGCTTTTGTTGCTGGCAAGTTGTCGATTAGCACAATTTTAAAACACAAAGAGGCCATCATGAGTACTGATGATGCTAAGGGTGTGAAAGTGCTCATGAAACAACAATCACAGGAAATGGAAGAGGTAGAAAAATTGTTTTGGATAAACTAAAGGCAGTTAGGCAGCATTTTGGAGGCAATGATATGTGAAAAAGCGAAGATGCTGCATGATGACTTCCTGAAAGATCCCCTGGGACAAGTGATTCATTTAAGGCTAGGAGACGGTGGTTCAATAAATTTAAGAAAAAGAAGTGTTTATAGATTAAACAGTACATTAGATATGGTTAAAATAGGGAATCATTTGTGGGTCTGGAATGGATTAATTCAATTTACATTATTTCTAATGGAAAATGATATAGTTTCCTAACAAATCATTTCTTGAATAGCCTTCTAGAATGAGTTAAGTTCAAGAACCGAGGTTCCACTGTAAGTCTGAAGTAATCACTCTGGTGGCCAATAGTGCTCTATGGGCCTGGAACTGCTGTGACAGCAAGAAACAGTCCTACCTCACACAGTACTCTGGACCCAGCAGAGACGCTGGTGTCACAGATGGAGGGAGGGACAGAATCGTCCATGTCCCCTGCATGAAACACCTCTGGGGCTCACCCAGCCTCTAGTGTTGGGCAGGCAGTCTGCAGCAGGACAGTGCGCGGTTTGGTGTGGACAGCACTCAGAAGGCTCCTTGAACATCTAAGAAGGGACCTTCCCTGGCGCTCATGCAGTGGGGAAGGGGTGTGCATGCCTGCTGCCTCCCTCTCAGAACCAGTCCTGGGAAAGAAGACCCTATCAGCTCTTTTCTGTCAATTTTTATATCACCCTTACCTTTTCCCCCTAAAAATGCCCTTATTTTCTATTTTGTATTTCACTTCTCAATATCTTACATTCTTTCTTCACTTTCCTCATAGGTGTCTTTTGTAATACCCCATCTTTTATCTACTTTTTATTAATTTCAGGAAGCATTATTTAAAATATCAGTGTGCTTAGGTTGAGTGAAGAGACAGAAGTGAATAATTGTTTTTATACTAAATAACATTGTGTGTGTGTAAATTAGGGTTAATTCCTTTATTACAAACAAAACAAAACAAAACAAAACAAAACAAAAACAACGAATAAAGCAGGAAGACACTCAGTGGATGTCTACATTAAAATCTGGAAAGGCTGGAACTGCATATGTAATCATGCAAACAAATATCTATAATTTTAAAATTACCACTCAAAATCAAATGTTTGTTTTGCTTGCATGTCTTTCTTCCCTAATAGAGCATGAACTGGGTAAGTTTAGAAAGCTTTTAAATATATAAAATAAATATCAAAAATATAAGTCTTTGTTTTACTATGGTTGCAAATATCAAAAAATTTCTATATGTGACACGGCACCAGAGTTAGGTTAGGGTTTTTCAAAATGCTGACACGCCGAGCTCAAAAGGTTCGCCATCACTGTAGTAGAAGTTCCGTTAATATAGGCAGTGATCACTGGGGGCCAATTTAGACAGAAGGCTGTCTCCCACTCTATTTCACTGATACTCTTGTTCCGTTTCATGCAGGGGACATGGAAGATTCTGTCCCTCCCTCCATCTGTGACACCAGCGTCTCTGCTGGGTCCAGAGTACGGTATGAGGTAGGACTGTTTCTTGATGTCACAGTAGTTCCAGGCCCCTAGAGCACTCTTGGCCACCAGAGAGATTACTTCAGCATGGCAGTGGAACCTCGGTTCTTGAACTTAACTCATTCCAGAAGGCTATTCAGGAAATGATAGATTAATTAATGAAGATGTAAAATTCACCTACAGTATCAGGCCTATGATCTGCCAAAGGCTATCCTTGTGTAAGGTAAGAAGGTAGACGTTGATGTCAGATATCCTTGAGCTTAAATGCTGAGATTTCAATTTACTAGGTGAATTATTTATCAATTGCTGCACAACAAATTATCCCGAATCTTAGTGGCTTAAAACAGTATTGTTATTCCACAGTTCCCATGAGTCAGGGGTCCTGGTGCCGCTTGGCTTGATCCTCAATCTGAGAGGCTCCACCAGCTGCCGTCAGCGTTGGCCTGGGGTGTGCTCATCTCAAGACACAACTGAAGGTAGATCGGCTCCTAAGCTCACCCTGGTGGTTGTTAGTAGGACGCAGTTGCCTGCAAGCTGTTGGGTTTAGGGCCTCGATTTATTGCTGGCTCTTGGCTAGAAGCTGCCTACAGTTCATGCCATGTGGGTCTCTCTGCAGGGCAGCGCGTGCCAGGCATCTGGCTTCCCTGGAATGAGCCAGCTTTGAGAACTGGAGAGTGCAGCAAGGCAGAAGTTAGTGTTGTGTCACCTAATCGCTTTTGTTAGAACTCAGTCATTAGTAAGAGTGAGTACCAGAAGGCAGTGATCCTTGGAGGCCAATTTAGACAGAAGGCTGTCTCCCACCCTATTTCACGGACACTCTTGTTCAGTTTCCTCGTTTTACAGACACAAACACGAATAGAACCTATTTGTTGAGGCTGTTGTGATAAAAATGAGAACGTGCACATCAGTGACTTAGGAAAGTGTTCGACCCAGAGCAGAAGTCAATGTATGCTAACGATGAATACAGTGATTTTTTAGTTATGTCATTTCCGGTGCATGTTGATTCCTTATTTGTAAAGTAAGTGAGGATCCATTGATCTCCAAGTCTCTTTATAAGCCCTTTGTAATCAGACCCATTGATTTTTCTAGCCCCTGGACTCCATAGATTTCTTCATTTTCAAAAAATAGTCTAACTTTTTTTTTGCACTCAAATTTAGTATTTTTGCCCCTCATCCCTAGATCTAATTAGGATCATATTTTTAAAATCTATTAAACCTGAAGGAGCTGAGCCATCTTCTACTACTAATGTCTAAAGCCATTCAAACATTGTCATGGGGCCTGTCCTAAGAGTCAGAAGACGAGTTTCTTGAATTCTAGTTCCCATTCTGCTCCTTAAGAGACTGTAGGCAAGTGTTTTCATCTCTTTGCCTTAGTTTGTTCCACTCATGGAAGGGTGGGGGAATTGGACGGGATCACCTCTAGCATCCTTTCTTGTATCTTTGAAGCAACTGCTAGCAATAAGCCTGGGAAAGAGAATATTCACTGATGCTGGAAGTGGTAAGCAGGAATTTTTCCTGGGGTCTTGTCTCATGGAGTCGAAGAATGAAGCCTGGGACCAGAGGTGTTCAAACAAGGCAGGAGTTTATTGCAAACAAACACGGGCTCCCTGCTTAGGGAGGAGATTCAAATGGGTTGCCCCCCATGCATTCTGCTCTTCCCCTTATACCTGCTAAAAGCCTGCTCTTTGTCTGTGTTGCTCTCTGATTGGTTCCTGGCCTTTTTGCAACATTATTTCCTTTCACTTGCAAGAAAAGCATCCTTGTTTCAAAGCACCCTGTTTTTCTGCTATCCATCCTGTTTTTTTGCCATCCTGTTTCCTGTAAAATACATTTTTGTTGGTTTCAGCTAGCTCCACTATTCCTCCTTCTTCCACCCCTTACCCTATCTATCCAATTCTGCTTTAACTTCTTTCATTCATGGCGATGACTTAATAGCTTTTTCAGTCTTTGAACCCAATTTCCATTTGCTGCCAATATTGATTTTTCATTTGTCTTCATGTATTTCATACATATTTCTCTAGGGCCGATTTTCTGAGATTAGTTTTCAAGCTTTATTTTTCAGGACACTTTTTAACTTCGTAAAGATTATAGGATTGATACTGAGTATGCAGTAGTTATATATCTTTAGGAAGAACTATTAAAATGTAAAGAAATAAATTATTGTGAGGATCAGTAAACCTCCAGAGTATCCTTATAGAGGCCATTTCTATAAAGTCAAAGAAAAATAAAGTCAGGTGACTTCATCTGTGTGCATTGGGGGGAAAATTACTCCCAATTGAGAAAAAAGATGTTGGGGCCTTTGAATTGAATGGCATCCAAAGTAAAAAAAATTGTATTCCCCCTGCCCCATAATGATCCAAGCCACTGGAAATTTTCTGAGGTCTCACTTGTGCCTTCTTGTATGTACTAAGTTGCTGCAATACAATGAGGAAATTTGAATTTAAAACAAATTGTACCTTGTACATCCAAAGAGGTTCAGTCTTTTTCAGTCACTTTTTATAGGATGCTGTTACAGCTTCCTCATCTTTGAAATTCATTTTTCTGAAATTACCTGCACAATCTGGGGGCAAATCCTTCTGAAATGCTCATTGATGGAAACTCTCTATTGTCCATTCCCTGAAATCAAATTTGTACTCAGAGAAATATTATTTTAAAGTAAAGCACAGTGAATTGAGTGGCTGGTCAAACTGGCTAATACTTTCTAGTGCACAAAACAAGGAACAACTAGATGAGAGTGACTTTCTCTTGTATGGAAAAACTAGCTCCAAGGTAGTTCAAACGCTCACTTCTGAAATTGCTTAGAGTGAGGAGTCTACTTTGAAGAAAAACTCATATGCCTTTTGCTATGTTTTGAAAAAAAATACCAGTCTTATGTTTGTATGGAATGTTACTTGACTTGAACCTGAACTACATTGTTGGCCAATTCACATTCTGGTTCTTCCACTTGAAAATTGTGTGACATTAGGAAAGATACTTGGTATTCCTGAACTTCATTTTCACTTACAATATGGGGCAACATATCACAGTGATGTAATGTCTATTAAATGAGGAGATACATGAATCTATTTCACAAATTAATGGGTAACTCCAGGATAGTCATCACCATTACGGATGTTATTTTATGCTTAATTTCATATTTACATTTAATGAAATCACTAAAACTAATAAGATGCAATATTTCAAAGATGATGATAACGGGACAAATAATAGACGTTTTCAGCAAACTTCCTGCCTTGTCAGGCACCCTGCTAACCTCTTATGTTATTTAACGTAATCATCATGAATGGTTTCCGAGCTTCCGTTTTACAAGCGAGACAACTAAAGTTTAGAGAGGTTAATTTTGCCCAGATTATAATACTAGCAAGTGACACCTCAGACTGGATCCAAATGATCCCTGAATGGATCCCTTTTAAGTCCTGTGCTAAACTGCTCCCATTTCCAGCACCCAATAGGAAGAGAAAAGAGGTGCAGAAGGCTTCCTGGTTCTATTACACCAGCGGCTCACAGTCTTGGCTGCTCATGAGAGCTACCTGTGAAGTTGTAGGAAAAATCCGAAAGTACAGGGCACACTTGAAATCTATTAAATCCCTTGAGGGTTAAATCCAGATGTTACATTCAAGAAACAACCCCCAGCTCTTGAGGTGATTCCAGCTTACAGCCAACTTTGCGACTCTGCTACATGCTCAGCCCCTGAAATAGACCAGCAGAGTGGTTAAGGCTCTTTTCTTGGGAGTAAGATGATTTCACTTCCTGTTTGGCCACTTAAAACTGTGTGATGATAGGCGAATCACTTCCCTAAACTTCGAAAATGATACTAATAGCATCATATTTTGTGGTGAAAATCAAAATAACCTATGAAATGTTCCCAGCACACTGTCTGGAACTTAGGTCACACTGGTAGTGGTAGTATTTCATATCTCTTTCATGTTCTGTACCAATATTTGGTTGCTTCATGAAATCTTAAGCATGCATTTGTCTGTCCCTGCATGGAAGTAGGAGGCTACTATTGGTCCCTGAAGTCTCTTTCAAATTATTAATTTGACACCATTTTTAAAAAGTAGTATGGGACTTGTATTCCTAAAGGAGATTGACAATATTTAGCAAGAGAAGCAAAAAAATATTTATTTTTGGAGTAACCCAGTCCATTTAAGTAATAAGTAATAGGAACTGTTATTGATGCCTTCATTAGTTAATATTGGTATGTGCAAATGACCATTTACATGCTTTTATGGACAGGTGTGTGTGTGTGTGTGTGTGTGTGTGTGTGTGTGTGTTTTAAAATACATTTTATTGATTTTTTTACAGAGAGGAAGGGAGAGAGATAGAGAGTTAGAAACATCGATGATAGAGAAACATTGATCAGCTGCCTCCTGCACACCCCCTACTGGGGATATGCCCTCAACCAAGGTACATGCCCTTGACCGGAATCGAACCCGGGACCCTTCAGTCCGCAGGCCGACGCTCTATCCACTGAGCCAAACCGGTTAGGGCTGTGTGTGTGTTTTTAATGTAGATGCTGTCCTTGCCTCTTAAAACTTGTTTGCTTGCTTCACCCAGGTGTAGGCAGCAAGGTCTTTGGAATTAGTCTTTTAAGTGAGTGCTTAATGGAGATGAGTAATTGTTTGCAGCTGCACATATCTGTAGGGACTAGTTTTTCTTTTAGTAGGGGACAGGATAATTTGCCTGACGACTTTGGAAAGCTTAGTCTTGGTTATCCCCGTATGCTTGAGGGTGACTTTGCTTCTTGACTTGAAAAGCCACCAAAGATTCCCGCCCCTCCACAAGACATCATGCATAGCAGAGGACAGGCAGCCAATTTTATTTTTAGAGGGTTTTTTTTTTTCTGCTTCAATAAAAGCAATCAGTAGTGTTTCATTTTGAGTGAGGATTATAAACATGAATGTTTTTTTTGCGGGGGGGGGGGGGGGTGTGGAGGATAATGATTTCAAGGGATTGGGCCCTTCTAGCTTAACACCTAAAATATATTTTAAAGATGAGGTATTGGGGTATAATAGATATTGTATAGCTTGAAAATACAGATGTGGGCCTGAGGATATAGTGAGCCACGGGAAGTCTTATTTGGGAACAGCCTCTGCATCTTCAGATTTTATTGGAAGTTTTCAAAATACCAATACACAGAGCCAATTCCATTGCCCGCTGGTTGTTAAGGGAAAATGTAATGTGTCCTCCACATGCAACTGTGAAGCTATGGACCCAGAAAGTCAAGAGTGAGGATGTGTCTATTAGCGCCGATAGATTAGATGGGAGGATTGACAGTCTACCCAGCCATCCCCTGTCCTCATCTCTTTGATGGCTTGGCAGAGCCATAGCTGACCTGGGAACGGGAAACAGCAGTAGTGGCTTCTTGAGAATATGGAACTCTGGCCTGATCAATCTCAGACTGGTGTCCCCTGCTCCCCTATGAAGGCTGGATTTTGAACTGGAGGCACTGTTGAAAAGTAGGCTTTGAGACCTCCCATTTAGAGACCCTATCTAGAGACCTTCTAGAGCAGTGGTTCTCAACCTTCCTAATGCCGCGACCCTTTAATACAGTTCCTCATGTTGTGGTGACCCCCAACCATAAAATTATTTTCGTTGCTACTTCATAACTGTAATTTTGCTCCTGTTATGAATCGTAATGTAAATATCTGATATGCAGGATGTATTTTCATTACTACAAATTGAACATAATTAAAGCATAGTGATTAATTACAAAAACAATATGTAATTATATATGTGTTTTCTGATGGTCTTAGGCGACCCCTGTGAAAGGGTCGTTCGACCCCCAAAGGGGTCAAGACCCACAGGTTGAGAACCGCTGTTCTTGAGGAAGACCAGGCCTGGCAGCAAACAATGGGGTGTAGGGTCATAGCTCGGCCATTTCCTAGATATGTGACCCTGGGTGATCCACTTAACCATCTTGGACTCATCAGTATAAATGGGGGATAATGTTTTTCTGGATCCTCCTTGTGAGGACGAAAAGAGTCTTCAGTAGTTTGAAGAAACCACATACTGTAAAGCACTGAACAAATGTGAACATTTTGCTTATTCAGTTTTCTGGTTCATGCATGTCAAGCAAAGGAAATGTGAGTGGGTAGGGAGTTTTTTGGTTTTTTTTTAACATATTTTATTGATTTTTTACAGAGAGGAAGGGAGAGAGACAGAGAGCTAGAAACATCGACGAGAGAGAAACATCGATTAGCTGCCTCCTGCACATCTCCCACTGGGGATGTGCCTGCAACCCAGGCACATGCCCCTGACCGGAATCGAACCCGGGACCTCTCAGTCCGCAGGCCGACGCTCTATCCACTGAGCCAAACCGGTTTCGGCGGGTAGGGAGTTTTTAATTGGGAATATTTTGTCTCTTGGGCAATAACTCATTTCTCTGTCCTCTAAAATCTGACCAGCCTGTGCTTCAGTCTTAAGAGTAACCCGTCAGTGACGGCATAAATCCCTAGTCATAAATCCCTAGTTGGCGTGCCCCTGCACATGGCTGGGCTTGCTTTAGGCGGTGGCACAGCATAGTGTTAGCAGGGTGCAGCTGGAGTTTAGGTGCCTGCGTCCAAGTGCCCGTTGGACCACATATAAGCTGTGTGATCTTGCCCTTTCGTCTCTCATTTCCTTGTATGGGTTACTTAGAGGATTAAATGAACCATTCCGTCCAGTGGTTAGCATACAGTGAATGTTATTTCAAAGAATTAGTAAAAGATACAGCACCTGGAGATATGATCCTATGATCTTATCTTGCTAATTAAATTGCAAAGGAAAAGCTGCAGTTGTCTTCTATTTTTCATAGTTCTTCCAAATGACCTTTCATCTAGTGTTTGAGTTTCTTTGGTATCTGTAAACTAGTACAAACTTATACCTAATAATGTAATTTATGGAGTACCTACTACATGCCAGGAATTGTACATCCATGTTTCCCCACTATGTTTGTGAGACGGGCATTATTTTTATTTCAATTTTTATAGATGAGGTAACCAAGCCATCCTCAAATTGAGTGACTTAACCAGGATCCTTAACCAGTAACAGGGCCGGATCTAAACTTGCATCTGAGATCCTCCAAAACCTGTGTCCTTTACTCCACTCAATTAAATATTCTTGCCCTGCTACTGGTGGCAGAATTATCTTTTCATCTTTAAATGGCAATGAAAATGTATATCCTGACCCTACACCATAGGAACATTCCTGGAGTTGTGGACAAAGAAATTATTTTTGTAAGTCAAATCACATTCCAAATTTACAAGGAATATTATTATTGAAACAAAATCCTAACATAAATCACCTTGAATTTTTAAAAATAAACTTAGATATTACTCAGAGTGAGGCTTAAGTATAGTCATAACAGTTAACCTAGCTAATAACTGTTGTTTTAACGTGTCAGTCCACAATACCATAGAATGGGTTAGTATTTAGTAAAAAGAAATACAACTATTTTGTGAGGTTGCTTTTGATAGAGTGCTGTCAACCTGGTTAGGAAAACTGACTAAGCAGACAAGTTCAGCTCTGTCAATCCAGCTCCCGGTACTTATAAGTTCAGCTCTGTCAATCCAGCTCCCCGTTCCAGCCACTAGAGGGTAGTGTTGGCATTGGAATGACACTGAAGACTCACAAGTCTGGGAATGCTGTGTGAAATGCGGACTATTGCTAAGTGTATAACATAGAAAATGATCTGATGAAAGATTCTGATGTGACAGGAGACACCACATGACTCTAGTTGGGTCTGATGTTATTGGTAATCTATGTCCTAAAAGGTATGGTTGATGTTCTGTGCCTGTGGGGATGGTACCTCAGGTACCAAAAGAACTGTGTGCCACTGGAGACTCATCCTTTCCTTCTTACCGTTCTACCTCAATTCCTTCTTTATTTTTCCATTTGCAAATTGAAGGCATGCTGGAAGTTTCCAAGGTGAATTACCTTCCCTTTCCTTCAAACTGCAATCATGACCACCACAGAAGTTGATTGCTCACTTCATACGTCTCAAGGAATTCAGTTCTTGTCACAGATGGCATCCTGCTTGTCCTCATTTGGCATCCGGGGACTGCTGTCCTCATGCCTTTTACAGAGACAGAAAGATAAAGTCCTTGCCCTTTCAAGTCTCCCCTGCTTGGCTGAGGAGCAGGAACTGGATTAGGGTGCATTTGTCTAACTCAGTTGACCATGTGGTTTCTAGTGCTTAGGAGTGACTTCCTACATGTGTGACCTTCTTTCCTGAGCCCTTTGTCCACTGTGCTTCCCATAGAGGTCCCTATACAACCTTCGGGCTGTAGTAGGTGAGTATCCAGGACAAACTATATAAGAGTGTTTGTTCTTTTTTTTTTTTTTAAGAAGGAAATATTTTTGCTTGTTTAAAATTCTATTCACCATCTCATAAAGCATACCACTCCATTTAAAACTTTTAGTTGTTATACAATCTTATATTGGCTATATTCATTTCAGGTATACAATATAGTGATTTGACATTTTTATACCTTACAATGTGATCACCCCACTAATTCTAGTAATCACCTGTCACTGTGAAAACTTAACAGTATTATTGACTATACTAGAGGTCCAGTGCACGAAATTTGTGCATGGGTAGGGTCCCTAGCATCTGCCAGCTGCCGCACGGGGTCTCCTTTCCCCAGCTGCTGGCTGCTGGCTGGGGCCTTCCTTCTTTCCGTGCCACCCCCTGGTGGTCAGCACACGACATAGCGAGCCATTGAGCTTCTGGTCGGTCGAACTCCCAAGGGGACACTTTGCATATTAGGCTCTTATATATATAGATCCCGCTTCACCTTTTTCACTCATCCCTCAACCCTTTCTATAACCATCTCATTGGTCTCTTTCTATGAGTCTGTTTTTTTTTTTTTGGTTTGTTTGTTTGATTTTTTAGATTTCACATATAAGTGAAACCATACGGTATTTGTCTTTCTGTCTGACTTATTTTATTTATTGGAATTCTGAGGGTGATAATGAAAATTAAAGGACATGGGTTTAGATATTCAGAACCAATGCCATGTCCCTTCAAGAAAAAAAGGTGAAGTAATACAGACATTGGCTGTGTACTTCTCTTGGCTCTTCTACCTGTGTGACATTGGGCAAGCAACTAAACTT
>NW_005871054.1:17389464-17425142 GCF_000147115.1 Myotis lucifugus | reverse complement strand
ACTACAGTTGTTCCTCTTTTTTCCCCCCATAGCTCCCCTCCACCCAATTCCCACCCCACCCCCTGCCCTTACCCCCCCCCCACTGTCCTTGTCCATAGGTGTAAGAGTGTAAGATTTTTGTCCAATCTCCCACACCCCCACACCCCCTTCCCCCGAGAATTGTCAGTCCACTCCCTTTCTATGTGCCAGTTTATTCTGTTCATCAGATTTTTTATTCATTGATTTTTAAATTCACTTGTTGATAGATATGTATTTGTTGTCACTTTGTTGTTCATAATTTTTATCTTTACCTTTTCCTTATTCTTTCTCTTCTTAAAGAATACGTTTCATCATGTCATATAATACTGGTTTGGTGGTGATGAACTCTTTTAGCTTTTTCTTATCTGTGAAGCTCTTTATCTGACCTTCAATTCTAAATGATAGCTTTGCTTGGTAGAGTAGTCTTGGTTGTAGGTTCTTGCTATTCATCACTTTGAATATTTCTTGCTACTCCCTTCTGGCCTACATAGTTTGTTGAGAAATCAACTGACAGTCATATGGGTACTCCCTTGTAGGTAACTGACTGTTTTTCTCTTGCTGCTTTTAAGATTCTCTCTTTGTCTTTTGCCCTTGGCATTTTAATTATGATGTGTCTTGGTGTGGTCCTCTTTGGATTCCTCTTGTTTGGGGTTCTCTGCACTTCCTGGACTTGTAAGTCTATTTCTTCCGCCAGGTAGGGGAAGTTTTCTGTCATTATTTCTTCAAATAGGTTTTCAATATCTTGCTCTCCCTCTTCTTCTGGCACCCCTATAATTCGGATGTTGGTACATTTGAAATTGTCCCAGAGGCTCCTTACACTATCTTCATATTTTTTGGATTTTTTTTTCTTTTTGCTTCTTGTATTTCAAATCTTTGACTTGATTCTTGGGATCCTCTAGTCTGCTGTTGGATCTCTGTATATTATTCTTTATTTAAGTCAGTGTATGCTTAATTTCTAATTGGTCCTTTTTCATATCCTTGAGGGTCTCACTGAATTCTCAGAGGTTTCTAGAAAATTCTTGAGTAACCTTATAACTGTGGTTTTGATCTCTATATCCAGTAGTTTGCTTTCCTCTATTTCTTTCATTTGTGACATGTTTCTTTGTCTTTTCATTTTGGCTTCTTTCCTGTGTTGATAGAGTGGCCTTGTGTGCTAGGTATCCTATAGGGCCCAGTGGCTCAGCCTTCCCAATTACCTGAGGTGTACACTCTTGGTGCACCCCTTTGTGGGCTGTGTGCACAAAGTCTTGTTGTAGTTAAGTTTTGATTGCTGTTGGTATCACTGGGAGGAATTGACTTCCAACCCAATTGGTTGTGAGGACCATCTGTGTCTACAATGGGAGAACTGCTGTGCTGGAGACACCCTTATGGGGCAGGACTTGCTTCAGTGGGGCTTTGGTGCTCACTGAGTCTGCCCCTTGAGTGTGTCGCTTATGGATGTGAAGAGCTGTAATCTGGTGTTGTCTCACCCTGACCACTAGGTACACTGGCTCTTGGATTTCCAAGGAGGTGCAAAATCAGCCGCTGCCTGACGCCACCCAGCAGGAGCTACAGCGAGATCTGCAGATTCCTCCTCTTAGTTTGGGGTTTGGAAGTGCCCAGATGAGGTCCAGCTGTGAAGCAATGCAGGCTGCTGCTGCCGCTGGGCCTTAGGCCTTCTTTTTGCAGCTTTGGAGCTCTCTGACCCAGCTGCAGTTTGTTAGGTTTTAGGTTGCAAAAAGACAGGCCATTCATATGCAAAAGCCGCTGCGCACAGCTTGGGTGGGGTTGTAAATTGGGTGGGGCGGGGTCTCAGGGAATCACCAGGGCAGAGCAAACAGCAATGACTGTCAGTCAGCCCTGCCCCAGAGAGGTCCCCGGGTCTCTGTGTCCTGTGGCCCCATTCAGGAACAATGATCACTGTGAGCACCTCTGAGAGAAAGCCACCCTTGCATTCCATCCCGATGCCAGACAGTCCAGTTTCTCCCTGTATGAGTCTGGGTCCCCAGCATCTCGCCCAGAACTGGAGTTCAGAGCAATTGGGACCTTGTATCGCCCTCCTGATTGAAAAAAATAACAGCGCACCCAGTTGCCATCCCATTTCGCGTGCACCTCCATACCTCTGCACCTCCATACCTCCGTACCTCCACACCTCCGCACCTCCACACCTCTGCACCTCCTACCAGTCTCAATGCACTTTTTTCTTTCCTTCTAGTTGTAGAACTTCCACTCAACCAGCTTTCCCATGGTTCTGGATGATATTTGTTTTGTCTTTTAGTTTGAGTTTTGATGGTGGTTGTGTGAGGCAGCAAGTACAGGTGTTTACCTATACCGCCATCTTGGTTGTCTAGGTGCTTATATTTGTCTTTAGCTGAGTTAGAGGAGGAAAAGGTGATAAGTTTGGGTTGGTCTGAGAAGGCTTTAGGGAAGAGGCTGGATTTCAGTTTGGCCTGGAAAGGTACACCAGGCTGACTCCATCAATGCAGTTGGCTGAGTACTCAGCAGTGCTCTCTTCTTTTCCCTGTAGGACGTCTTAAGGTGGGCAAACCTTGGTGAAGACTCCCCAGAAGGGAGAATTATTGAGTCAAGACCAAGCTGGCACTGCTCATAGCTATATGGCCTGCATGTGTCCCTAGGCCTGTTGCACCCATTCTAGTCCTCTTCTCCTGTCCCTCTCCAAGAATGGCCTCCATCTCTCCTGCTGTTGCACATTCTAAAAATTCTCAGAGACTTATGTCAGGGTCATCCTCCTTCAGAGATGAGCTTCTGAACCTTTACATTCTTAGAACTTTTATTGATGATACTCATATGGTTCATATTGCTTATATAATATTTACCTTATCTTGCCCTTTTCTGTCTTAACTTTCTAATTATATGTCAAGCTCCTGGAGGGTACAGGCTATGTTTCCTATGTATCAAAGTCCTAGAAGGGACTTAAAAGTCACTTAGAGAGGTGGTCACCTAACTGGATTATCAATATAACTTGGGAGCTTTTAAAAAATACAGATTCTCAGGCCCCATCTTATAAGTAATGAATCAAATCTTGGGTTTGTGTGTGTGTGTGTGTGTGTGTGTGTGTGTGAAGGCAGAGTGGGTTACAGAGATGTGAGGAGAAGCTCTGTTTTTGTTTTGTCTTTGTTCTACAGCCCTTACTGTTTACAAAACTCTACTAAATATAGTGCCTCTTGATATATATGCATAACACCTATTATATACAGCTTACTTCCTGGTTCTTCATCGCTTTTTCATGACCCCAATTCAAATTCAGAAAAGAGGGATAATTCTGTGTTCTGAGAACGGACAAAAAAGCCCAGCTCAGTGCCTGTCATTCTCCTAGAGAGCTCTCCTGCTTCCACACTTAGAATTGTGCTCTGTGGGTCTCTGGTAGCCTGCCCTAGGTGTTGTGGGCTGCAAAACTGACATTTACTCTGTTTTTTCTGTGTGGAAGGTGAGGAAGACTGCAGTAGGCCTGGACTCTGTATATTATAATGCATGTCCAACAAACGATTTGCTAAATAAATGTGATAAAGCATGTAGTTATGTTGAAAAGATAATGTACAATGAAAAATGTCCAGCTGAAGAAGGTAACTCCTCCCCCCCCCCCCCGCCCTTGCTAAAATCTAAGGCGTAATTTCAGCATTTGGTGTCAGGAGTTGCTCAGAAAATAAAAGTCAAACTTTTATAAAGAAGGATTTTTATTCCTTGGTAAATCTAGTGGAAAATTAATCACATACAATATGACGGTGCCAAGAAAGCATTTGCAAAAGCGCGGATGCATGAATATGGAACATCACATTTCCCTGTCAGTGCGTTTCCTTATCAGAGGAGGCTCCTTCATGACTGAAGTGATCATTACTCACCAGTGATGGGGCATCTAGGCTTGTTTTTCTGGGTTTTAGTCATTCCTTTGGAATTGACTGTGGAAGCAGGAAATGCAGGGGGAAATGCCGCCTTGCTTTGCAGTGCACACTGTATAGTAACGGGGACATTTGAGGGTCTCTCCCTCCAACCTGCTTTGGGGCTGTCTCTCTATAGATTGAATATTGAGATATTTGCAATACAGCTTTCCAACTGTCTGTCTAATAAAGTAAATTGTCACATTGATAGAATGCTTTCGCACTGTGTGAGGGGTGGAAGGAACAAAAGCTCAAAAGGCTTTGTCTACGGAGATTGTGGGATCCTTGCACAGCCTCCAATCCTGCCCCCATGATCACTCTGTTCATGGCCCCATTGTGTCAGCTTGAGGCGGTTGAGAAGACAGCCTGGCTGACATCCCCAGGACAAGTCACTCCTATCCATTTTGGGGTTTGAGAGTCTCTTCTCTGGTGACTGATCTCCAGAGGACATGGGGCATAAAGTTTGCACACTTTTTGCCTTACTCATATGTCTCTCATTATATCTCCTTCACAGACCTTTTTCTCCCCAGTGTTCTAATCTATTCTTTCTGGGACCATGGCCAACCAGCTGTCCCATTCACCATTACCCAGGATTTCTTTTATATCTACACTTCAGGCCATCTTTCTTTCCTTACAAAATAAATGATAAACCATACTGCTCACAACCTCTGCCCACTAGGATTTCCTTAACCATTGCCTAGGGCCTCCCTGAGAGGACCTGAAGTCCCAGGAAGCAGGAAAGAGAGCAAGGGGGAGCAAGAAAGGCAGAAAAATCAAACATGATGGTGTACTACCAAACTGGTATCAAGTGATACCGGTTCTATAGATGACTGTTTCTCAGGATAGTCTGAGGAGAAAAGAAGATTTTGTCCACTGGTCAGAGTTTCACCCCATGTGTTAGTTCTTATGCACTTTTGGGTTGCATATGAGTGGTTTCCAATTGGGTTCCATAGAGTTTCACTCTTCCACATCAACAAGAAACCTTGGAGGGGATGTGATTTGGGTACACAGTGAGATGTTTTTGGGTTGTGTCCATGTGAGGTTGGTCAGACTTCCCATGGAGTTGGTAGCCATTGCAGCCAATGAGGTTGGAACAAGTGGCCAAATGCTCCGGGGACAGGTGAATATGAAAGGATATGATATGGTACCTAGAAGTGTCTGGTTTATCTTCCCTCCTTACAGAACACTTGATTGCAAAATAGTGGTGCGGTTAGCAGAACATCCCATATAACTTTCATGGTTCCCCAAAATTCCTCCATGAAATAGGCAAGTACTGTGTTAATTGAACACATATAACATATCCCTAGTTGAGGTTGAAGACACAAGTTGAATTAGACCTGGTCAGCTTTTTCTCTGTAGGAGTTTGAAGTCAGTTATACCTTCATTTGACGAATGCAGAAAATCACTATCTTTTTTTGTTGTTTCATTTTCTAAGTCATTTAAGCAGAACGTGGCAAAGCTGGACCTATTAAGGTTTTATGACTTCTATTCCAAATAAACCGTGCTGCCTATACCAGTTATTGGAGTATTAAAGCAGCAAGTGACTGGCAAGTACAGATACGTGACTCATTGTAAAGCTTTAAGATCAAACAGTGCTTCACCGTTCTACATGAGATTTTTCAGTTCTGTGATAATGCCACATTGCAGAAGGTAGATCCAGAGTGACATTTAAAAATGCTACATTTGCAGCAGGTGAAAAGACTGACACATTTATTGTCAAAGGGCATTTATCCCTCTGATTGCAAAAGCAAAAATTCTAATTGTAATATCTTTAGAAAATAATTATACTAAAAAATTCAAATATAGAAAATAATACCATATGTAATCATTTCGACCTTACTTTATTCTGACTACCTTCCCATTTAATATTTGATATTTGACTACATTTCGAGGAAAATGGACAGGGTGAAGGGCCTCTGCTTGCCGCGTCCCACTGATGGGCCCACTCGCAGTTAGGTCCTCTGGTGACCTCCTCCAACAACTTGTGATTTGCTTTGAACAACAGCATGAAGCAAAAATCGTTGGCTGTTTCTGAGCCTCGGCCCCAAGAGGCTTCGCACACTTCATTTGCTCTCCTGGAGCCACCATGCGAATAAGCCCAGGGTGCCTGCGGGATGAGACACACGGCTAGGTCCTCCATCACCCCAGCGGCTATCCAGTCAACCCCCAGAAGCAGAGCTGTGTAGCTGATCTGTAGTTGAACACCAATGTGTGAGCGAGTCCAGTGAGATCAGAAGAACCACTCGGGCGATCGTAGCCTAAATTGCTTTAGGTTCTTGTTGTATGTTACCACATTGTGGGGATAGTGTGTTACCCGAGAAAAGTTAAAGGAAACACTCAAGATGCTATTTTGGAGGAGACGATGCAGTCATATTTGGCGAAAAATGATCTTAATTGAAAAATAGAATGTTGTTTCCATGACAAAAAAGATGAAATCATTAGAAGCACAGTATTATAATTTGTAGAAAGATAAAAATGAAAATTTAAGTTATACCCCAGCTCATTATTAAATGTGTATGAATCCATATCCTCGGGAAGTATATTAGGCAGGTAATTCTGAGAGAGGGTGTAGTTTAATAGAAAGGGTCCCTTGCTGAGAATATGACGGTAAAGGGTTTAGTTTTAATTCTGCAACTAGAAAGTCATGTGAGTAGGGATGAGGTGCTTCATCTCTGTAGGCCTCATTTTTTTTTTTACAACTGTGCAATAAAGGACTTGTATCAACAACAATAGCTAAGATTTATTGATGGCTTATTATGTAACAGGCACTATGCTGTGACCTTTTATGTAAGATCTAATTTCTTACAGTTGTGCTTCAAATTTCTCATCTATAAAAGATATGTAATAATAGGACTTAGTTGTGAATAGGACCTTCTTTATTAAATGAAATGACCCTAAATAATCTCTGCGGTTTAACCTTCCTAACAATCTCATACTAATCAACATTTTCTTTATAAGGCAATGCAATTAAACACAACACTTTTTGTTTTTATTTACCAAATTGATTGCTAAGTAAAGTAGATATATTTTAAAGAATACTTCTTTTTTTTCTTCAAATTCTGAGAGAAAGTTGATTTAGAAAGTTACAGAGGTAGAAGAAGTGAGCCAGCTGTGCTGTGTAGGTCCAGGAAACAAAGTTATAGAAGCAAAAGACGGGCCCTTGGAACTTAGGAGAGAGAAAGGCAAAGGTAATGCACCTGTGGGGAAGAAGTGGGGAAAGGCGAAGGCATGGGCGTGCTCCCAGGAGGGAGGGGAGAGCACAGGCTGGGTCCTGCATCTTGAGGGTTTTAAAGTCTGGGAGTTTAGGGAAGGTCTTAAGGGAGGATCTCAATGAAATATTCATCAGCTTCATGCTGATGCACCAAATGAGATTTATTCCCCTGACTTCATCTGTGCTTGGGTGTGGTTGGCACAAATGGCATTAATTGGATTTTTGTTGTCTATCTCCCTGAGTAGGGTGATTTAAGCTATTTATCTTCTGATTCAGGAGGAGAAGTGTAAACCATTTACTCCTAAGTGTCCTTGGTTAGGGATAACGAATTCTTTGTTTCATTCACTGGGGATCTTTTGGGATTGAATTTCTTAAGCCAATGTCAATAAATCTCATACATTTATGGGAAAACATAAAGATGACTAGTATATCAGCAGTATGTGAATATAAAGCATTTTCTGTATGTGAACAACTTGAAGGTCTAGGCCAGCTCTAGACTAAGCTTTGAGAATAGTAAAAAATTTCAAGGAAAACATGAGAAATTAGTAATTCAAGTGACAAAAAAATTGACTATTTTGAGAGACTTTCATATCAACAAATGCCAATGTGGGAGCAATTTTACATCCATCAAAGAGAGACTGTCAATTTCTGGGCTTCTTACAGAACACAAAAAGCACTAATCATAAGAGAAGAATTTGATTTCTATACTACTTCTCCTTATCAACAGACACTAGAGAGTGAAAAGGCAAATACAGAGTAGGGGGAGATTTTTTAATTACCTACGAATACAAATATTTGGAACACACAGAAAACTCCCACATGTTGATATGAAGATGATTCACAAATAGAAAAATGGGAAAAAGACTTGAACAGGCACTCACAGAAACAAATATCCAAGATGCCAATAAACATATGAAAAAGTGCTAGAAATCATCATTCATTGGGGGTGGCGAGGTTTACATAAATTAGAGTAAACAGAATGGCTAAAATGAAAAAAGACAGATAATACCAGATGCTTGTGAAGATGCAGGAGAATTGGAATTCTCACACATTGTTGATGGAAGCTTAAATTGGCACAACGCCTTTGGAAAACTGCACATCTGCTAAAGATGAAGGTGTGCACACCCCAATCAGTTATTTTAGTTCTAGTTTGATACTCAATAGGAAACGTATATGTCATGTTCACCAAAGATATGCACAAGAATGTTTATTGGAATACTCTTTGTAATAGAGCAAAACTGGAAATCAAATGTCCATCAACAGTGGAATACTTTGTAATAATAAAAATATAAATGGCACGCAACAACATGTATGAATCTTATAAACATCACGTTGAGTAAAGAAGGTTGGCAGAAAGGAATACCTATTGCATGATTCCATCTATATAGTTCAAAAGCAGGCAATATTCATCTATAGTGTCAACTGTCATGGAAATCATTACTTTGGGGAGGTGGGTAATGCCTGGGAGGAGCAAATGTTTGTCTGAGGGATTTTAATGACTGGAGGAGGGCATGAAGGGACTTCTGAGATGCTGGAAATGTTCAATTTCTTGATCTGAATGGGCATTACACAGATGTGTTCACTCCGAATATTGATTGAACTACTTATGACTCATGAAATTTTCTATATGTTTATCATGCTTAAGTATATGTGTATTTTTAAAAAATGAGCCCTGCTTGGGAACTGTTAAGCTGCCTATAGAACAGCAGTGGGCTGTAGGTAACAATAGCACCTGGACGTAGCAGGAGTAGAGTGCACTGTAGGTAACAATAGCACGACCAGTATGTTGGTCTCAGTACTAGGTCTTGGGAGCTAGTGACCCAGAAGAGACAAGGCCCAGGCACCTTGGCTCTGATTGATGATGCAACATATAGGCAAAGATCACAACTGGGGGTTCTGGGGGGCCATGGAACTGACTATGGGTAAACCCTCACAGGCAGGAGTTCAGTTATCAGGAAACAGGTGGTGGACAGTGCTCAGATCAGGGAAACATGTTCCTAGGTATAGACAGACATATGCAGCTTCAGGGTGTAGCTTGGCTGTTCACCCATAGGTGACAGCTGTTTCCTTCTTGGTGACGATAGGGCTATTTTGCTCCTCAAAGTGATGCAAGATTCACTAGAGATCTGATGGTGGAAGAATAGGAAGAGGGTGAGAACTCTGGGGAGAGCTTGGTTCTAACGGTTTTAGGGATTCAGGAAGGAAGGATAGTTATTTCTTACAGTTCTGTTAGTGGCAAGGGAAAACCTGCTGAGTGGGTGCTGTGCAAGATAATTAGAAGCAAAACCATGTGACTGGAAGACGTCCTACCTTAGCTGCTGCAACTTCTAGTAGAAGAACAAACAACAGTTGGTCCTCAAATGTGAATCGGGATATGGCGTTAATCCATCTCCCTAAACATGAACCAAGCCTGTGTTAGGAAACGGCAAGTAAATACTAATGCTTAAATCATACCTCATTTTATGCAGCACTATTATCTTTCCAGAGAACTTTCACAAATGTGATCCCATCTGAAACTCCAAACATCCGTGAGGGAGTCAAGGCTTGTATTCCTACCCGTCTAAATAGATGAGTCATCTGGGCTCCAAAGCAGAAAACGGGGTGTGTTTAAGGGCCTGCAACTTGAGCCCAGGCACCACCTTCCCTGTGCACGGCCGGTGCTAAACTGTGGTGCATGCTGGCAGGGTGCTGACTCACAGCAGCATGGGATAGTGAGGAAAAATAATTTTTTTTTTAACTTAGGTGATTTCACATGTTGCTGATGCGGACTTAGTTGTCTAGGTGTCAGCTTTCCATTTCTTCTTTTTTTTTAAGCTCTGTTTTCTAGGAAAAAGCAACATCTGGGTTTCCAAAGACTGACTATGCTTCCACTGATAAGACCTCAGAGCCCTTTGCTGGAAACTCATGGTACAGGATGGAGTTCAAATGCACAGTATGATCCATTAGTTCTGACGTGGGAACCAAGATCTGATTTCTGACAAGTTCCAGCTGATGCCGCAAGTCCCTAGACTACACAGAGAGTAACAGGACAGAATGTGCTCTTGTGGTCATTGCGGGCTGAGAGCTGTAGCATGGAGTCTTAGGGACTAAGGCGTTTAGAAACTGGCATCTTTATCAAGAAATGGAGTAATAGATTACATTTAGTAATCGTTCTGAGTCCTGGATCCACTATAAAATGTGTTTGGAAAATTTGCTTTTGCTTTCTTTTTCTGATTTTCAGGAAACAGAACTTACTAGTATGAGTGTGGGTGCTTAACTCATTCCTTCACTTATGAAGTGCCTACTATGTGGCAGCCACAATTCTAGACACTGGGTATAAAGCGGAGAACAGAATGGGAACGTCCCTGCCCCCATGAAGTTTATAGTTTAGTGGGAGCAGAGAGAAGGGGCAAGTCAGACAAAAAGTAGGATGATTATAAGTGACACGGAGAAAAACTTAAAAAAAAAGGCAGCAAAGGGGAGATAAGATAGAAGGCAAGGAATTGCAGTTTTAAATAGAAAGTCCTCATTGAGTAAAGGACATTAGAGCAAAGATGAGATAGGGGGTGAAGGAATGACCTGGGGAGAACATTCCAGGCACACGAAACCACAAGCACAGAAGCCCTCAGACAGAGCCAGCCTCACATGTTTACAGAACAGTGAAAAGGCCAGTGTGATTGACGTGGAGGGGCAGGGCACAGTGGAGAGACAGAAGGAAGGAGGGCAACTCAGGCAGCCTCACAGGCCACTGTATGGACTTTGGGCTTTTCCTGTGAGTAATAGGGATGTCATGGGATGATTTTGAGCAGAGGAGTGAGAGTGACAGCATCTGAGTTATGCTGTAAAAGAGTCATTCTAACATCTGTGCTAAAATCTGTAGGGATAAAGGTAGAAGCCATGAGAACAGGTAGGGAATATTAGTCACCCAGATGAGAGACTCGGTGAGAGAGGAGATGGCTGGGACCGTGGCGATTGCTGGCCTAGTGATGAGAAGAGGTTGGATATATTTAGATGTGATTTTCCTGTATTTCCCTGGGTCAGTGGGAGACCAGGATTGATTCATGTGGGTGCTTGACTCATGAAACTCCTGGCAGTGGGTTGACAGTTATGAGGCATAAAGTTTTTTTAAAAGCATTTCACTTCATTTTGTCTCTGCTGCTGCTGGGTTATTGCTTCCTTATCATTTAAAAACTATGGAATGATGGAAGAAATGTTATTTGAGGTTAACCTGCACCATTGCAGACTTCAGAACAATTTAGCAGCTTGTATTCCATTTTTAAGTTCTATATCACAGATGGGTGTCTTTCCATTAAGAAGTAAATCAGGAGTGGCAGCGATTGTCAATGTTATTTTTCTCCTTATAATTCTAACTCGAGTATTAAAGATAGAAACTCTCCTGAGAATTCACTATTCTGGGCATGGCAAATGCGTAGCGAATATCGTCACCCTGCCCCTTTCCCACCAATGACAGACATTGCTAAATGATCACAGCATTCGTTTTCACAGAGCCCGGATGGAGCACTGGAATCTTTATCAAAACAACCACAAATAGATGAGAGTTGGCATCAGTTAAAGCCTCTTTGCCATTCCTGTGTGTAATCACTCCTCCTGACAGCTTAATAGGATTGGACAGGAAACTGCATTGAGCCAATATGCAGCTGGAGCCAGACTTCATCTTTGTTCTGTCAAATCCTGTCTCCAGCACTTGCTAGCTCTTCAACCCTGGACTAGTCCAGCCGACCCTAGACTAAGCCTCAGTCTCAATCTCTATAAAATGGAGACGGAGAATAAAATAATATACGTAAAGTGTTTAATACAGTTCCTCACCTGATTCATTTAAACACTCAATGAATCTCAAACATTAGGATTTGAATTAGAGTTTAATTCATAGGCTGTTTTCAAGAGAATAAAAATTTTATAGAAATATCCTGGCGTTGCCACCTTGTCTGTGGGGCCGTAATATTTCCCTGGGCCTCACTATGGCCTGGATCTTGGGTGGGTCGCATGCACATACTGAAGCTTTACTTGCCCTCCTGACAATGACAGAGTAATAATGGATAGATTTTTCCCCCCCACTGAGACTGAATGGACATAAAAATCCTTCCAGGAAGACATAACTAGGTGATGGAAAAGAGCATACAAAATAAACCCTTTGTTATTTTTGGCCTAAATAAAACTCTATTTTAAAAATTCATTCAATCAAGATTTTAGTCTGTTCCTTTTAAACAGAAGTCTGCTGGTAATCTAATTGTTGCTGCTTTTTAAGGAATTTTACCCTCCCCCGCTTTTTTTGGTTACTCTTAAGATTTTCTCTTTGCATTTGTTTTCTGCAATTTCACTATATAGTGTCTAGGAGTGGGTTTATCATATTCGTCTTGAGACTCACTATGATTCAAAGTGACCTTTTCCCATTCTAGCGCATAGCCAGCTATTACTTCCTTGAAATGACCTCTCATCTTCTAGATGTAAATTAGGACTATTCATTTCCCTTCCATGCCTCTTAACATTTTATAATACTTTCCAGTGCTTTTTTCTCCATCTCATTTTGTATTTCCTCAGACCTATCTTCCAGTTATTAAGTTTCTCTTACAGTGTTTAATTTGATACTAATCTGTCTTCTAGTTTTTTAATTTCAATGCCTATATTTTTATTTTTATTTTGAGGCATTATATTGGTGATTTGTTTAATTTTCCTTTTATTTTTTAATATAATGTCTCATTCTCTTCTTAGGCTTCTGACTTTTTATTTCTTTATAACATTGATCTTTTCTTTAATGATGCATAATGTTAGCTAAAGTTCTACTGAATTTTATCGTAGTCGTATTCAAGGATTTTATTACCCATTATTTTTTATGGTGTCTTATTCTTTCCTTAGGAATTTGATTCTTTCATTGCTGTATTTAATACTTTTAAAAAGTATTTTCTTTCGGTTTTTCATATTATCAGCCAAAATTTTGGGAATACTTATGCTGCCTCTAGAGATCACAGTGTGGATCTATACATGGAAAGCTGTAACTCAGGTCGAGGCTGAGACCTTCCAGGGCAGCTTTTGCATGTATTCTGGACAAATACTCTAGGGCTAGCTTGAGTGTGAAATTAGTTTCTGTTAGTTTGTTGATCTGGAAAATCTGGGGAAATACGAATTTGAAACTAAACCAAGGAAGGACAGGCCTGGGTTTTAAACTTATAGAAAATGTTTGTTTGTTCTATCTAGAGCCTGACAGAGAAAGATAAATTTTATTATCATCTCTCAGTGCTGCTGGGAATTTATTTTTTTTCAGCAGAATTTACAGTAAAATAGTAGCCCTCCAAAAGTCCCAACTCAGTCCCACTTCTTCATTCCACATTGGCAAGGCCTCATCTCCTGTTGCTGCACGGACACTGGAGCCCAAGCCTAGCTTACCAGGATTCCTACCCTCCACCTCTCACCCACCTCCTAGGCCTGCTGTGACAGTAGCAGAACACATTCGTCTGGTTTTCAGTGCTGCCTTCATTTCGGATGTTTGGGAATTCCCCAACTCCCTTGTAAGCTTAGCTATGGATCTTAAAGAATGTTTCTTAGGTTTCAGAGAGCATTTGTAGGTGTTTGTCGTGGGAGGGTTTTCAAGTTATCTTACTCTGCTGTCATTCCAAAATCGTCAGCCTCCCACATCATTCATTTATTAAACACTAATTAATGCGAGATACAGAGCACAGTACTGGGGATACACAGGCATATAAGATACAGTTCCTGCTCACAAGATAGTCGTCTAGTGAGGTAAGTAGCCATGTAATTTTCAGATAAGATAGTGTAATTGGTGCAAAAGGGATACATGTACAACCCTTCTGAAACAATCCACCAACGCCATAGGTGAGGTCAGGTCAGATGCTGATCTGTTCTTGATCCTGAAGAGTGAATAGAACCAAGGCAGGTCAAGGTTGGGGAAGAGGGAAGAAAGTGCACGGTAAATTCGAGAGAACTGAAACATCAGAACGATTGCAGGATAGAGCTCAAAGAAACAAACAACCACATCTTATTGCTACACTCAAGAGATTTCCAATTGATTGAGCTCTTCTAATACCTTGATAGCAAGACTAGTACAATGCCATACAGATATAACATTTTCATTACAGAAAGGGGATAGCTCCTTGAGACAGTCAAGTCCTCTGGGAAGCAGATGCCAAGAAAGAGTTAGAAGTAATATAGATGTATTGGGGGTGATGTCTATATGAGATAAAGGAGAACGAGAACAGAAGACGGTGAGGAGAGACGTCAGTCTGCAATGTAGGTCTCACACTTGTGATAGGAGAGGGAAAAAGAAGGAACACTGGGTAGGAGGAGCCTTAGACGGTGGTGCAATTTGCGAAACTCAAGGGAGTTCTAGTACATTTGCCCATAGAAGAGTCTGCATTGGGTAGAAATTGCCAGGCCACAGTATCCCTGCTCAGCGCTGTGTTCAGTAATTGGTGGGAGCTGCTGGGTTAAGAGCATAGCCTTTGGCTCAAATGCTATGGCAGATCCCAAGGGTCTTTGGGTAGGTTCTCTCATGAACCTCCATGGCTATCACACTCATGATGGAAATTTCATAAACTGGCCTTTTGGTTTATTTACAAGTTTCAAGTGAATTTAATTATTGTGTACCTATCAGTCAGGATGTACTCATTTCTGAGTCTCCAGTAACTAGGCCTGAAAGAGTGGTGATAAAAACTACATCATGACAGATTTATCTACTATGATGTCCAATGGGCCTCAGGCCTCTTGGCATCTTTTCAACCTTTCTGTTTTTGGCAAAAATGTCCTTGTCTTACTGTGTGTCATATGTCTGCCTCCCCCGCACCCCCCAAGTTTAGTTATTTCCACTGAATTGTGCGTCTTGTCCTGGTGATTCAGACGTCATGCTCACTCGAGGTGCATTTATGGGCCTCTTTTCATCTAGACCGGAGAAGAGGGCTAAAGATCCCCTGTTAGAAAACCTTGAGAGTAATTATTCATAAAGAAATTCTAGCTATTTTAGAAAAAGGTATCTCAATATAAAAATACTAGCAGATTACTCTCATACTCTTCCTCTCAGGACACTTTTAACTGCTGAGGAATTGCTGAATACGTGTCATGGAAAAATTGGTCACATAATTTGAACCTTGGAAATTACATGCTGTTTAAATTTTTTTAAAAGACAATGAGACTTAATCATTGAGAATGAGTCATTTATGTCCCCTCTGTGCACTAAACACCTCGTCAAGATTTAAGTTCATAAATGTCCTTGAAACTCTTGGGGTATACGACAAGGGAATGTGTCTCTGCCTTTAAGGTTTTCGTTTCCTCTCCTTATTTTAGGGCATCTTCAGTGAATGGGATGGACAGTGAACCTGGTCCGATCACATACATCTCGATACTTTTGTGGCCTGTGTTTAGAACTTCACCTTCTGACATGTTCTGACCCTGAGTCTGTTCAGTTCCTTACATCATAGAACAACGTTCTACAGTGGCAAGATCTTTTTCTTTCTCCCGAAGAGAATTTTAGTTTTATCAAACTGCATGAAATATTCCTGGTTTTCACTTGAACTCAAGTGGCATATTCTTGAAAAACGTGATATTTTAAAGCAAGTGATTTAGGCACACATGAATCGAAAGCACTTCTTCCTGGGAACTGAGTCAAGCTGTCAAGTACCTAAGCAAGTAGGTTCAGGGAAAATATACTTATGGTTTCTGTGTAAGAAGAGGGTGGAAAAAAAGAAAAGGAAGGATGTGAAAGAATATTGAGGAAATACTAGTAAGTTCAGAGAAATTGCTCTTTCTTAAAGATTTCCGTTTAGGCTAAAGAAATGGACCCAACCAGGCCAGCATGGCTCCGTGGTTGAGTGTCAACCCATTAACCAAGAGATTACCAGTTCAGTTCCCAGTCAGGGCACGTGCCCAAGTTGGGGACTCAATCCCCAGGAGGCAGCCGATAGATGATGTTTTTCTCTCATCGATGTTTCTATCTCTATCCCTCTCCCTTCCTCTCTCTCTAAAAATCAATATTTATTTAAAAGAACTGCAAAAAGAGCTTCAAAAATTACATGGCGTTTTCATTTACAGTTAAGTGCTGGAGATTTTCCTGATGACCTAATGGACATGTGGTTGAAGGCCAATTTAGGAATGTAGTCTAAGACCTTGTGCCTCCCAAAGGCACAAAAGATCTAACTCCACACAAATTCCCCAGGTGTTTCTTCCCTGTTGATGTCCCAAAGTGTCCTCTCTTACACCCCACCTATGTTTCCAAGGCTCCTGGGCATATCTCTGAAGCGAAATTAGTGTAGATGCGTATGAGTGTTGACACTTAAATGAGAAAAAGCGTTCTATGGCATCTAATTAAAGAAAACTAATAAACATGCAGAAGTCAAAGAAGAACATAACAGAACAGATAGTAAAAGCCACCAGGCCTGCACCTCCGGATAGACGCATATGCAGATGAGCTCTCTAACCAGGCTAAATGCTAACTACTCTTGCTTTATAATTGTTCTGCTCCAAGTGTTTATATAATTACTCTATTCTTTATCTTGGGGTGTTTTTGTTAGATAATTCAACTAAATGTTAAGACATCAAATGAATAAATAGAAGTGTAGTTGACTGGGGATAATGCCAGCACTGAATATCATTATTAAGGTTATAGGTTTTACAAAGATTGGATTAAATGCTGATTATATCTAAATACTCCAGTGGGAATGTTATTAAAAGGTCTTTGGAAAGACTTTTTTTTTTTTTACATGTGGTATGTTTTTGTTGCTCTTAATGGCATTGTTTCCAATTGGGATACTCAAAGTGAAAGGGATATTACCATGGATTTAGAATTTTTTTCCTGGGAGAAGTGGGTGGGAAGGAGAGATAGAGTTGGTACTTTGCCACTAATATAGTTTAAGGAAAATAAAATATCAGCAACATAGTTTCAGAATAACATTTATACAGCAAAATTAATTAAATATGTTTATTATTTGATTAATTTTGTCAGTGTCAGAGTCATCCAACCAAAGATGATTGGGAAAATTTCAAAGGATTTTGCTGAAAATCCTAAAATTCAGGTGAAAATTTCAGTATGTAAATGTAGATATAAGAATAAAAATGTGGGGATGAGAGTGGAAGTGGAAAGTATAAATGTTATATGTTTTTGTGACAAAGTATAAACAAAGCAACTGAAAAGAAGGAGGGAAAGGGAGACAGAAGAAAATAGAATTAGCTTATTGATTGTTTTATAAGCAGTAGGCTCTAGTTAAAGTATGGTGGCAAATTCCAATTAACCAACTATATTATACTGAAAGTGTATATCAGCTTTATTATGCAATTTTACAAATTGACACTGAAAATATAGATTTCAGGTGTACAATTCTATAATACATCATCTGTATATTGTATTGTGTGTTCACCACCCAAAATCAAGTCTCTTTCCATCACCATTTATTCCACCCCCCCGCCCGCCTTGACCTTCTTTTATCACCCCCACTCTCCTTTCCTTCTGGTAATCATGATGCTGTTGTCTGTGTCCATGAGATGAGTTTTTTTTTCTTAATCCTTCCCCTTATTCACCCAGCCCTCCAACCACCTTCCCCTGTAACAGCTTTCAGTCTGGTTTTTGTATCTATGAGTCTCTTGCTATTTTGTTTATTTTAGTCATTAGATTCCACATATAAGTGAACTCATATACCACTTACCTTTCTTTGATTTAGCATGATACGCTCCACTTCCCACTATGCTGTTGTAAAAGGTCAGACTTTGTTTCTTTTTTTTTTTTTTAAAGACCACGTAGTATTCCATTGTGTAAATATATCATAGCTTACCATAGCTTTTTTATCCACTCATCTACTGATGGGCACTAGGGCTGCTTCCAAATCTTGGCTATTGTAAATAACATTGCAATGGACATAGGGACGCATATGTCTCAGGTTTCTTTGGATGTATTCCCAGAAGTGGAATTGCTGGGTCATAAGGCAGTCCCATTTTAAAATTTTTGAGGAAACGCACACTATTCTCCAGAGTGGCTGCAGCAGCCTGCATTCCCACCAAAAGTGCAGGAGGGTTCCCTTTTCTCTGCATCCCCACCAACACTTGTTTGTTGATTTACTGAAGGTAACCATTCTGGCAGGTGTGAGGTGATATCTCATTGTGGTCTTAATTTTCATTTCTCTGATGATTAGTGACATTGAGCATCTTTTCATATGACTGTCCATTGGCCATCTGTATGCCCTCTTTGAAGAAATGTCTACTCAGGTCTTTTGTCCAATTTTCCATGGAATTGTTTGCTTTTTTTGGTGTTGAGTTTTGTAAGTTCTTTATTAATTTTGGCTATTAACCCCTTTTCATATGTATCATTGGTGAATATGTTCTCCCATTCATTTTGTGAATGGTTTCCTTTGTTGTGCAAAAACTTTTTAGCTTGATGTAGTCCCATTTGTTTAATTTTTCTTTTGTTTCTTTTGCCTGAGGAGACATATCAGCAAAAAATAGAGTTCTTAACTTGGATGGTTTGGATAATAGCTATAAATTATGACTCCATAGCCTCCTTAACAGTGTTTTTCAAATTATAGCTTTCAACTCATTATTGGGTCATGGAATCAACTTGGGGTTGTAACCAGGATTTTATGCCCCTCCTCCATGATGAAATAGAAAAAAATAGAATAGAATCCTATATAATAAAAGCCTAATATGCTAAGTGTCCAGTCCTCCCGTCAGCCGTTCAACCAATCAAAGCGTAATATGCTAATGATATGCTAAGGCTGCTTAACCGCTCGCTATGACATGCACTGACCACCAGGGGGCAGAAGCTCCAACTGGTAGGTTAGCTTGCTGCTGGGGTCTGGCTGATTGGGACTGAGCCAGATGGGCCGGACACGCTCTGGAGCCCTCCCACATCCATCCCCAGCACTGATCGTGCATCGGTGGGGTCCCTCAGCCTGGCCTATGCCCTCTTACAACCCAGGACCCCTCAGGGGATGTCAGAGAGCCTGTTTTGGGCCGATCCCACAGGCCAGGCCGAGGGACCCCACGGGTGCACAAATTTGTGCACCGGGCCTCTAGTACAATGTAATTGAAAATATCTAACTGTATCTCATATCTCATGTTGAAAGGCTACAACTTTTTAATGGAAAATTTGTTACTATCATATGCCTGTTCCCTCTCTCTCTCTCTCTCTCTCTCTCTCTCTCTCTCTCTCTAACAAGGAGCAGTAGAAAATACCAAATGTATTTCTTAAGATGGCTTATAGTCAACATTTGAAAAACTTGGCTCTAGAGAGTCAGTGATGAATTATACTCATCTTCTATCTCCTTCTCTTAACATTTCTTATAAGTCTTGCATTCTACATTCAAAAATGCCTACTGGACATTTTTCTCTGGGTTGTTTAGCTTTTATCTCATATTGATATTCTAAGAACTGAACTCTACTTTCAAACCATTTTATTCTACTAAAATTTTCATTTCTATTTATTCCCTGTCCTCCTAGTTACTCTTGGTCAAACCCCCAGTTACTTTAAACTCTGGCCTGTCTCTTACCGCTCTTCCCATCTTTAATCAGCGGGGTAAAGAGTATGGAACTAACATTAACTGAGTACCTGACATTTATCAGGCATCTCAACACACGTGTTATATATGTCGCTTCATGTAATTCTCACAATACCCTTATAATGAAATTCATAGAGATGGAGTACCTGCCTGATGTCTCACACACACTGTGTTTACCAGTATGTAGAGCGGCTCTTTTAGCTGTCAGCTCAGGTCTACCTGACTCCAAATACAAAAGCTTTCTGTTACATCCGGCCACCTTCCCAAATGTGCTCTCTTTAAAATGATTTCTACAGAGCGATGTTAAAGCAGTTACAATCCAGAATAACAATCACTGCATGATCTTGGGTGGCTATCAGGGCCCATATTGCTAAAAGGACATCAGAGCTCTAAACTCTTATTTTACAAAAAAAAAACCCCACATAATTAAGACACAAAGGCTAGGAGACTTAACTGAAGCCATACGCTATTCGAGGCAGAGTTTTGGCCAGGATTCAGGTCTTGATTTTAGTACAGTGCTCTTTTCATCTTTCTTACTATATCCTCTGGAACTAGAACAAAGGGTGAAAAGGCAAAACACCCTGAGCACCCCACGGTGTCAGAGTCTTGAGATGCATTTGACTCCTTATCAAATGCTTAGGATCATAAATCCTTTGAGATTTTTTTTTTCTGAATCATCATAGGTCCATGTTCTCTAAAAAGCCTGTATTGGCCAATGCTATGTGCATTGTTTGGAATTCTTTCAAGGAAAGAGAATATAGAAATCCCATAACTGGACCCCCTAATGACTTAAGGATTTTAAGTATTAAAGACACAGGCTCACAGAGTCTTGTTTTTGTCTTCCTTTTAAGGGTTCCAGCTGATCAAGCAAGGGCAGGGTTTAAGATAGTCAAGCTCAAAATTGTACAACCAGCAAGTGGGTTTTATATGCCAGCTCTTCATCCTTACACGTTATCTCTTGATATGCTCAGTTATTGCAGGTTAGGTTTCCTGACTCATTCATTCATCTCAACTTTTAGTGGATCTGTTATAGTCTTGAATTTGGCTCAGTTCAGGAAAAACCCACTGTTACATTCTCAGAAATGTGTTCTTCATTTACTTTCTTTGTTGAGAGTTAAGAGGTTCTTAGTTCAGGTTTCTGGCAGTTTTGCACATAGCACTTGGTGAGGATGGCATGATTAAATAATCTCTTTAATATTGGGCTCCCAGTTTTCTTGAAACAAGTGGTGTATCAAAATTGGAATCTTGCCCTAGCCAGTTTGGCTCGGTGGATAGAGTGACGGCCTGTGGACTGAAGGGTCCCAGGTTTGATTCCGGTCAAGGGCACAATCCCCAATGGGGGGCATGCAGAAGGCAGCCGATTGAGCTGGGTTATGGGCTCGATCCCCAATGGGAGCCATGCAGAAGGCAGCCGATCAATGATTCTCTCTCATCATTGATGTTTCTATCTCTCCCTCTTCCTTCCTCTCTGACATCAATAAAAATATATTTAAAAAATTGGAATCTTTATTTGAACACATTCTCTTTATGACAGAAATCACTTCAAAATGTGAAAGAGTTTTGGCCTATTGATGGATTTACCTGAATTTTTAGATTAAGGCATACCCTGTAAAGAGATGATTTTGGCAAACACTGTCCTACATGCAGACTAGTCTAAAGTAAGCTTACAGTATAGTTCTTTGGTTTGCTGTGGTTTAAAATCATTGATCATTTAAGAAGAATAGGCCATTAGATATGAGACCATGAATAATTGTATTTATCAGGTGGGAAGTTTCATTACTATCCTGAATTCAGTACTTGTTTGATTTTACTTAGAAGTAAGACAACATTCCAGAACAAATGGGGAAGCTAAGCCCTGTTCCACACACTTATGTGCCGTGGTCTTTTCTACCTTGTGCTTAGACTCCTGCCAACCCCTTCCAACTCCCATCTGAGATTTCTACCCAGTCAACTCCTCTTCCATAAATTCTGTCCAGTACAATAACAAACTTCTTAAGCTGCGAGAGAGTCCTTGTCAAATCCTTAGGACCAGAAGTCCTATGAGATGTCCTCCTGAATCATCATGAGTAATATGTCTCTAAAAGCCCTTCTTTAATGGTCAAATGATGTGAGTTATTTGTCTGTAGTTACTTTGAGAGAATAAAATTGTCAAAATTCCCAGCTGCACCATGAAAATTAATTTTATTGCACTAGCCCACACACATAGCTCAGCATTCTCAGAGCAGATACACTCAAGTCCACACAGTTTAGTATTTAATTCTTCTCTAATTGTTTTGAATGTTATTTTTCACATCCACATCTAGACAAAAATCTATATTTGTTAAAAATCCATTATGTAAGGCACTGCTTGGCCCTAGCATAGATTTTTTTAAAAATGAAGAAATAGTCACTGACCTCAAATTATTGACCCATCCATTCATCAGATACCTGTCTATTGAGCATTTTCTGTGGGCTAGCCCCTGTGTTAGGTACTGGGGATATTACATTAATGAAAAATTACTTGGCTGTAATTGACAGGAACACTAACCAACATGTGCTTAAACCAGAGGTCAGCAAACTTTCTGCAAAGGGCCATATAGTACATATTTAAGGCTATTGACATGGTCTTTATTGAAACTGTTCAACTCAGCCATTGTTATAGCAGCTAGAGACAATGTAAGTGAATGGGCATTGCTATATTCCAATAAACCTTTATTTACAGGAGCAGGAAGTGGGCCAGATTTGGCTCAAGATCATAGTTTGCTGGTTTAAACAGATAGGACTTGATTATCCTTGGGTGGTAAGATGTCATAGATAGCTCCTATTGAACATGAGGCTCAATCATGTTACTGCCACTGTCCTTGAAATTTTCTTGGCTTTTCCTTATAACTGCTATCCTCCAGCTATTATGATGGCACTCAAGGTAGGAATAACAGGGAAAGGAGAAGGGCTAAGCCACTGATGAATATTGCTTTTTATTGAAGTCCTCACAGCAGACTTTCTCTAATGTCTCACGAGTCATAACTCCTAGCTGTAAGGAAGGCCGGCAACATAAGCATTTGTGAACTTCATTACGTCTCATAATGTATATGGACACATACAGACATTTACTTTTTCAGAAAGAAAATGCTGTTTTCCATATGTTTCATTTGCTCTGGCTGGTTCAATTTCTGGCTGAGGCTTCAGAGATTTCGGTTGATGGGTCATTGCTAGCCACAGACCCTATCAGAAGGAAGTCAGGAAGAGGGATAAGCATGGCAGTGGCCCAGTGGGTGGGTTTCAGATGAACAGTTAAGTGTAGAAAAGGGAAGTGTTCAGAGAGATTAAATGCCCTTCAAATAGTTGGCTGCTCAGTAGGCATGGAGCTTATTCATTGACCTCCCAAAGCTTCCTCATATATGAGGCAGTGATTTAGCTGGATTGTCCTAGTAACATATAGACTCTTCAGAAGCAATAAGCGTTCTAAGGAAGATAGACATGCATGAGCCTGAGGACCTTTTTGGCACGAGGAATCAGCCTTTGCAGCATCAGGCCTGCCAGGCTCGTCTGATGAATTGGAAGTACTGCAGCCTCCTGGGCACCCGTGGGCAGACAGACAGGACGGATGGCAGCTGCAGATAATGCATCCATGCTCACAGAGGGAAATCCTCTTGCAGCAGCGGCGAGGCAGCTGAAGGAAATGTATTTTAGGCAGAAATTTCCTTTGTACATTACATTGAACATTGTGGGATTCAAAATTGGAAATTCTTTTACAAGTTTCCACTTGGGTTGGTAGCAAGTTTTTCTTTTTTTCTCATTTGTGTAGCTCTTCCTAAGTCTTCACTATGAACCAGGCTCGCCCATGGAGTTTACTTAAATGCTCACTCTCAGGCCTTACCCCCAGAGACTCTAACTCAGGAGGTGGCAGTTGGGTCCCAGGAATCGGCCCCTTCTGGATTGTTTGACTGCAGGGAGAAAAACACTGATCCGGGGGCTGTGAGGGGCAGCCAGCGCCACCCAAATCCCCCTTCTAAGAAGGATTGTTGACACTGCGCCTGGGGGCTCTGTGAGCAGGCAGCCTTCAGCTCTCAGCCCGTTAGGGAGGGACTCAGCTACACAAAGCCCGCTTGCCAACATCCTACATCTGGTGACTGATTCAGGTAGAGTATAAATACCAGGCCAATCTGATGGGCCATGTTAGCTCCAGAACATCCCATGGGGTCAGCTGAGGCTATGGGCCTTGTTTCATGCTCACCTTCCACCAGAGTTGGTGCTGAACGTACTTTCCAATAAATTTCCGCATAGATTCTATCTCAGAGTCAGCTTCCCAGAGAACCTGACTAGACAGGTGCTCATTCAGGCTCTGCAGTTGTGTGAATCCAAAGCAGAGAATAGAAGAGGAGAGAGCTCCATTGTAACCTCATCTACCCACCTTCCCCCACCCACCCACCACCAGCTGGCCCTCTGCCATGTTATATATCTTCTCTGTTACCTTCTGCAAACTTCTCATTTTTTCATTCCCCAAGGTATATTCTTGGTTTATTCACTTGTAATTCAACAAAGCTTTGTTAAATAGATTTTAATCAATTTTTTCCCATTTGAAAACATTACAGTCTGAAAGAAATACAGACTACACAAATGAGATTTGTTCTAAGATTTCCTCCTCTCTAGAGAGATCATGCTTTATAAATCTCTCTCTGACTTTGTGATATGAATCCCAAAGTGAACTGTTATAAGGTTTGAGTCTATTTGTTAACGCTTTCCTTCCTTCCATCCACCTTCCTCCCCACCTCATCTACCATCCATCATCCAGGATGCAAGATACAACAATGATTAAGAACAGAGACTTCCTTGTCAAAGTAACTTGAAATACATAGCGAGAACTCAGTAATAACTGAGCAAATATTTATAGAGCACTTATTCTATACCATGTTCTATTGACTTACTCCTCACACATGCTATGAGGTAGATACTACTAATCTCACTCTACACATGAGGAAACTGAGGCACAGAGAGATTAAATAATTCCTGGGTCCCATAGCTAGTAAGTGGCATAGTTGAAATTCAAATCCAATTGTCTATACTTATAAGCTATCAAATAGAATAAAATTAATAATTTGTTAATAATTATGGATTCACCACAAGTATTGTTAATATGTGGAAAGCAACTACCTTTTTATCTTATCAAACATCTCTCAGTGCCTTCGAAACATTCCTCATTTCAAAAGTTAGTGATGGAGGTCCAATAAGACAATATCCACCAGTCATTGAGCAATGCACTTACCGTATTTCCAGGCTCAGTGGACATGGGGTGATGCTTCAGCAGGCTTCATTCACATTACTCAAATGATTAAGGTTGTTATTTTGAGAAACATATACAATTATTTTTTTTGCAGAACTGTCTATGTTTCTTCAAAGTCCCAACCTTTTTGACACAGGTTGCTTTCTGCAGACCAACTGTAATTGTTCTTCCGTTCAACATCTAAATATTCCTGGCAGATCAGAATCCCAGCAATGTTTATAAGGAAAACAGCCTTTAGAACTCCTTAGATGGCTGCTCTTGGTTTACATTTTCATTCTCTTAGTGCACGTCCCTATTTATACCAGGCCTAGAAAAAAAGGGAAAAGCCAAATGTTGAAGCAAAATTTTAGAAATGAGAGGAATTCCAGCTGCTTCAGCAAAAGGAAGCAGCTGGATTAAAGCAATGTAAATTATAAAAACTAGATTACCCTTTCTTGCTGAAGACCAAGAGCTTTAAGATGTTTGAGATAAAAATGGAATTATCTGATTTTAATTTCAATTTAGATTAAGGCATCATCTAAAATAAAGAGTTTTAAAATGTCATAGTGAAATTTATTCTAAATTTTAATCTTAAATATTTTCCAGGCAGTGGATTGGCTATTTTTATGTGTTGAAATAATTAATTGGATAGTGGGAAATAGCCATTTTGCCTTCAATGAAAACACTTCTGGAACATATACCCTTTCCCCTCTGCAAACCCTTCCCAGAACTTTGCAGTCTTTTAACTGTTTCTGCTAATATAGAGCTTAATATTTATCAATTGCAGATATTTCAGCTTCCATTATTCTCCCATCAAACTGGAATGAAATGGTCTTTTTAAAGTGACCTTCAAAAGTATGTGGAAAGAAGAGAAGACGAAGGAAGGCACTGGATAATTTTCCTTTTTTTTATCAGAAGTAAAAAAATGTTTTATGTACCCCATTACTAAGTGCTGGAATCAGCATCGTTATCATCATTAAAATGAACTATCAATTACTAGAGGTTTACGATGTGCCAGTTACGGGGCTACACAATTTATCTTTCTTTTCTTTAACTTCTGACCCAACATTGCTCAGTATGATTTTCTGCTCTCCTATTGAATTTGTTACAGCCACCAGCTAATTTTCAATTAATTTCAATTCAGACACTAATTTATGCATCCATTTATTAAAACATTGTTGAACATCTACTGAAAACTAGGCACTGTGTGAGGTGCTCATAGCACATTAGGGGAGATGGACTTACTCATAAAGAATCACAGTAAAGCAAGATACATTTTAATGTGGGTGCTCTCTGGAAAGAGGAAGTGTCCATTGCTGTTATGAAAGAATTTCAAGGGAATCAGATCCTCATGGGAGAAGAGAAGGAGGAGATGCTGAATTGGTCTTAAATGAGCAGACGTTTTCTAGCTTTTGCTTGATTTTTCTACTGTACTCCAACTAGCCTTGAATACTGCTCAGACATGTTTTGGGGTATCTGTCTAGACCAGTGGTTCTCAACCTTCCTAATGCCGTGACCCTTTAATACAGTTCGTCATGTTGTGGTAACCCCCAATTTCATTGTTACAAATTGAACATAATTAAAGCATAGTGATTAATCACAAAAACAATATCTAATTATATATGTGTTTTCCGATGGTCTTAGGTGACCCCTGTGAAAGGGTCGTTTGACCCCCAAAGGGGTCGCAACCCACAGGTTGAGAACCGCTGGTCTAGACAATCCCCACAATTGTAGGTCATGTTTGTATGACATGACTTCACCTCATCATAATTGATTGGACAAAGAATAAATCTCTGACCTTTGCTGTAGTAAGATCTCTCTCTCTCTCTCTCTCTCTCTCTCTCTCTCTCTCTCTCTCTTCTCTCTTCTCTCTTCTCTCTTCTCTCTTCTCTCTTCTCTCTTCTCTCTCTCTCTCAGCTCTTAATAGACATTGAGGCTACGAAGCCAAAAGGACTAAAGTAACTTCAGGAGGAAATGGGAAGCCACTTTAGATGGTGTGGTTAAGGGAAGGCCTCTCTGAGAAAGTGCTGTTTCAGTTGGGATGTGAAAGATGAGAAAGAACAGGCCATCAGGGAATGAGGGCAAATGCAGACCAGGAAGGGGCAACAGCAGGAGCACGATCCTGAAGGCAGAGCAGCACGGCTTGCATAGTGAGTGAGAGGGGAAGAAATCTGGGCCAGAGGACACCAGGATTTGTAGGTATTTGGCATTTTAGTCTAGATGCAATCAGCAGCCATTAATGAGTTTTAAGAAGAGCATTGACACTATCTGATTTAAGTAGCATTAAATGAATTCATTTCAAGGAGTAAGAGAGTGTTCTAGCAGTGGGCATTTCTAGCACTTGGTGTAGGCTGGCCTGATCAAGCTATTGCACTACATGTGTGTGTGGATTTAACATGGCCAAATCTGGCCCTTTTGGGGACCCCACCTATTACCTAGGTACCCAAAATTCAGTGGCATAGGAAGTTAGTGGTAATCATAATAGAAATATTTATAGATCCCTGTTTATGTGCCAGGCTGTAAATATTTTTAAGATAACTAATTTTATTTACTCCTCATGTAAACTAAATATTAATTAACAATTGGGGGGGTCATTATCACCCCCAAGTAAAGAGATTTTCCATACTGGCCCTAAATTGCAGACAGTAGGTAGTGGAGCTCAGATCCAAATTCTAGTTGGTCTAACTCTAAAGCCAGAATAGTTAACCCATCTTTTATCGTGTCTCCTGTTCTGCTAGAACTGACTGGGACTTCTGAGCCAGATCAAGTCCTACACTCTCATTTTAGAGGTGAGGCAGGCATGGCCAAGTGTTAAGTGGTCTGGGCAAGGTCAATCAGCAGCGAGTTGGTGGCATAAAGCTTGTTTAAGACTCTGTACTTATTAGCTATCACAGAAGCATTGAACAGCATATGCCCTGGTATTCCATGTTCTGGTGCTAGTTACTAACATCTTGTCATAAGATTCTTTGGTTTTGAGACACTGCCAGACAGCCCACTCTTGCATTAATGACAAAACAAGATTAGTTCACTGAAGAATGAAGAAGGAAAAATGACTGTCTATGGGAGGGAAGTCAGATAATATGCCATGGAAAGGTAGCTTGAAATCATGTGGTCCTTCACATGTCCAGAGCAACCCCCTAAAAATGAAAGGCTTCCTGTGATAATGAACATGTTCATGCTTTTGGTTAGTTTGTGTCTTCATTCCAGCAAGAAAATACCTGATAAAACTCCAACCTTCTTTCTCCCCAACTGGCTTTTCATCTGTGAACACCAACCAGGGGTCATTTTATTTTTAATGATATATAGCTCCTAGGCTTCAGCTTCCTATGACAGAGGAGAGGTTAATTATGAACGTCGGAATGATGTTGGGACAGTCATTCCCAAAGTGTGTTCCCGGAACACCAGATCTGCAATATGCTAGTAGGACTAATATGACAAAAGGGTTCTGTGGCCAAATGTGTTTGGGCAAGGCTGGACAATTGAAATATATATATATATTACTATAAGAAATCTTAAGGTCTTTAATATGTATCATTAATATCAAAGACAGGGATATAGAATGTAGCATTTCCTGATTATAATTGACCGTGGAGACCTTCTCTCAGGGTTTCCCCTAAATCTTACACAGCTGTCAGTGCTGTCCCATCTCTGATTCTCAGGTACTCAGTCTGCCACAGCTAGACTTGCTCTATATAAATGAAGCCTGCTCCACACGTAACAGTGAGGTCCCCCATCCCTGCTACTCAGTTTCCTAGCATTTCTTCATCTCCCAGCTTTTTTCCCCTCCGCTTTTTTCTTCCCCTTGCTAGTATCAGCACATGGCAAAAACTTAAAAATGCAGCTTGATATACAGGGGGAGAAATATATAGTCTGTGTAATAACTTCAGAGGCACAGAAAAGGCACGTTTGCTCCCAAATAGCTGTATTTCGCTGAAGCCTGTTGCATGTCTTGAAAGATAGTGATTCATAGCCTTAGAACCGCCTTAGAGAGAAGATGTTCTAGCCATTGATGGAATCTGGTAAATTGAGGTTTTCTAATTCTCTAGTTGTTTCCCCCTGAAAGGTTTTAGAGCTAGGGCTCTGAGAGAGGGGAGTGCTGAAGGCTGTTGCACTGGCCTGGAATCCTGTAGCCCAGTCCCCTGCTCGCCAGCTCTGTCCTTGCTTGATTGGGATAGTCCTGATTCCTCACCCACATTATTTTACTTCTGGAAACCCCATAGCACGCAGTATAGGTCTACACACTCTGGAACTTGAGGGTTGAATAAGGCAGGCAAATCTTCTTGTCAATTCACACAGCATTTTGGCCTTTTAGGTCAAATAGTAATAACAAATATTAAAACAGTAATACCAGTTACTAAACAGTAAAACCAGTTTGTTTTGATGCCACCTTAATTTACATGACACTTAAAAGTAACTGGGATCATAGTCACTTTTAAAGGGGGTCTTTAGGATGCTCTTAGGTAGCTAACAGCTACAACAGTGGATGGACATTTAACTCAGTGTGCGCTTCCTGGCTTCTGACCCCACTATGTCCAGATCAAGAAGAAGGAGGGAAGGGGAGAGAGGGGAAAATGGAGCAGCTGAGTGTGCAGTGGGGTAGGAGATTAAGGAATTAGCTGTCCTAGCACATGGAGACATTGAATCTCATAACACTGAGTGTTACTGCTGTCTTTTAGAGAGGAATCAGACAGACAAGAGAGAGTAAATGACCCGTCTACAGTCACTGATCAGAGTTTGGACCAGAGCTTAAGCTCTGTTTGGTTAGACCACACTGCCAATAACCTATAGGCTGGTGGTGTCAAAAGGGTGATGGAGCCAAAATAAAATGGGGGCAGAGCGCTTCTGTTCTCTGCCACCTCCATTCTCCCACTGCCCCTTTCCGCACTCCCTTCTTTCACAGTTTTCCTTCCTTTTTTTTCTCCTGTTTGTTATAAAAACCAGCCCCCTCTTCTGTTAAAGAAGCAAAGAAGTAGCTTTCTTTCTTATCTTATTTCTTTATTCTTTTTTACATTCTTCCCCCGCCCCCCTCCATGATTTTAGCTGTTAACTCATTTCTTTCCTACACTTTGAATGTTTCTTTCCAAGGTGTCAGTTTCTACAACATCAACTGATTTACTCATTGTTTCTTGGTTTTATTCAATGGCCATGTGTCAGAGCACTGCCCAATTCCAGGTGGTGCAATTCCCCAAAATCTCAGTATGCCCAATGCAGTCCTCTGGTCCCATCTTGAACCAAGATTTTGATTTATATGTAACAAAATGATCAGAGGGCCCATTGCTATGACAACTGCTCTCGAAGGAGGGTGAAGCTCACATGTTCCTGCTGAAGAGTTTGTTGGGTTTGGTGAATGAGGGTCACCTGAGGCAGAGTTTTGCTGACTTGTCTTGGGAAAGCTTTAGGGCTTTGCATAACTGAAAGAAAAGAATTTGAGGTTCCATGAAGAACAGGGTGAGATAAAATAGGAGGATGGATAAAAAAAAAAAAAGCCAGAAAGATGGGATACAGTTCGTTTCCTCGAAGCAGCCCCTGAAAACTGCCCCAAGTGAGGTGCCTAAAAGACATTGTAAGAACAGAAATTCATAAAAGTTGTGATGTAACACCCTCTTCTGTTTCTACCTCAGCCCCCAAATCTTGAGTTCTGAATTACAACCACACATGTTTTGGGGATATGTTCGATGGACTGATTGGAAATTGCTTATAAGGCTAAGTTTGACAGTTAGGGAAATTCATTGCAGAGCAAAGAAAACAAGCACATGAGAGATAGGAGCCTGGAGCAGAGGTGACCATGGGAGTGAGGCTGCCGAGGAATCTGAAGGAAAGTTTGGAGGGAAGGCAGATGTTCTGGACTTGCACCGGGCATGAACGGGGATTGGAGTTCATTTGATCTATATCTCAAGGGGCCAGGATTTCTTGGCCAACATCTGGTTTACACATATATGATTAGAACACTGATGGGTTTCCTGGGGTCCAAATTATAAGCACAGAACATCTGCTTCTCATAAGCTGCTGAGAGAGAAGGTCAAAGAGACTCTTATCTCAGGACAATGGCATGTTTACTTTTCATTTAGGAAGAAGGCCTTGGAAAAATCAAATGGATAAACTTGTTAGTACAGCAAATGTGAAAAACCTGAGAAGAGTCTCTTAACTTGAGAGCTCATTGCCAGCTGGCGCTCTGCAGCTGCCTGAGGACTCGGAGAAGGGCTGGCCTGGGAAGATTAGCAACCATTTCCACTCACAACTGAGCAGGGGTGCCAGGTAGGGGAATTGTTGGCCTCACAATGGGAAGACACTTTTCTTAATAAGATAGGATTGTTTTTTTTTCCTTTTGGAATCAACGCAAATGGCTCTGTGCTCACCATAAACCAGCATTACCCCCTTTCTGATTAAAAGTGTTGGAAAGCTGACTTGGGCGTGTTGGCAAGCAGGACTCAGTGGTCCTCAGTGTCTTTCAGTTGTGAGCAATGAAAGTTTCCAGCAAAGAGGGCATCCGCAAATACAAATGCCTACCAGTAGGAAACATTTATATACCAAGCACTGTGCCAAGTAAATGCATCACTTGCATCCCTTAATAAAATTTAATTCTCAACACAGATACTATTTGTAGTTGGTGGAAGTCCTGTGGTTGCCTCACATGAGCAAATACTGACATTTTAGGCCTTTGGCAATGACTGAAAGCAATCAGTCACCATCACTGTTGATTGATTAAGAATCAATTTAATTTTTACTGCATTGTCCTAGCTCAAAGAACAAATCAAATACAATACCTTTTATAGCTGACCTGCGAGGGTTTTGTGTGTGTGTGTTTTTTTATTTTGTTTTGTTTTTAATATGAACTTCTTTATTGATTACTCCTGAAGTCCTTGAGGTAGTTCTGTGGAAGCAGGAAAAAGGAAACTCAGTACTGGGTTAAAGACAGGAAACTGGCCTATGTAAACATGGATAAATAACAATATTTCTTAGTCTCATATTTCTTATCTGTAAAATAAGGGATTTGGAGTCTTTTCTGGCCTCTCCAGCTGAAATACCTCTTTTGATGTTTTAGAGCCCCAGGAGCCATTACTTTTTCTTCCGCATGGATTTGCCTGATTCCTGACACTGTCACTTATATAAATCAGGGATCCAGTGTGGACTGAATCATTCAACCCAGGACCAGGACACCCAAGGGTCTTCAAACCAGCCCAGTAGTCGTTTCTTTCTGTTCTCTGTCTTCTCAATTGGAAATAGAAACCATCTCCTCCTGTTCTAAGTAACAATAAGTAGAATATACTCAAATCTCATCAAGCCCCATAGGACATAGGGCAGAGTCTGCTAATAGGACATTACAGTTATTGTGGGTAGAAGTCCTGAGCATGTAATTTCAGAAAAGCAAGTTACAGAATAAGTACAATGTAACACCATTTATGTGACACATAACAATTTTATATGTGTGTGTATATGCCTATAAATGCATAACGATTAGGGGTAATGTCAAAGGGGTTTTTAGGTTTACCTATACTTACATTTTTTATAAGAGAAAGATATTTTTATTTTAGTGATTAAAAGCAATAAAACTACTGGAATTTTTGTTGGTGGTGCAATGACTTTCCGTATTAAGTTTTCAAAAATGGACTAGAAGAAATCACCCATTAAAAGAGCTGATGAGTGTGTGTATGGTGGAAAGGGGTATGGTTGTTGGAAGCATGCTATAGATGGGCAGAGTGATATAGAGAAATGATATGGGTATGTATTGCTGTATTTTGGGGACTTGGGTACCAACATCTTCTTTTGGTCTAATTCTTGCTTTGTCTTCTGAGGATACGATGAAGGTAATTTTGGAATGTGGGTCTTGGCTGGACTCTCCAGCAACTATGGGGGTTGGTTACTAAAGTCATCTCAACCCTGTCAGATCAGTGGATCTCATTCCACAACCTTTTCCCCTGGCTATATCCTAAGTCTGTACAGCAAAACACCAAATTCTGTCGAAATGGCAACTTAAGTAACCATCAAGGGAAACTTTCAGTGTCTCGAGATACTTGAACTTTAGGGGAAATGACGTTGCTTTGAGGAAAGAGGCCCAGAATGCTTTTCTTGAGAGGTGAGGAAGATGATATGGTGTCTGGGAAATTGAGTACAGATGTCAGTGTATGTGTTTGTGTTGGATGTTGAAGGGAGGAATACTATACTCCTCAGTACTGTTTCTTTTGGTTTTATAGAAATTAATAGTTACATATTTTTCAAAAACTTTTTGTATTCATTATTTTCATTATATCCTTAGCAAATATTAGGGAGAGGAATCTGGGACTCAGAGGAGTAAAATTATTTGCCAGAGGAAATGCCAACTGGTCTTCTGTCCCAACTCACCTTATCACCATCCTGCTGATACCCCAGCTCTGCTGCTGGCAGAGGACTGGGAGGGCCTGGTCGGATGGCACAGTTGCCTGCATGGGATTATTATAGTTAAAGGAAGTAGGATACAAATAGCACTCAGTACCCTGCTGGCCATATGATGGGCCCACAAGAAATGGCAAATGGTATTGTTGTTATGTATTGCTCCAATTATTTGAGTTTTCAAAAACAACAGACAAGCCTCCTGACTTTAAGCTTCTCTGACATGGTTCTGCAGTGTCTCCCCCCTTCACCCTCACCCTGAACCACTCCTACACCTCCTGAGCTTTGCTTTGGGTACCTAGATGAGCACGATTTACATTTCAACTCTGGTCACTAGGACTAGAGACCCGTTGTTCAGTTGCCCAAACAGTTTACAGTCCCTGACAAAGATTGAGGGCTTTGGCCTTTAGCTGTTCCAGGAGGCAGTGGTGTATATCTGAATAAACTTGGCTTAATCACGAAGTGTCATGGTTGGGAGCAGTTTATCAGTGACATAACATCAAACAAATAAATGACTCCTGGAAAACAGCTCATTCTAAAGCCAGCTGCATTTTATGCTGAGCTTGATTTCACTGTGATTAATGAGAATGTGTTCCCTCATCTTCTGAAATCAGAAGAGCAGCTTCTCAAGGCCTTCCTCTTCCCAGCACCGTCTCACCATTAATCTATGGGACTCAAGATGGTTTCATGTCTTGGGAAATGCCCGTCCTTCACCAATAAATAGGATGGTAATAATTTGTGTGCCATCATAAGTCTCAGTCTCCTTCTGCTGTGAGAGTGTAGCTTCAAGACAACACAGGTAATCATTTCCCCCAGTAATGCCTTATGTACATTAGCACTGTTAGGTCCTCTTGAAGGAATTCACTGGTATCAAAGAGGGGAGCTATTTCTCTCAAGAAGGGTTCTAGCTTTTCTACATAACTGAGGCCTAAATTCCATGTTCCTTGGGTTTTGCCATTGAGTGTACCTCTTGACTTGGTCCTGCCATATTTTCTCTTTATTATAACCCAAGTAAAATATTCTCAAATAAAAGACTCAAACAATACAGAAGCATACAGAGGAGGCGTGGCAGTCTAGTCACAGTGAGTAGTCTGTATGCATCTTCCTGGCCTTCACTAACACATGACATACATGCAAAATCCATACTTCTGCTAGTTAATTATTTTATAGGCATGTGATCGTTCTGAATGTAATATTCAGCAACATGCTCAATACTCAGATTTTTCAAAATTGTGAAATATTTCAGGCACATAGAAAGTAATAAAATAAATATCCACATACCCACCACATGAGATTTGTGAATGGCTACATTTTGCTTTATTTGCATCATATGTTTTAATGAAGTTATGCATTAGAGATATATATTGATGCTCCCACTATACCGTGGGTTTATCCCTTCCCTGCTGCAGAAGTCATCTCTATTCCAAATTTGGTGCTTTTTCACCCCCAATGCTTTTTTATACTTTTACTAAAATTTTTGAGGTTTAATTGACATGTAATATTATATGTTTTAGGTGCCCAATATAATGATTTATTATTTGCCTATATTGTGAAATGATCACCACAATGTCTAGTTAACATGTGTCACCATATATAGTTCCAATTTTTTTCTTGTGATGAGAACTTTTAAGATCCACTCTTAGCAACTTTCAAATATGCAGTACAGTATTATCAACTATAGTCACTGTACACTGCATCCCAATGACTTACTTGTTTTATAACTGCAAATTTGCACCTTTTGACCCCTTCATACATTTCGCCTACTTTCTGCCCCTGACAACCACCACCAATCTATTCTCTGTATCTATGATAAGATCTATGAGGTTGTTTTTTTTTAGATTCCACGTGTGAGATAATATAGTATTTGTCTTTCTTTGTCTGACTTCTTTCACTTATATAATGCCCTCAATGTCCATCCTGGTTGTTGCAAATAGGAAGATTTTATTCTTTTTTTATGGCTAAATAATATTCAATTTTATATACAGGGAAATAATATAATTATTAATAAATAATATAAAAATAAATTCTGCATGTTGTGTACCCAAAACTATAAACCTCCCTTTGCCCACCTGTGTGTGTGTGTGTGTGTGTGTGTGTGTTTGTATGTATACATTTTCTGTATCCAGTCTTCCATTGATGGGCACTTAGGTTGTTTTATATCTTGGCTTTTGTGAATATGTTGCAACAAATGAACAAATGCAGGGATCTCTCTCTCTCTCTCTCTCTCTCTATATATATATATATATATACACATACATACATACACTAGAGGCCCTGTACATGAATTCATGCACTGGTGGGGCCTGGCCAGCCGGCCCACCCCTATTGGGGCCGGGGCTGATCAGGGGCTGGCTGGGGACAGGGGCAGCGGGTGGTTGGATGGGCGGCCCTGCCCCCTGGTGATAGAACTCCTGGTTGAACTCCCAGTTGAGGGGACAATTTGCATATTAGCCTTTTATTATATAGGATATGTGTGTGTG
>NW_005871054.1:17359384-17389364 GCF_000147115.1 Myotis lucifugus | reverse complement strand
ATATATATAGAGAGAGAGAGAGAGAGAGAGAGAGAGAGAGAGTGTTAGTGTCAGGAGAGGCAGAAGGTATTTTAATATCAGGAGCTCCTAGTCCTTGGAAGTTTCCTTCCATTCTGAGCAAGCTCCAGCTTTGCACTTGATGATGAGTTTCTAACCGAGCAGCTGGATATGCAGGAGGTGACGTGAGGAATCTGCATTACTGAAGAGGGGCTAGGGCCTCATGAGAGGCATCTTCAGCCATTCCTTCATGATACAGACCTAGGAAGGCCTTCCCATCGTGTGCCTGATTCTAGGGTGATATTTACCAAGAAACTCCTTGATTTCTTCTTGTAAACCTGATTGACTTATGTAGCAATAAATTCCCTCTCAGAAATTTCCCCCTGAAGCATGCCTGGGGTCCTCTGGGTGAGGAGGGTCTAATGTTTTGGTACTTAAATACTGGAAGGCTCATGGAACTTCATGTCCCCTGTGTGCAGTATTTGGCGCTGCACAGGAATCTGCTGGAATTGGTGTGCTCTGCTCCCTGTTCACCTTCTCTTTCCTTTCCCTCGTACTAGGAGGCAGAAGGAGCGTGCACACCAATAGGATTTGTACGTATTCGTTATATACTCTCAGTGTAATCCAAGTGATTCTCTTAGATGGTTGCAGAACAGCAGCAATCAGCAGCCACTGTCCTCGAAGGTCAAGCACAAGCTTAAATTCTGGCTTCGAAGTTGGAAGAAGGAGATTCTCAAGTGATAAAATAATGCATTTTCTAGAACACAAGTTCATATAATTTTGCTAAATGGAAACCTGGCCACCTTATCTTAAACTTTTTGGGTTTTGAACCAAATAATTTAGGTTTATATTAGCTCAGGTTTTATTAAGTTCATGAGGAAACTATTAAAACACTGGCCTTTAACATTAGCCAGAACTTATCATTGCTCTAACTCCTTTTCTAAGAACTTTTTGGCATAGCCCAAATTATTTAAAAGGTTTTAAAATCAATACATCACAAGCTTCCTACCAAGTGATTTGACTGCATCCACTTTTGAGATTAAGTTTTAAAATGAAATAGAATCCGTAAGTATTTTATGAGTAGGCACTATGGGAAATCTTTTAGGCTGGTTTTGATGTGGAGGGGCTAGTTGAAGCTGGAGCAGGGAGTCACTGTTTTACTTTTAATATAAATTTTGACCACATCAGTGATTAGTTTTTAAAAACTTAATTGTTTGATTCATCTGTTCTAATATCCTGATAAACTGTTCAGTAGTAGTTTGGTTATTTTGGCCATACAAAGCCAATTTAAACAACATTGTAAGATTTGCCTAAAAATCCATTACTTAATTTTTTTAAACTCACACATTCTGATATGGTAGAATATTAGTAAAAACGTCATAGAGGATTTATATAATTTGAGTTTTCTTTTTTTAAGTATGTGTATTATTCGTCTATTTCCTAGTCTATATCTTCACCAATTCAAATTGAGTTAACCTATAATTTTTAGAACTGAGAGATTTGATGATGAACTATTGGATAGCTTTCTTGAGGAGATGTGCCTCTTTCATGAGATGCTACTATTTTAATTAGTCTTTAGTTGCCTGTAAGTACAGATTGGACCCAGTAGATCCAGTCTGGACTATTTTCATATAGAAAGAGCTTCCTTAGGTTTATGGCACTAAGCTCAACCCTTTGATCACACACACATTGCTTGGTACCTTTAGGAGATTTGCTTTGGGGATTGGGGCTTAATCAGATGAGTTTTTTAGAATAAGAAGGACACCCTGGCTGGTTGCTCAGTGGTTAGAGTGTTGGCCCATGGACCAAAGTGTCATGGGTTCAATTTAAATGCATGTACAGTTGTAGGTTCAGCCCCCCACCCCAGTCAGGGTGCAGGAGGTAACCAATCAATGTCTGTCTGTCTGTCTGTCTCTCTTTCTCTGCTACCCCTCTCTTTCCTTCCTCCCTTTCACTCTTTCTAAGAATCAATGGAAAAAAATGTCCTCGGGTGAGGATTAAAAAAAAAAAAAGCATAAAAAGGACTAATAGAAGGACAAGCAAGGATTCAATGGGGACTGAAAATAGAGATTCACACTTCTACTTAGAAGCCTACTAAGTGGAAAATGGACCTCTGAGAGAGGTAACCTTGGTTAAGGTCAAGCAGGACACTCCTGGCTGGGAATGATAGGAATGCTTTCAAGTATGCAAAGAGGCACAGACTTAGGTGACCTGAAAAACAAATGTTATCAGTAAGTCTCTAGAACTGTGTGACGAAGAGGATGCCCAAGATTGACAACTGGTATAGTCTGTTCTCCTTAGCAGTTGTATTTCTTATTGCAAAGTAATATATTGGCTTTCTGACACATAAGTTTAATTTTTCCTCCGGTGGCCTGAATGAAGCAGGATTTGTGATTCCTTGAAGATTCTTGGCTTGTAACCTTGACAGAATATCCCCAGGGAACTTGATGGTCTGCCTGTCAGCACAGTGGGACAGGGCTCTAACTGATAAGGTTAAAGCTCATTGATGATACATTTAGCCTCAGGTATGAAAATGTCAAGATAATTAGTATTGGAAGATGGCAAGTTTTCCCTCTTTGCTAATGAGACTGAAAGAACACTAAAAAGGATGGTAGAGATGGAAACATTAGAAAGAATTAGGAGAGCTTGAATAAAAATGCAACAGATCAGTAATCTTGATCATTTAAACCCTCAAATTTGTTTGGTCCCAGTTGTCCACCATCATCAGATTAATCAAGAAATACTATTGTGGGGGAAAAAAGAGAAATATTCATTGTGAACTTGCTTTGGGTAAACTATATGTTAACTGCTGGGATATAGAGAAGTAGAAATGTAGGAGTGGACAAAAGTAGGTTTACATTTGTGAGTACAGGAAACGGTTTATTCTTGTGTTATTATTTATTATTATTTATTTGTATTATCTGTCTTATTACTATTACTATAGTCTTGGGAACAATTATGTAAAAGAGTAACAACTGAGATAAATAACTGTAAGACCCCACCTAAGGTCTTTACTAGGTCTGCCTAAATAGACTAGTGTCTACCCAAAGAATGGTCGAGCCCAGCTTTCAATAGTTCCGAGGCTGAGAGACTCTGATCTTAGCCATTTGCTCTAGTACAGATGGTAGAAATATACTGATGGTGATGAAGGGCTTGTCTGAAAAGTGTGCCTTTAAAACAGTGTTGAGCCTGATAGACATATACATTAGATATCATGTTCCTCACCCTATACCCTTTCCTTGGACTATTACAGGATGTTATACAAACCACTCCATGCAAGTTTTACTCAAAGTGTTACTTTCTCTATGTTTTTTAAAACACCTTTTCATTTTTTACGTTTTTTCCTTCTTGAAAATAATAGAATGAATTATTTATCCTTTCAGCCTGTTGGCCCAACGATGTCATCAAAGTGCCATGTTCTTTTTATCTTTAGAGCCCGTTCTGTGTTGGCTTCATCCTCAGCCTGGTTGTGACATGGCTGCCTCAGTTCTAGGAGTCATTGTTAAACACAGAAACAGCCGAGGAAGAAAAGAGGAAGCTCTTCCAATGGCTGTGTCTTGGGAGCTGCTTAGGGAGAGACTGGCTTTCACATCTCAATGACCAGAACCGGGTCATGTCCCTACCACTGTCTTAATTTCTGGCCAGGAGAAGAGGATTAACTTTAGATGGATCACACCCACTCCTGGAGTTGTGGGGGAGAGAGGGATGGTCATCTTCCCCTAAGGCTCCTGTCTGTGGGTGAGGAGGATGGATACCTGAACGAAATTAGGGGTCTGTTAAGAAAGGAGGAGTGCTGGTTGTTGGGCAGGCAGCTCACAGTGTCCACAAGAGCATCCCTGTCTGCTCTGAAGTAGCTCAATGACCTTCCATTCAAGGGCAACCCCATCCTGATAACTCCAGAGTAAGCTGAGTTAGTTCTGGATCATAAACTTGAGAACAGGGACAGAGATTTGCTCACAGATTTAATTACTTATGCCTTGACTGCTTTCCAAAAGAACTTGAAGTGACTTACAATGAAGATGTGTATAATAAAACTCTTAAAACCAATAACTATGTTGTGAAAGGGTGGGAATAAGATTGATCTTTTTTTTTTTTAATCTACCATATCACCTATTTAGTGCTTTGCACATTAAAAATGCTTAAGAATAAACATTTAATTGAATAAATGTCCATCCCCACCCTTGACTGGGAGCATAAACTGTAAAATACCGAGAGAATCACTTCACAATTAGCAGCCATGCCGCCTTGAAGAGAAGCATCAGAGCTGCTTATCCATTGTGCAAGCAGCACAATGAGGATTGGCCTTGCCATTGGCAGCCACAGAAGGATGGGCTGGTGTCCTTACACTGATCCTTTGCTGCTGAAAGTGCCTCACTGAAAGGACCATCTAGACAGCAGCATCTACAAAACTCCAGGATCAAAAATACGTGTGTGTAGATCAATGAGTATACTGCTTCATTCCTGATGTCTGTATCCAAAACACTCTGGGAAATCTTTACAACCAGCTAAACTGCAACTGAAGACACCCAGCATTTCCTTCTGTGCTCTCTACCCCTCAAGAGGCAAAAACAAACTCATTTATTTCTTTGAAAACGTAAATAAGTCACAAGGCTTAATGAACTCTTCGTTGGTGTTTGGATTTTAAGTAGGAGTGAAGCCTTTGGCCAAGAATAACTCTCTAGTGGCTGGGACTTCCACTTCTGGCAATGGTGGCCTGGGTCATTAGGGCCAGTCTTCTCACTGGGAGTAATGGAAAATCTGGATCAAATTGAAAAACTCATTTATCCAGAAGCTTAAGAACGTAGCAAGACAGTGAGAACTTAGGACTGAAAAGTAGGGGAAAGGGATGAAACTGGAAGAAGTGAGGCTGGCCTTTGGGGCTGTTTTCCCTTACAGGCTTCTACCATTTCTGCAAGAGGAACTTCAAAGGTTGAGGGGCTTAAGCAGAACTTTGACAGACTCATCAGAGAAGGGCTCGCCAAGGAGAGAGCTCTGCCTAACCCCCAGGGACCCCAGGGTAAAGGTAAATTGGAAAGAGACGGGCTCTGCATCATGTCAAACCCTGATGGAAGTGTGATCTGGGATTGCAAGTGCCCCTAGCCTGGATCTAGAAGCAAATTGAACACTCCTTTGCAGGAAGACACCACATTGCAGTCTTATTTTCTCCACATTTTTTTCATATAACATGAGGAAATAGGAGTTTGTGACCACAAAGCAAAAGAAACCAGAGACAAAAGGAACAGACTCACAGGGGATCCAGATAATGGAGTTATTAGATCTGGATTTTAATATAGCTATCCTTAATATTTTCAAGAAAATGAAAGGTGAGACTAAGAGAGAATATGACAGTAACAATATTTGAAGAGTTAGATAAGGGTGTAGAATATCCCAGGAGTAACAAAAATCTTCAAGCCAGAGATACACCCCCCAGGCAGGGCTAATACAAAGAATACAAGAAAATCAAGAGGCAAATAACCTAAAGATTATAAATTTAATAAATCTAAAAGAACATAAGTTTGTGGGAGGGAGGGAGGGAAGAAGGAAAGGAGAGAGAGAGAGAGAGAGAGAGAGAGAGAGAGAGAGAGAACGAACACACAGAGAACAGAAGGAACCAATAGAAAGTAAACGATAATATGGTAATTTAAACTCAAATACACAAGTAAACATGCCAAAAATATTCCAATTTAAAGATAAAGATGGTTAGGCTGGATTTAAAACAAAACCCAACTATATGCTGCTTATGAGAAATATATCTTAAATATGTATAAGGGTGCCGAATTTCAGACACAAGAGAGCTAAAAAAAAAGGCAGGGTTTGGGATAGGAAACATTTGGGATAGGGGACATTTGGGATAGGGGACATTTGGGATAGGAAACATTTGGAAGTAACTGCAAGACACCTGCCTCTTCTACTTGTTGGACCAGGTCTGCAGCTAGAAGGTGATTATCAAGACACTGAGTAGACACTGACCAGTTAGTCCGACATTTTTACAGACTGCATTATGAGTTTTAGCAAGAGTATAGATTAGATTTCTAACATTTTTATGATGCGATACATTTTTTTTGGTTCCTTTGAAGTCATATGCAAGAATAGAGGTAGTGGTGGGAAGGTGAGGAAGGGATTTTTTCTCTTCTGTTCTTGAAGTCCCTTAAAGTGGTGGGGTGAGCTTTGAGTAGCTAATGACTTGGAATTGGCCAAGGGAGTTGGCTATGCCTTTCCAGATTGTAAGAATCAGTGAAATGCTCGAGCTTTTCTTGTGGATGAGTGTTTATTGGAAGGGTAGATAAGGAAGTGAGAAAACACTGGGAAATCATTTCAATAACCAGGTAGCAGGGAGAAGTGGACCCATTTCAGTGGCACCTGAGGTACAAAAGGGGTCATCTTATCTCCTCAGAAGCCTTTCTCCAGACTTTTAAATGTATGTCTTCTTAATCCCCACCATTGAGAAAATGCCTGGTTATTGGAGGATAGGGGAAACAATTTCAATTGCATTATATTGCTGTTAATAATTAAAAATAGTCTTTAAGATTAACTTCAGTCAAGTAGTCATTACTGTGATTCATCAGCAGTACCGTTTGAGATAATTAATGCTTTATGATCATTATAATAATTGCCCATGGTATCATTATTGCCACGATTATTTTTATGCTAATAGGATACTGACATCCCTTCTGCATACTACTTGTTTTGTCTGGTTGGGGGTAGAGGGCACGAGATGAAAGAGAGCTTTGGTTTTAATGGCGCTTCCTCTCTCTTCAGTTCCAGCTCATCTACACTTCAGTTTAATTAAGTTCTGCTTTCATGTCAGTGAATGCTCCATCTGGTGTATTAAAACAATAAGGGTAATTTACTTGGGGATTCTTTTAAATTGCAGTGGCTGGACTTGGAATCAAAGATGGTTTGGAACAAAAGGAAATCATATATGTTTGTGTCCCTGGGAGGTGAGGGGACATCCCATACCTCCAGTATTTACCAGAGCCAAGCCCTCCTTGTAAGCTTGTTGAACTGAATCCAGAGGTCAAGTATTTGAAAGGAGAAGCCTTGGGACACTATATTAATTTCATCCATGCCATCAAGTCTATTCCATATTTTTAATTCACTAAAGCACCATTTAAAGGAGACCTTCAGAGAATCTTGTGTAATAGGACAGATTATTTTCGTAATTTAATAAACCCTCCACTCCTTCCTTCAACCCACAGATTTTGGGCTGAAATATTAGAATCTTATAAATTGGATTTTGCTTAAAATGAGGAGCTTAAAATGTTGCCCAGGAGATGATTCCTTCAGGTCATTTACTTATTGCATTTACCAATATTTTGGCAAAGGACCAAACATTTTTAAATTGGATGGAAAATGGAAGGTGTATAGGGAGTCTTTCTTACATGTTGATACTGAGATGCAATAAAGAGAAGAGAAAATTAACTCTTGCCAGTTAATGAGGGTAAGCTAGTTGACCTATGCTCTCTGCACTGAACCCAGCATGATTTCCCAATTTTTCTATCCTGGCCACCCATGGGGGACTGGAAGTTTCATATATGCATGGTCAATGAGAGAAACCATTTCCCCAAAGCCAGCTGCTAATAAAGTAAAGCTAAGCCACATTAAATTTAATGCTAGCCTCTTGGAGCCTGCTTGGATAGCCTTCATTCCTTGGCATTGTAGGTCAGTGCCCAATAAGATGCCACAGCTTAAACAGAGCCATGCACCTTTGCATAATTCCACTAGTTATCTGCCATTAAATCTTTTAGGTCTATTCCTTAAGTCTTCATTATCATCTTCAAACCAAATCTTCCTTTCTTCCTAGACTATGTGATAATTAAAAAACCAGTTATGATGTTTCTATTATGCAAATAATTGTGCCTAGAGATGGGCAAGTACAACAAATGTGTTTAAGACTTGGCACTTTTCTTGATTGAATCATTGAACTTCCTATACATGAAAACAAAGGATCCTTTAACTAGAGGATCCCTTTTGTATATTCTATGGCCTTTTAGTAAGAAAAGAATGATGTTTTATCCTAGGAATGTTTTAGCACTTTACTTTAGCAGTGATTTTCACTATTTTTCATCTCAGGGCACACATAAACTAATTGCATACCAAAATTCTGTGACACACCAAAAAAATGTATTTTTTGCCAATCTGACCAGAAAATAAGTTTAATTTTGATTCATTCACACCAGATGGCTATTGATGTGTTGGCTGTTGTCAATTTTTTGACAATCTAAGGGACAAGAGGTCAGTGCTCCTGACTAAATAGTCAGGTATTGCTTGTTTTAAAAATTCTTGTGATGCACTGGTTAAAAATCGCCACCATAGGGCATTCCTCCCAAGGCTGTCACATCTACTCTTTTACTAGAGTAGCCATTGTCATCAGAATAGGACTCCATAAGAAACAACTATATCACAGAAAGAAATGTGGGTGTTTTTTTAAATAAATTCACCAGATGAATTTAATGGACACTAGGGTCAAATGGAGAGGCTATGAAATCTAAGATGGTAAGTTAAATTTTTTTGATTGTTCAGTTACAGTTGACATTCAATGTTATGTTAGTTTCAGGTGTACAGCGTAGTGGTTAGACATTTGTACAACTTACAAAGCCATCCCCAAGATGGTAAATTTTTGAGAAGACATCCCACTGGAAGAAGAAAACCGTGACTCCTGAGTCAGTCTTGGGGACGCAGTGCAGTATTCTCGGAGCAGGATTAACTTAGATTTCTGGCTCTAATGCTTAAGACTTCTGGGAGTTTTAATCTCTGCAGCTATAAAATGCAAGTAATAATACATACCCAAGAAGGAATAAGACGGAATGATATAGCACAGAAACAGCCTGAAATAGTAATGATAATTACAATGATGAGTATTGATAATATCAGCCTGGAAACTGGCGAAGAAGCTGACATCAATACTTAGGACTCCATGCGTTTATGCTTGCCCGTTCCTGGAGTTTGAATTGGATTTTCCCATAGACACCATTTACTACATACCACAGATACATACTCACTCTGCTTTCCCTTCCCCAATTCTTCATGACTTATTCACATCAGCTTTGCCCATTGTAATGTTGTGTTTGGAATATAACCAATTCTTCAGTCTTAATGGTTAAACATCACTCAATGAATAAATATTTATTGAGGCCCTACTATGTGCTAGGTGCTGGCAATTCAGTAATAAGTAAAAAATATGATTTGGTCTTTGTTATTTTGGCACATATAGCCTAGTAGAGGGCAAAAAGACCAATCAAATAATTATCTAAGTCAATATAAAAATTTAACCATAATAATTGCTATAAAGGGAGCTATATATTGCTTTGAAAGTTAATATAATCTGAAGTAGGAGCTTGGATCTAGAGAAAGGGAAGTTATACATTACTGGATATTTTCAAATTGTTTGGTTACAGTAGAATTTCTGACATCAGTCACTCTTTTGTGTAGTAAAAAACAGGAGGAAAGTAACATCTTCACTTTATACCATTCTCTGGACAGCTGCTTGTAATGTCATCTGATCTTTCAATTCTTAAGTAGACTTTTCTGAGTAAAACCTCTAGGTATTAAGAATTAGTCACTTTCAAATTATCTTTCTTTTCAGTTGTATGGAGAATCAGAGGAAAAATTTGCATTACCCTTGTTTCTAGGTTCTGACAAAGTATATGACCCATGGACCAAGAGCTACTGCCTTCATTACAAAAAGTCCACTTTGCCCCCATGATGCTTACTGGCTTGCTGAGACAGCCTGGGCAAAGTGCTAAATTAACCTTATTTTTTTTCAGCTTTAGCAAACCTATTGCAGATGTTAGCATTGAGAATTGTTTCAAAAGACCTAACTCTTGGATTCCTTCATTTAATATTATCAACACATTTTCTGGTTTAGATGAGCTTGCCTTCGTGTACCTTCTAGTTTATGAAAGCTCTTTTTGCCACCTCTCTAGATGTTTCCTTCCACAGCACTTGCAATGTGTTTTTATGCACAAGTGTGGCTCCTTTAAGAGCTCCTGCTTAAAAAAAAAATCAAAAGAGGAAGTAAAAATCCTTTGGCTTCTTTGAAACCCATGGCATTTTTAGACCCACAGGACTAGAAGAGGAAAGCTCAGTGGGTCAGAGATTCTTGTTTGTTTTGTTCAGTGTTCTATCACAGCATCTTGAAGAGTGCTTGTTTTATAGTCGGCACTCAATGAATATTTGTTGAATGATGAGCAAACTCCAAATTTGCTTTGATCATATGCTCTTGGCAGGTGTCCTTTGGGATTGTAAAGATTGTCTTGGCTACATTCTATTTCGTATTACCCATTCACCTTCTTTATTGATCTTTATGTGTGAATCATATTAGATGTGCCACTGTCCTTGGTTGCTTTACCAACTCACTCGCTACTTCCTCATTACTCTGTAATTTCTCAAATGGAGCTGAAGCTGGGCAGCATTCCAGGCTGGCTTAACTGACCTATGAAGCCAGAGGGCATTCGGTCCTAAATACCATGTTGAGAGCAAGGCTGATTAAGGCAGTTGGTGCCTTTGAAGACAGCTCTAGTTAAGGTTCAAGAGTGGCCACTGCTGTTAGAGTAATTACTAAGGAAAGTGGCAACACCCACGGTGAATCGGGCCTCAGTTCCCAGAATAGCTGAGATTCTAATTGATAACACACAGAGAACACAGCAAATCAAGAAGGAAAGAAGACTGTTAATTTTAAGTCTAAACTACATTAAACAAAAAAACAAAAGGAAGGAAAATGAGTGTTAAAGAGAAGAAAATAATTTTTGTGCTCAGAATCAGCATCTTCCTTTTAGGAGTCATTTTTTATGTTTTAGGATTGTTTTACATGTATTAATATCATGTCATCTTTTACCAATGCTATGTCATAGCATTCTTGTATGTCCCTTTAATTGATATGAAAACTAAGTCTCAGAAAGTTTAAGTAGTGATTGATGGAAGCAGGCAACTTAACTAAAACCCCCCAAATTTTAGCCCTTCTGACATTCTGAGTACCTTATCTATGTACCAATCACAGCTACAGTAGTACTTTTCTCTCAACCATTTCTTGTTGCTCCATGAAGATGATGTACATATCGATACTAATAAAAGCCTAGGTAGTCCTCACACTCTTGTGCGACGACCTCACATCATCACAAGATGGCTGCCCTCACGTTGTCACAAGATGGCGTACACAAGATGGCTGCCACAAGATGGCCGGCAGGGGAGGGCAGTTAGGGGTGACCAGGCCAGTAGGGGAGGGCAGTTAGGGGCAACCAGGCTGGCAGGGGAGCAGTTAGGGAGCGATCAGGCTGGCAGGCAGAAGCCGTTAGCAGCAATCAGGCAGGCAGGCAGGTGAGCAGACAGGAACCAGCAGTCCTGGATTGTGAGAGGGATGTCCTACTGCCAGGTTGGGCCTGATCCTGCAGGGCCTAAACCAGCAGTCAGACTTCCCCCGAGGGGTCCCAGATTGGAGAGGGTGCAGGCCGGGCTGAGTGACACCAGGCCTCTAATATATATAAATATTTGGTTCTTTTGAATTCATAGTTGCCTTTGGGTTTGACCTAAAATTGGGTACTTGGGCAAAAGACATACAAGAGCATCTTTACTAGTTAACTTTGATTACCTTCTTCTTAATAATTTTAGGTACAGAAAATAGTAATCACTTTGGAGGAAGGGCAACTGGGTTTGAATGTACACAAAGGCATTAAGGTCTGACATATGAAAATACCTTGAGTGGTGCCTGGCACATAATAAATAGGTTTGTCCTTGAATGTAAAAACAGAAAACAAAAAACACCTAAAATCTCTTTTCTTCCACATCTGTCTCTTGGAAGGAGTAAAGGTAGGACATAAGACTAGAAGAAGGAGGAGACAGTGATAGGAGCAGGAAGGAAGAGAATCCAGGAGAACATATATCTGAAGGTGGATGACTCCATCAGGTAGGAGCCCACCAGCCTTCTCTGTCACTCCTTCACCTACTGCCCTTCCCAATTCCCATCTCAGCTCCAGACATAAACACTCCTGAATCCCAGTCTTCATCTAGGAAATATTCACAGTGAGGTTTAATTTTGAACTAAACCCCAGATAAGGGCAGGATCTGTGGAGTAGAGTCCCAGGTTTATACTTTCCATCCTCGCTTGGAAAATACTCAAGAGTAAGAGTGAAAAGAGGGCTGAGATACTAGAAGTGAGGAGAAACTGTCCTGACTTTTGGCAACATCAGCCCTAAATGAATCCCATGCGTCCAATGCAGTGAGGGATAAGAAGCATTTTCTGGAAGTTAAAAATGCCAAGTGCCCGAGACTCCTTCCTTGGCATTTGAAAAGGCCATGGGAATCATCCTCGCCTTTAATTGTCAAATACCTACTAGATCCTACTGAGCTAGTTTAAATGTGGAAACAAAGATCAGACTTGTGTCTGACTCCAAAGTCTAAGCTAGTGGTCAGCAAACCGTGGCTTGCGAGCCACATGTGGCTCTTTGGCCCCTTGAGTGTAGCTCTTCCACAAAATACCACGTGCGGGTGCGCACGTACAGGGAACATTGTGGAGTGAAAGAAGATATAGTGTCGAGGATTGAGAAAGGTATGTTGAGTTGGTTTGGACATATAGAGAGGATGAACAAAAGGAGAGAGACGAAACAAGTTATACAAGACGAGTATGGATGGGAGAGTTGGAAGGGGTCAACCTCCGCGAATGTACCTCAATCAGATTGAGGACGTTTTTAGCAAAGGCCAGCTTAGGAGTACCCTAATTAAGTTAATAACAATGTACCTACCTATATATTTTAAGTTTAAAAAATTTGGCTCTCAAAAGAAATTTCAATCGTTGTACTGTTGATATTTGGCTCTGTTGACTAATGAGTTTGCCGACCATTGGTTTAAGTGATTATAGACTCTGCTCTCCTCCACTGCGCCTCGCCTCCTTCCTTGTGTTCAGGATGCCAGGCTGGAAGACTGGAGCTACACGCTAGTCCTGAGACAGAGGGACAGGTGTGGCAGTCAGTGCCTTCGGTGATGTAGATGATAAAGTCCCGTGTACTTCAGATCGCTCAGCATGCTCTGGGGGCTTGCTGTTAATACACTGTTCTGGTTAATTGAGAGGTTGTCCACAGATGGACTGCCAACTTTTGAAGAATGATACTACAATTAAGCAAACTTAATCCAATTTTTCTTTGATGATAGCACTTGAGGACTATGCAATTAGTGCTTCTGTCTCATCATTATGAATATAAATTCTCATCATAGCAGCAAATTGTGGAAGCAATGGCTCATGGAGAGCTCATATTGAGAGAATGTCAATGAGCCCGTGTTTATTCTCTGAGGGTAACTATTGTGGAGGTACTGCTGGTGGCAGAGGATGTGACTCTTCTAGAGGGAATGTGCAGCGGAAGCCTCTTTTAAAGTCCATGCTCTACTAACAGCATTGACCTCAGCCACACAGAATCCATTCTGATACTGTAATGAGTTATAAAGAAGATCCACTGTCATCACACGGTGCCCTTGTACGCGGCACACATTGGTTGTGCTGCAAATAGTGAGTCAAAGGTCTGGTTTTGAATCTGTGTTGATGCTGGCTCATTTAAGGAAGCATTTGAGTTTGCATTATAGCCATGGAGAATTAAAATCTAATTGAATTCCACAGGCATTTCATGTGCCTCATGTGGGCAAGGCTCTGTGCTAGGTGATATAGAGGTACAGAGATAGAGGATGAAGGCTGGTACTTAGTGTAATCCAGAGGTTTCTGGTTGTAGAAATTCTCTTAACCTGGTTCAATGAAGCCCCCAGCAAAGCCCATTGCAGTGTAGACGGATGTGAACAAGCTTGTCATTGTGAAATATGGATCTTCCCTCTGTTGTAGTTCACATTAGACCCTGCCAGGAAAACTTTATTTGGGAAGTGATCCCAGGAAGCACAGCTGGGGAAGGCAAGATGGGGAAGGGAAAAAAGCCAACACGAGGTGTATTGCTAAGCAGGTTCCACTCTGGGCAGTTGGGGGCTGATCCCGTTGGAGCTCTCTGAGGTACAGATGCCAGAATTGTCCTGCCAGAGGGTGGGGAGTTGAGACATTGACTGACTCCCAGCCCCATCAATTGTCAGCTCCCCAGTACTTTCTGGTGCACGGAGGCTCTTGGGGTGCTTGAGAAAGCCTTCTGATGGAGAGCAGGGAAGCAGAGGCTCAAGGTGGAGCTATCACAGGCTGGAAACTATCTACCCCAGTTGCAGGCGAACTCATCTCAGCCTAGGGCATTGTTCTTATTTATTATAATAGTTACCGCATGTTCATCACAGGAAGCTTGGGAACAGAGAAAATAAAATTCCATAATCTCATTTCTCAGAGATAACCCCTGTCATTCGTCTGGTATACTTCCTACCAAAAGTTTTTGTTTTTCATGGCATGTGTATTCTATACATGTATATTGTAGGGTTTTGCTTTGTTTTCTTTAAAATTTACTTTTGTTTTTCTTGCCGTTTCTCTACCATTCAAAGCAGCTCAGTCCTTAGTATTGCCTTGCCTCAGGGAGTTTTGAAGAACTGAAAGTAGACAGTCTGTGAGGTTAGTGCATCTTCCTGTCTTTTGTGAAGGCCGATGACTGTTGCAGAGATTATTCTGGGTGTTTGGAGGAAAAGGGGAAATCGTGAACCCCTGTGTCTTAGTTCAGGCTGCTATAACAGAATACCATGGACTGGTTGGCTTATAAACAATAGATTTGTTTCTCAGAGTTCTAGAGGCTGGGAGTCTGTGGTCAAGGGGCCTGCATGGTCAGGTTCTGGTGAGGGCCCTCTTTTGTGTTGCAGATTGCTGACCTCTAGTGTCCTCACATGGCAGGGAGCAGAGAGCTCTCTGGGGTCTCTTTTAGAAGGGCTCTAATCCCATCCAATTGAACTCCATTCACATGACCTATTTACCCTTCAAAGCCCTATCTCCAAATACCATCACATCAGGGGTTAGGGTTTAACTTGAGTTTGGGAGGGGGACACAAACATTTAGTCTCCGGTACCCTGACAGTAGCACAAGAGAATAAAGAGATTTAACCCAAGATTGGAGGGATGCTGGAGAACTCGGGCACATCAGGGCCCCTTCCAGTCTGTGCCTGTACCCTGGGTAGGTGGCCAGAGCTTAGAAGGGCAACACCTTGATGTCCCAGAAAGACTGGACCTGAGACACAGGGGCTCCCAGCCTGGCCAGTGCTTCCAGGACCCCATATGAGGCACAGAAGAAGCAGATCCACCTTCTGAAGGTCTCAGGCCTTCTGGGGCAGTGGCTTCTGGGGACAGATAAGTGACCAATCCAGACCAATGATGATGACTGATGGCTTAAGGGGGCTCTTTGATGCTTGGCTCTGCATCATGCTCTGTGACTTTTTTTAAAACCCTAAGGAGGGGGATCCCAGAAATGACTGATGTGAATTATCCCACCACTCCTATGGATGTGCACTCACAACTGACTTTAGTTTAAGAAATAAATAAAAGAAAATGAGGAATTAAATCCAATTACTCACCCAAAGAAATAGTATTGGGAAAATTACTTGTTCTGTCAATATATGTTTATTTACTAAGGTTAGTAACCAAATGTATGAGCCTTAGTTTCTCACATTTATTGCCACTGAATTGCACATAGCACTATTTTGTAAATATTTTAATCTTTTGCAACTATGATTATGTCTTTCTATCATTTCTAAACTAGCCTATTTTTGCTCTTTTCCCCCCTGTCTGCTCTGTATTGCTTTTCATCAACTCATCCTAATATATAAAAAGCGAGGGGCCCTCACGACCGAAACAACCAGATGGACGACCAAACAGCAGGCTGTGTGGGGTGACAAGGGTGGCAGGGGGTTAGTGAGGGACGACCAAACGTGAACAGCAGGCTGCATGGGGCGAGGAGGCAGGCAGGGGGGTTAGTGAGGGAAAACCAAATGACTGAACAGCAGGCTGCATGGGGCGACCAGGCCAGCAGGGGGTTAGTGAGGGACAACCAAATGATTGAATAGCAGGCTGTGTGGGGCAACCAGGCTGGCCGGGGGGGAGGGGGGCAGTTGGTGGTGACCAGGCTGGAGGGGGGGAGTAGTTGGGGGTATCTAGGCTGGCGGACAGGCAGTTAGAGGTGACCAGGCCAGCAAAGGGGGCAGTTGGAGGTGACCATGCTGGCAGGGGAGCAGTAAGGGGCGACCAGGCCAGCAGAGGGGGGCAGTTGGGGGCACCAGGCCAGCGGGAGAGGGCAGTAAGGGGTGACCAGCCCAGCAGGGGGGGCACAGTTAGGGGCAGCCATGATGGCAGATGTGCAGAAGGGGGCAGTTGGGGGGGACCAGGCTGGCAGGGGTGTCAGTAAGCAGTGACCAGGCTGGCGGGGGCAGGGGGGCAGTTAGGGGTGACCAGGCTGGCAGAGGGGGGCAGTTGGGGGCGACCAGGCTGACGGGGGGGCAGTAACCAGTGACCAGGCCAGCAGGGGGCGCAGTTAGGGTGATCAAGCAGGCAGGCAGGTGAGCAGGTAGGAGCCACAGGTCCCGGATTGTGAGGGGGATATCCGACTGCTGGTTTAGGCCCAATCCCAGTCTAAACTGGCAGTCGGACATCCCCTGAGGGGTCCCAGATTGGAGAGGGTGCAGGCTGGGCTGAGGGGCCCCCCCGTGCACGAATTTCATGCACCGGGCCTTTAGTATTTCTATAAACAGCCTGTTGTGCCTTTTTCATGAGTCCATGTGGCAGTGCATCCCTGGTTCTGTTCACCTTTGTTTGTGCTGGTGAGGGGAGGGTCGGTGAGGGGTTGGTGAGGGACTTGACAAGATGCTTCCATGGGCTGGAAGTTTGGCAGTGACCTCAGTAAAGTGAGGGAGACAGCAAGTTAGCTTTGTGTCTGTAGTGTGTGATTGGGATTTTGGGTGGGTCCCTACAGAGCAGTTTTGTCATTTAAGTTTATGGTGCTGGCAGAACATTAAGGCAGAGCCAGACATCCTGTGGCCTTTTGGAAATGCAGAACTCAAACCTCGGAAAAAGCTTGTTCCTGTATTAGGAATTACTTACTTTAGAAGAGAAGTTAAAAAAAGGGGGGAGGATTGACAGTAGAACAAAAAACAGCCCTCAGCTCTCAGGTATGGAAGGAGGAATCAGGAATAAGTAGGATAGAGAGGAAGACTGTCATGCCAGGGCATTGCTCAGGAATTCAGTTAAGGGGGAAAGTTCCATGGAGAGTGCTTGGCAGCAGACAGTAAAGAATCCATTATTAAAATGAGTGGATCGCAGGTCATGAACCCTGCTGAAAGGTACAGGCCATTTAATGAGAATCCAGTGCAATCAACCTCATTCCTGGCTCTATTTCACATGCTTTTGTATTTGTTTGTTAATTTCATTTCTCCTTTGTTTGGTGTTCCCTACCCCCACTTAGTTCTAATTTATTTTACTTTGTTGCCTTATCTCATTTTGGAACAAAGTAAGATAAATAAAAGCATTTTTTACTCCTTAACCAATACTACATTAGGAGGATTTGGAAAAAAAATTAAGGAAGTATTTACTAATCTAGCCTAACCAGGAGATTTCTAGCCCAAAGAAAATTATAAAGCTGAGTCAGCACATTCTCATTAGGACTGTATCCCAGATGCACTGGGATATCTGTCATCAATGCAAAAATAGGAGATTTTCATTCATAGACTATGTCCATGTAATTCCTATGAATGATATGATACAATTACATATGGGGCTAAATTTAATGCTGAAGAAAAGATGAGTGTGGATAATAAGTGATAATTTTGGTGACTTCCATATATATATATATATATATATATATATATATATATATATATATATGGTTATAAATTCTCCATAGAGAGCATTTCTGCACCTTATAAAGAACTTGACACCAATTTCCTTCCTAGATATTGAAGAAGTTAGAATTTTGACTTTGGCTGCTGCCAGTCCAAAATCTTTCCTTACTCTCCACTTCACGAGCAGCCTCTCCTACCTTTCCTCTGACTTCAAATCCAGGACCTTGCCTCCAGTCAGCCCAGGCAGCAGGCTCAGTCATTTCCAGCCCCTGCTGCACACGGGGCAGGGCTGAGGGCAGCAGGGCTGAGGGCGACAGGGGCAGCTCCACTGAGGGAGGCTGCTGGCCAGCTACCTCCAGCCATGACCCACTGGCATTTGCTCTTGGAAGCCAGTTTCTCTTCCTGAACCTGTTTTGCTCCATGGCAGCAAGACCCAGAAGTGGGGTGAATTGGTTGTGGGCACGGAGTGAGGGAGGTGGGGATGGACTTTGGGGAGAGAGAGTCTTAGATGCACCTACAGAACCTCTAAGCATGAGGCTGTTCTCATTGACGTGGCCCTTCCCCTTTCTCTCTCACATAGACAGCAGAAAGATGGGCTGTGAAGACTCCTTTCACAGCAGATACTGCATCTCTGTGCCACTTTATGTTTCCAGGGTACTATTGACAGATATCTGCTTAAATAAATTACTCTTTCTAATCCGACATGAGTCAATGTTAAAGCAAACAATTGGCTGTCATCTACATGTTCCTTTCATCTTTAGGTACCGAGGAAACAGCTGCTCGTCTTGAGAAGGCTCAGGAGGTAGGCTAAAATGAAGTTTTTTACAAGTCCTCAAGATATGTATACACAAATTTTCTTGTTTCCCCCATTTTGGGGGAGAAAAGCAGAGAACATATAAGAAAAACACCCAAAAGAAAGGAAGCTCAATTTGAACATTATGAGTGCCAACCCGTTCAAACTTCATAAACTTGAATTCCCTAGGCCTTTTAAGGATCTTCCTGTGTTTCAGAATTCATTTATAACAAAGTGATGTACCACTCATACAATTTCATTCACAGTTAACACTAGGTAAGAATTTTAAAAATCAAACGTACAAGTAAATATTGTGTAATTAAATGATATCAGCTATGAGTTCCCAGAATTCTTTAGGAGTGGGGCTTTGAGTGTGATAACTGAGCAACCCCTATTACTATTTGGTTTACAAAAATTCCTTAGCATTGGCTGTCATTTACATGTTCCTTCCATCTTTCTGTATGTAGGAAACAGCTGCTTGTCTTTCACATAGTACTTCTAGAACTAATAAACCTATGTTACTACCCTTGATGGGAAAAAAGACATTTCCAGGGGGCTAGCAATTTGAATCTGTGCCAGTAACCTAATGCACATTCTTGTTAGCCTATAGTCTAGTCACTGCCCCTTCTTTAATTATCTGGTCTTGCAAGACTTGTTTACCTAAGTACTACTCCCATTTTAGAGAGGCCATAAACCATGAACAGTACACAACTCCCTGATGGAGTTATCAGCATTGGCGCCAGGTCAGGCCTTTAGATGTGGTCTCATGGCCCCCACCCCAACACACGGGGCTTTTTGCAAAGCCTGCAAAAGGTCCAGAAGTCCCATTCCATATTTGGGGGACAAAGAAACCAAAGGGGTATAAAGGGAAAGCATCCTCCATGTTGGCTTGCTCAGGATTTAGAGAGAAACAATCTCCCCCTGAGTCACTGTACCAGTACATGTAAAACATCTGAAAATAAATGGGTTTTTCCTGTGCCTCCAATTACTCCTGTGTGTTCTCTGGTCGCCTGGTAAATTCTGTAACACCCTGATGGAAGGGCTGTTTCACTTTATGTGGTTGGTCACAGTGGCCTAACTGAAAACCTATAATCACGTTAATCAATTTGGCAAATTGCTTTCTTATGACCTCCTACAGGAAGTGTGTCTTCTCCAGTATATCTCAAATGAGTTTTGTTTGTTTTTTTCTGGCATCTTCTCTGTGTACCTTGTTGGCTGATACATACCTGTCACTTTGTGTTGGGCCGACATTTTTTTCAAGCTTTTAGAGTGATTTACTTTTATTTAAATAAAATATATTAAATAATTTAGAGTTTTCCTGAGTAAGCACAGCTCTATGTATCAATGTGAAAGAAGAGAAAGATAGGCTGAGAGCTCTCTGTGGTGAGTAGGATTGTCTTGGGATCTCAGATAATTTGAATTAAATATCAGCTCCTTTTGGTTATATCTACCAGGTTTTCTGGATATTTTTTTTCCATTGCATTTCTCATTCATTCTGCACCACTGTTACTCACCTCTGTCATAGGAATTTATAGGGACTGTGTATGATTATCTGAGATAATCCAAATGGTTCATGTTATAGAAAGAATATATTTTGCATTAGAGTATAACTTTGTGATTAAAATTGAATTTATATGTCTGGATTTCTGGGAATTTTCAGTATTTTCTCACAAGTAATGATGTCACCAGCACAGAGAATGCTAGGAAATAGTGTGTTCTCCTGTCTCACCATTCCTTCTCAATACATGGATTCCTCCTTAATACATCTTTCACTTGTGCTGGGAGATGGCACTATTCCTAGAAATAATGCATACAACCAATCCTAGTTCTAAGTGATCGTTGCTGCAAAGCCAACTTGATCCAAATGCTCAACAACTGCTCTGGCCCATTTGACCTCTCAGTTTCCTTCTGCCTTGGTCACCGAGGCTCAAGATTCTGGTCTAGGAGCAAGCATGCGATTGACTGATCATAGGTTCTATGAGTTTCCATTGGCAGAGCCTGCAGGGAAAGGTGGGTGTTGGAAATTACCCTTCCACAGGACACCAAGGAGAATGGGGTATTCTTCACAAAGAAAGATAAGAGTGCTGATTGGAAGGGATATATAGATAGAATGCTAGATAGCCACAAAATAAGTAAATAAACCTCTATATGATACATAACCAACTAAGAAAAAAAAAAGAATTATCTTTAGGGGCAAAGTTTAGAAAAGTAGTATTTGAGAAAAAAATCTGAACTGTGCACTCATAGCCAGTAGCTCAGAAAGGAACTTCCTTCTTCGGGGCTGATGCGAACTCAGGGCTGAGCTGAAAGTGCAGTCTAGGAAAGTGGAGGGGAATCTTACCCATTCACACATGCAGGATATCAAGACTGGTGCTCACCCATTTGAACCACCTGCCCCGCTGACCCTTTATTGGGCTAAGATGCAAAGGAGCCCCTTGCTCCATGACAAAGTCCCATGGTCTCTATAGGGAGCTGCAGATGAACTCTATAAGGTCCCACCATCAACTGCCTTGCTTCACGCCACTATTTATCCAGGGCATCCCCCAAAAGACAGTCCTCTCTGGATTTCTGTGCTTTCCAGCAAAGCCAGATTAAGGGGCATGTCAGAATTCTTAGTTATGTCGGAAATCTGAGGCTACTTAATTCATATTTCCTTATAGGAAACACACATTTGTCCTACTTCAGCCTGGACCCCAGGTAATAACCTTTATTTATAAAATATACTAGAGGCCCAGTGCATGAAAATTTGTGCACTGGTGCAGCGGGGTCTCTCAGCCCAGCCTGCCCCCTCTCACAGTCTGGGAGCCCTCAGCGGATGTCCTACTGATGGCTTAGGTAGTGTCCTAAGCTGCAGTCTGGCCTCCCTCTGCGGGAAGTGACTGGGCTGATCAGGAGAAAGCACTGTCCCCATCACCCCATTGCTGCTGCCACTGCCGGCCGCCATAGCCGCCAAGGTGTTTTCATCAACACAGAGTCCAGTCCCTTCACCACGAAAAAATGACAACTTTCTTTAGGCATTTTCATGATGTCTCTTTCATAGGATATGACTTTCCTTCCTTCCTTCCTTCCTTCCTTCCTTCCTTCCTTCCTTCCTTCCTTCCTTCCTTCCTTTCTTCCTTCCTTCCTTCCTCCCTCCCTCCCTCCCTCCCTCCCTTCCTTCCTTCCTTCCTTCCTTCCTTCCTTCCTTCCTCACCTGAGATATTTTTCCATTGATTTTTAGAGAGCATGGAAGAAAGAGGGAAAGATAGAGAGAAACATCAATGTGAGAGAGACACTTTGATTGGTTGCCTTCTGCATGAGCCCTGACCTGGGCCCTAGCCAAGGAGGAGCCTGCAATCTAGGTACATGCCATTGACCAGTATTGAACCTGGACCATGCAATCTGTAGGCCAAGGCTCTATCCACTGAGCCAAACCGGCTAGGGCAGGATATTACATTTCTTAGCTCCTCCAGCAGCTAACCTTCGTTTTTTCCTCTAGGAGTGAGGTGGAAAAGCCCTAGATCACCTTCTTGGATTCTTATTACCCAAGTTACCAAGAACACTGTGAGTGGTGTACCAGTAGCTTAGCCAATGAGTGGTCAGAAAAGGTGTTTCCTCTGCAGCTCACGTGCAGAGGCAGGACTGCCAGCGCACCATGGCTGGCAGGCCCTGTTCTCTCCGGGCGTCCCCACAGCCATGGCGGCTGTCAGGCCCTCTTCTCTCAGGCCTCTACACAGCCGCGGCAGCTAGCACTCCCTGTTCTCTCCGGGCCTGCACCATCCGTGGCTTGCCTCACCGTGAACACAGTTCCCTCCCGCCCACCTGTGCGTGCAGCCTCCTCCTGAGTGGTTGTGACATTACGGCATCCCAAAAAATTTGCATATTACCTCTTTATATATCTAGATACTTCATCTCACCAATCTCATTTCTGTGCCTACATATGATCTCCATCAGCCTAAGGTCAGCCAGCTGGCAGCTTGTGTTGCAGTTGGCTAGAAAAATTGAACAATGTGTGGCATTGTTCCTTGTATTGAAAATGAGTGATTTGTTATTTAAATATTTTAATACTGCTTTCTAAGAAATTGTCTGGTTTAGAAAATTATGAAGTAAAACTGAAGAGGATAGAGGAGAAGGAGGAGAAAGGGGGAGGAGCATAGAGACATAGAAACATTTTTTGAATGAAAGGAACACACACACACACACACACACACACACACACGAGCACACTTACCAGTTATGAACACTGACTAATCAAATTAATCAAATACCTATTCTTATGGGAAAGAAACACAGGAAGGACACTCTGCTGGTTGTGACTTTCACATCATAGTTTTTTGGATGCAAGCAAAATAAAGTTATCTTTATTAATAATAACTACACTGGTGGTACCCAGCATCAAAGGAAAAGGCAGCCAATCAGGCCATTAGAACTTCTAGAATTTAGGCAAGATGACTGCCTCTTCATGCCTCCGTTTCCTCAGTTTGGAGATAAATATATAAATATAGTACTGATTTTCATGAAGTTGTGAGGGTTAGTGCTTGTGAAATGCTTAGAACAGTGGCTAGAACTTAGTAGGAACTCAATAAAAGTTACTTCTTAGCCTGAATGCAGAAAACTCTCAGGGGATATCAATGGAAAGACCCTGGTTAATGGAGAGATGATGGTGGCTTGGTTGGGAGATATAGTCATGGAGATGATGAGAAATAATCAGACTCAACTTATGTAGAAGATCAAAGTGTGAGAAAAAAAAGAGGAATAAGGATGATGTCATGGTTTTGGACCATAGCAAATGGAAACTTACAAGTGGCTATTTATTCAGATGGAGAACACTGTGACAGGGAGAGTCTGTTTTTAGACATATTAGGTTTAAGATGGCTATAAGACCTCTAAGGGCAGATGTCAAGGTCAGCTGAACTCAAAAGTATGGTTTTAACTAGAGAGGCCCAGGCTTGAGTGGAAAATATAAAACAGCAAGATGAATACATGTAGATGCTAAAAAAACTTATTTCCTAACTAGTTACAAGGGGGTAGCTGATATTAATAAATTTCCCCTGACATTAGCTGTATATTCTCCGCCTCTAGCCAAAGCTTCAGCTGTTTGGGTTTCTTTGTCTAATGAAGCAATCCAAATCTTTATTCCAGAGGTTTCTGGGTCTTCAGTACGACATTTGCTGGAATCCTCCACTAACATTTCCTGTTGGACACGATAAATCAGGGTAGTACCATGGATTGGATAGACCTTGAGGAACTTGGTAAAATGGGGTCACATGGAAGTACTTTGAGGGGAAAAGTGGTAGGAGTGGGAAAAGGGTAAGAAAAAAGAGAGAATTTCGTAAGGAAAGGTTTTGTCTTTCTCCAGGGAATGGAAATCTCAGAGTACACCCACCCCTCACACTCAGTGGGAGACACAGCTGAGAATATCTCAGGTGGAATGCCTCGGGCCTTCACTTAAGCACACACGGTCAAAGCAGGTTGTGCTCGGACTCTTCTGCTATTAATGTTCATTACTCAAATAGTCATTACATGAAACTCAGCCCATTTCTATTCGGCTTTTATTACCACCACCTGACTAATTATTAAAAAGCAAGCAAGCGTCAATTAGCTCCAGACACACGATGACAGTTTCACGGGGGAGACACGACAGGGTTGAACAACACATCCCCCTGGAGTGCATAATAATCTGGCAGACACCAGAGCTCTACGTAGAAGCAACAAATGTGTCTAATTGACTTCATGGGAAATGAGGTCCTCATGTCAAAACATCTGGGTACAATTTTCTGGGCATTTAAACAATTCTCTGGCTCTGGAGAAGCCTAGAGTAGGCCCCAGGCTGCATCTTGATTGGATTAAAACAACTCCCTTGTACTTGATCTCTATTCCCTCACACTCCTTCCCACATGTGCCTTCCCTTTTGCTCTTGGTCAAACCCACCTGCTGTGGTTTAAAGTGATGGACTTTTTGACCATATCTCATCATCCAGTCCTCTGTCACCCTGGCTTTCTGACCATTCTGTGGACAGGACAGAAGGGTCGGATTAGGCATTTTGTACATATTCTCTGCCACTTGTTTTGCTGAAATTGTGTACTTACCCTTCAACTCATCTCCTAACATCACTGACTTAATGTCACTCTTACTGAGTGTCACCAAGCAGTTAGCTGCTTTGTATTCTGTTTTCCCACTTCCTACTTCTGGTGTTGTAGTTAACAGATTTACACTGCAATTTAACTGCTCATTCATCTGTCTTAACTAGTGTGAGCTACTTGAATTTAGGGAATGTGTGTTTCTGATTTTGTTGTCTAAGATACCAGTTCATGAGCCATTCAGTGAAATTTTGTAGCATTAATGAATTGATTTTTTGCCTGGCCAACCAGAATAATTAGGGTAGAAAATATAAATACGTTTTTATTCAACAGTTGGTACTACTTTCCTGTAGTTTAATTGCCCACTAATAAGAAGTATGGGTAGGAGTCCTGGTATTCGACAGAGTGGTGGTTCTCTGTGTGGTCACCTGGAGCACGTGATGGGAACACAAATTCCCAAGCCATCCGTTAGATGATAGAATAAGATTCTTAAAAAATAGGGAATAGGAGTCTGGATGTTTAAAAAGTTCCCTCAGTGGAATAGCCTCCTTTGAGCTTACATAACTCTTTCAAGGCCCTGTTTCCAATAGAATCACATTCTGAGGTGCTAGGACTTAGGGCAATGAATTTGGGGGGAACACAGTTTTATTTAAAAGCATCTTCTGCTTTTAGGCAAGGGTGATATTAGAAATATGTAATAACCATACAGCAAGAATGCTGTAGAAATGATTGTTAAAAGATACACTGAAGCACATTAAAATTTTCAAGAGTTCATTTGAGTGAACATGGATTCAAATTGGGCAAAATCAAACCAGAAGTGGTTAGGAGTGCTACCCCCACAGGAGCTAGGAGAGAGACTTTGTCATAATAGAGGCAAAGCAAAGCAAGGATATGATTTGATTGGTTGTAGCATAAGCAGTTGCCTTACATAGGAAAGCCTAGGTGATTGTTTGTGATTGGTTGTTCTTAAGTTTCATTTTCTCAGAAGTATATTTACAGGAATCAACTGTGGCTCAGGTTTAGTCTGCTTCCATAGGTTACCAAGTATGAGAGCCATCTTTCAGCAATGATTGTAAAAAAATAGAGATAATAAATGTAAAACCAATGGTTTATAATAGGATCTCAAAATAGCAGCTTTTGATCAACTTTTGGTCTTCCATAACAGAGGAACTAGCCTTCCCACTATAAATAATATGAATAAAAGCTGTCACCACCACTAGGCAGCAGAGGTGTATTGATGGGCACTTGGGTTGCTTCCATATCTTGGCTATCCTATATAATAAAGAGGTAATATGAAAATTGACCATCACACCCTCACACAAGATGGCCACCCCATGTGGTCAAAGATGGTCACCTCAATGTGGTCACAAGATGGCCACCACAAGATGGCTGGCAGGGGAGGGCAGTTGGGGGTGACTAGGTTGTCAAGGGAGGGTGACCAGGCCGGCAGGGTAGGGAAGTTATGGGTGACCAGGCTGGCAGGGGAGGACATTTGGGGGCATTTTGGGGGCATTTAGGCTGGCAGGGGAGCAGTTAGGCATCGATCAGGCTGGTAGGGGAGTGGTTAGGGGGTGATCAGGCTGGCAGGAAGAAGTGGTTAGGGGCAATCAGGCAGGCAGGCAAGTGAGCATTTGGGAGCCAGCATCCTGGATTCTGAGAGGGATGTCTGACTCTCGGTTTAGGCCAGATCCTATTGGACATGCCCAACCGGCAGTCGGACATCCCCCGAGGGGTCCCAGATTGGAGAGGGTGCAGGCTGGGCTGAGGGACACCTCCCCCCCCCCCCACCCAGTGCATGAATTTTGTGTACTGGGCCTCTAGTTGTGAATAACATTGCAATGAACATAGGGGTGCATATATCTTTTCAAATTAGTGTTTTGGTTTTCTTCAGATATATACCCAGAAGTAGAATTGCTAAGTTATAAGGTAGTTCTGGTTTTTTAATTTTTTGAGAAACTTCCATACTGTTTTTTATAGTGGCTGCACCAATCTGTATTGCCACCAACAGTGCACAAGGATCCCTTATTTCCATCTTTGACAACACTTGTTTGTTGACTTATTGATGATAGCCATTCTGATATGTGTGAGGTGGTATCTCATAGAGGTTTTAAATTGCATTTCTCTAATGATTAGTGACACTGAGCATCTTTTCATGTCTATTGGTCATCTGCATATTCTCCTTGAATAAGTATCTATTCAGGTCCTTTGAGGAGAAGTCAATATTGTAATAGAAGATAATGTCTGCTGAGCTCAAGTCAATCATTGTACCATGATGTCATTTTTATGGGTTCAAAACTCATCTGGACAAATTAGTTCTTAATACTTTACTAGTGACTGGTGCATGAAATTTGTGCACATTAAAAGGGAATTAATTAGAGGAAATATTTTAATATTGCTATTTGCCCTTTCTCTATAATAGAAGTGTCAGAGATGAAAAAAAATTAGTAAAATGTATATGAAAATCTTCCTCCTGTCAGAGTGTGGAGCACACCAGGGGAACCAGAGTCAAGTCCCCGCCCACCCACTTGCGCCTCAAAACCACGGGAGACCCAGACCCAGTCAGCCCCACCCCCATTGGGCTAGATCCAGACCTGGCCGGCCCCACTCCCGTCAAGCCCTGCCGGGTGGTGTCACAGCCTCAGGTCGCCTGGTCCAGCGCTGGGAGGGGGGGAGCGCTGCCTGAGGTCCCCTAGCCCAGGCCAGGGGGTGTGCCTGGAGATCCTCTGGCCCAGGTCAGGGGGCATAGCCTGATGTCCCCTGTCAAGGCCTGCCAGGCGGGGGCACAGCCTCAGGTTCCCCAGCCCAGTGCTGGGGCAGGGGGCATGACCTGAGGTCCCCCGTCAAGCCCCATCACATGGGGGGGTGGGGCGCAGCCTCAGGTCCCTGCTGATTGCTCATTAAGTTTCATTACAGGAACTGGGCCTCTGCTGTGGGTGCAGCCATCTTGTGTTATGAAATCTCTGTCTCCAATATGGGTGCAGCTATCTTGATTGTTATGGCGTGATGGTCAATTTGCATAGTCCCTCTTTATTAGGTAAGATTATGAGCTTCTCTACCCTGGCCTGTTGACCACAAATAAGTGTTATTGGTTACAAGAAAATCAGGTAATATAGTGTGGATAGAACTTCAAAATACATAAAATATAAATCACAAGCCATGCTGACCTTTTCTAAAAGAACAAAACATAAAAAAAAAACAAAGAAAGCAAGCCAATATTTACAGAGAATCAGGCTTGTTAAAACCAATGGACACTGACACTAGGGGGGTCAGGGCATGTGCTGAGGGGTGGAAATGGCTGGGGAGAGGTCAATGGGGGAAAAAGGATACATATGTAATACTTTAAACAATAAAGAGTTAAAAAAATACTATGTATTTACATTTCATGGTCGCCAAGAGGCAGAAGTAACCCAAGTGTCCATTAGTGGATGAATGGGTAGCCAAATGTGTTTTATACATACAATGGGATGTTGTTCAATCTTAAAATGGGAGGAAATCTTGTTACCTGCTACAATATGAATGACCATGAGGACATTATGCTATGTGAAATAAGTCTGTCACAAAATGTCATATACTGTATGATTTCACTTATATGAGGTGACTAATGTAGTAAAATTCATAGGAACAGAAAGTAGAATGTTGAAACACGTCCAGCATGGCCAGGGGTGAACCTGAGGAGGGGCAGTGAAGGATTAAAGAAGACAGACAAGAGAATACAGTTGGGACCAGGTGAATCACTGCCTGGATGAGGAAACGGTGACCCAGCCTGTAAGCTGAAGCTTTATTTTATAGTCAGATCACACAAAGCAAAACAAGGGGAGTGGTCAGGATGTTTACAATGTTCTTGTGAATTTCAAATTTATTTAGGACTCAAGCCTTGTTTTGGCAGCACTTGCTGCACCTCCCACAGCCCATTAGCTACCTAGGAACAAGGGAGGACTATAAGGTCAAGCTTAATTGTGCTAGGAGGACTCTGCCCTCCAAGCTGGGACTTGTATGTGGCTCTGCCACAGGTCAGTCTGAGGCTTGATCCTATAGACGCTCCCTATAGAGTGTTGGTTCCCAGGGATAGGGGAGGGGGTGTTGTTGCTTAATGGGTATAGTTTCAATTTTGCAAGATCAAAAATGTTCTGGAGATCTCATTCCCAACAATGTGAATATATTTAACACTACCAAACTATACACTTAAAATGGTTAAGATGATAATTCTGTGATATGCATGTTTTTTTTTTACCACAATAAAAATGAATGTATGTGTGGAAATTATGTTGAGAAATACAGGGACATGTCTCTAGTCATCCAGCTATGTTCATAGTAGAGTGAAGATTTAAACTCAGCCATCTGACTCCAAAGCCAATGCCAGCCCTATTCATCTCCCTTCAGGAGCGTGGACAAGCTCATCACTGTGGGTGTTTGGGCTACTTGGAGGTTTCTGCACTATGAGAAAGTGCTCCTTCCTTGAATTTCTTTGTATTTATCTAGTTTCCCGTTTCTCTAACGACATCTTCATTCACCTCACCTAGCAGTGATTTGGCAGGCTTGTGATTTTTAGACTTGACAATACCTTCAAGCATCTAGTTATTTTCTCTGATTTGGGTGACATGGTGAGTGGGGGCTCCACCCAATATTTCCTAAAGAGTTCTGTTTTTACCTATTTAACATAGTAGAATTCTCTGTTAATGTATTATTTACAGAAGATAAAAGAGTGTTGACACCAGGATATTAATCTATTCCAGTCACCCACAGATGGGGAAACTGAGACTCAGAGTGACTTGCCAGCGGGAAATAGCTATGCGTTGTAAAGCCGGGATGAGAATTAGAATCTTTTATAGTTTCTCCTTTAGTTTGCTGCTCTCTGGGGCTCTGCTTGCTAAACAACTTAGCCCTTTGTCCACAAATGTGGCTCTCACTCTTTCCGTCTTGATGTGAGTGTGTGTATGTTTTATTTCCTCTTCTAAAGTATGTCTCTGAGGGCATCTCACTCGTCTGACACAAAGCTTGCCTATGCATACATACATACATACATACATACATACATACATACATTCCATATTGCAGCTGTTTGATAAATACCTACCAATTATATGAATAAAATCAGCAATTATCTATTTCAAACTCATAGAGTCATTAACTTTGATCTCTTGTTAATGTGCTTATTAGGGGCAAAAATATAAGTAAGCCTTGAAGGCCAGTTTCAAATGCAGAGAATTTTTGGAGCAGTTTTATTGTTTAAAAGTATAATAATAAATTGGAATATAGTCTCATGGTGAAAATGAAGCTTTGTTGCTTGCCTGTGTGGCTCTTCATGAAAACAGAGGATGAGTGGCAGATGGGGACTCTGGGAAGTCAGTGACAGCGGGCTCAGGGTCTGGAGAGCTGCAGCTGCATTTTGGGTGTGTTCACCTCCCCCCCCCCCG
>NW_005871054.1:17135759-17359017 GCF_000147115.1 Myotis lucifugus | reverse complement strand
ATGACTTCTACTCACCATCATTTAGCTTCCTTTGTGTCCTTCTGTGTGCCCCTTTTGTGCCCTGCTGTCCTTAAGGAGTAGTCCAGCTTTAATGATCTCCTAACACAAGTCCTCATATTTTTGTAATTCTTACTTTACTCATTGGCAGACCGCTTATCTGATAAAGAAATTTATGATAAGACTAGAGGCCCGGTGCACGAAATTCGTGCACAGGAAGGGGGGGGGATGTCCCTCAGCCCGGCCTGCACCCTCTCCAATCTGGGACCCCTTGGGGGTTGTCTGACTGCCAGTCGGACATCCCCCTCACAATCCGGGACCTCTGGCTCCTAACTGCTTGCCTGCCTGCCTGCCTGATTGCCCCTAACCGCTTCTGCCTGCCAGCCTGATCGCCCCCAACTGCCCTCCCCAGCCAGCCTGATCACCCACAACTGCCCTTCCCTGCCGGCCTGATCACCTACAACTGCCCTTCCCTGCCGGCCTGATCACCCACAACTACCCTCCCCTGCCAGCCTGATTGCCCACAACTGCCCTTCCTTGCCACAACCCACCTCTTCTGCCGAGACCGGCTTCCTCCACACTGTGCAGAATCATGGGCCCCCAGGCCTCACTGCATGGACTGGCCACCAGTCCCCACCTCCGCTGTGTGCGCAGCCATCTTGTGATGGCCATCTTGTGACGATGTGAGGGCGTGACGCCACCTAGGCTATTATTAGTATAGATGTTCACAGAAAATGTTGGGATGAAACTAGCAATAATAAATCTATTGAAAGTTTACTAGTGCCAGTGACTAGATTAGTTCATCAATTCATTTTCATAACCACCCTGGAAGGAGGTAGTATTATTATCCTTATTTGAAAGATGGAGCTTAGGCCCAGAGAGATTGAGTGACCTGTCCTTGGTCATACTGTTTGCACATTGCTTGGAAATGGAAACTCAGGAATTGTATGTTATCAGCACTTAGAAGCTCAGTTGTGGCCCAGCAATTCTCTGCTACTTTTCCACCCTCCTATCAACTTATCCTATTCTTCACAATAGACCCCAAGCAAAAGAATGTCAACAATCACTCAAGAACAAACCATGAACCATCAGCTGTGACAGACCCACTCTCAGAAAATAACAAACCTTTTCCCTGTTCTCCTTTTTCCTCTAGGAATTTCTCTGGATTAAAGGTTCTGGTCTAATTTGGGAAGAATCACAAATAAGGGCTTTAATTCTAGCTCTTTCACTTACCATGTTACAATGATAAAATTCAAGAGGAAAGTAACTTCTCTGAGACTGTTTAGTTGTTTTTAAAAAGGTGATATTTATAGACTGGGTGGTTACAATGATGAAATAAGATATTGAACATAAATGCCAAGCAGGGTGCCCGGGCACTTAGAGAGGACTGTAATACTGGTTATCTTCCTACCTTCCCTAAGTGGGAGCCACGTAGTGATCAGGAGAACCTCACATCTAAGTGTCAGTGATGACCTGGAGACCAAGTATGCTAACACACAGTGAACTCTCACCCTTCTCACTCCTCACACAGTCCCCTACTCCTGATTTCCTTTGAAAGAAGGTTCCAGTGCTAAAAAAAAAATCATGTTTAAAATCATGTCTGAATCAGACAGAGAAATACAAATAAATACCAGATGATTACACTTATGTGTGGAATCTAAAAATAAAAATAAATAAGCAAAACAGAAACAGACTCATAGATACAGAGAACATTTGACTGCCAGATAGGAGGGGGTTGAGGGTTTGGGTGAAAAAGGTGAAGAGATTAAGAAGTACAAATTGGTAGTTACAGAATAGTCATGGGGATGTAAAGTACAGCATAGAGAATATAGTCAATAAAAAGTAATAACTATGGTGTCAGGTGGGTACTAGATTTTTCAGGGTGATCACTTCATAATTATATAAATGTCTAACCACTGTGTTGTACACCTGAAACTAATATAATATTGTACGTGAACTGTAATTGAAACTTATTTTTTTTAAGCCATCAGTCTACGGATAATGACCAAATATCATTGAAGGGGATGGAACATTAAAGGCTAACTCAAAGGAAACCACTTGTGTTAGGAAATTTGACATGGGACAAAGTGAAACTGTGCCACACAGAGAGGCAGGTGGCAGAGGGTATGAGGCCTCACCTATTTGCAGACTCCAGTTCTTGTCAGAATTGCTCTTCTCAGGTTGTATATTATACATTACATCTCCTGCCAATCCCAGGAAGGGCCATTAGAAATCATGTCCCAAAGGAATCTACTGCAAGAAGGAACAAGTGCCACATGCCAGATAAATAGGTTTAGTCATCTCCCCATAGAGAGATCTTTCATACTGAAGAGTCTCTTCTTGGGAGAATCCCTTCTCAGGTTTCTAGGTTTCCCAGGAATGAAGAAGGCCCGTAACCTACTTTTGACTTTACACAGGGGTTGCTCTGCAGCTAAAAGAAGAGGAATCAAATTTAGAAATGTCTGAAAGGACACAGGCTATTATTAGATGAGAGGCGAACCAAGGTTATATTAGCTGGTGAGGTGCTATCAATTATACTTGGACTTAGGAGAGGATCTTAAATAAGAGCATGGACCGAAGTCAGTGGAAGCAGTAGAAAAAATGAGCTTTTCAAAACTTCCCCTCTTCAGAAGCCAAGGCCATGACCATGGCTTATATATAACAAGGCTCATCTATACTAATAATCTATACTAATAATAGAGGATTATCAAATTGTCCTGGATGCCGTCACAGTAACAGTAACGACCAAATAGCAGGCTGCATGGGGCGACAAGGCCAGCAGGGGGGTTAGTGAGGGACAACCAAACGACTGAACAGCAGGCTGCATGGGGCGACCAAGCTGGTTGGGGAGGGCAGTTGGGGGCAAGATCAGGCCGGCAAGGGAGGGCTGTTGGGGGTGAGATCAGGCTGGCAGGGGAAGGCAGTTAGGGGAGATCAGGAAGGCAGGCAGAGGCAGTTAGGGGCGATCAGGCAGGCAGGCAGGGAGGTTAAGGGTGATCAGGCGGGCAGGCAGAGGCAGTTAGGGGAGATCAAGCAGACAGGCAGGTGAGTGGTTAGGAGCCAGCAGTCCCAGATTTCGAGGAGGATGTCCAACTGCAAGTTTAGGCCCAATCCCAAGGGGTTCCAGATTGGAGAGGGTGCAGGCTGGGCTAAGGAACCCCCCTTCCCCCCCGCCCCTGTGCATGAATTTCATGCACTGGGCCACTAGTATGTTATAATGGAATTAGGAAGGACTCTGGCTTAGGAGCCCACCTTAATTCATTGCTGCCCAATCTTCTCCACTTGGCATTTATAATCTTTCATCCACTGGTCTTACTTGACCTATCCAACCTTGCTGGATCTTAGTGATCTAATCCCCAACTCTTTGCTTGACAGATGCAATAACCAGGGATTTTTAAGAGTTGGCTCATTCTTACATAGCTGGTTAATATTAGAGTTGACCTTAGAATAAAAATCTCCTATGAAAATATATTTACAGTATATTGTTAGTTTGAAAAATTCTTTTTAAAAACAGTACATTTTAACATGTAATGTGTGTGTGTGTGTGTTTATGTTCATTCCTGGGTAATGACTGTGGTTGATTTCTATTTTCTTTAGATTGTCTACATTTTCCGTAATATATTTATTAGACTATTGGTTGGTTTGAATAAAAAAGGAAATTTAGTGGCTTATTTGACTGGGAAGTCTAGGCACACTTTAGCAACAGCCATAACAAGGGGCTCGAAGCAGCTGCTCTGCTTCATTATAGGTCCTGACCTTGTTTCTCTCCATCTTGGTGTTATTCCCACTCACTGAAGATGAACTTTCCTCCATGTGGCCAAGAAACATGGCCAATGGCAACACTAGTTTGTTCTTTCCACTCTGTAACTCCAGGAGGAAGAGAGTTTCTCTTGAGGATTCTAATTGGCCCCTCTTGGATCATGTGTGATCATGTGTCCCAGGTAGATTCATAAGGGCTTCAGGAGAGAGGGATGCCCATGGACCCAACCGAGTCCGTGCCTCTCCTGCAGACAGGGGCACAACTCCATGGAAGACACCTCTGACAATACTAAGTGGAGAAAAATTAGTCCATCAAAGAAAGAAAACTTAAATCACATGTTTACAACAATGTGTTACTCTTTTAGTTAAAAAATATATCATGTAGTTATTTTAGGGGGAAAAAAGGCGTACAGACTTTTCTGGTCTCTTCCCATTATCCCAGAGAGCCTGTCACCTTACTGACTCAATACTTTATACTCACACCTGTCACTATGATGTTACTGGGATTTCCCTCTCTGAATAAAATCAGCGTGGAAGCTATGTGGAGACCTGGGTTCTAGTCCAACCTTTGCCGTTAATCCCTGTGTGAGTCTTGACTGGAACACCCTCTCCTTGGGCTTCAGTTCTCTTAATTATGTGAGTACATGAGTTGGGGAGGGATGCAAATGGCTAATGTACAAGCACAAGTCCGAGATACTCCAGATAAGATGTCTCCCATTTTCCCACGGGGAAGTATCATAGGCACGCACAATGAGTTCGTTCAACTATAATATGTAAACTTCTCAGGATGCAAATGAATGTAAAAATGCTAAGACTGCATTCCTTCTCTGAGGAAAAAATGCCCAGATAGCAAGACTCAAACAGATTCAATGGCGAGAGAGTTGTTTGGTTTCAGGGTTTCTTTGTTGTTGCTGCTGCTGCTGGTTTAGTAAGACCATGGATGTGGCACATTTCAAATGGTACAAAGGGTTACAGTGAGAAATACATTTTTGTTTTATGTGTTTTTGACTCTTAATCTTTTCCGTTTTAGTCCCAAAAGATAACTCTCAAATCACTCTCTTGTGAATCCTTCCCAGATAAATTCTCTGCATATCTGAGCACATCATTGCTTATCTCTCCTGCCAGTATTTTTTTTAACACAAAAGAAATAGCATATTGCATTTAGCACCTTCTGGTATATCTCACAGGCTGTTTCAAATCACTGCACAAAAACTGTTGGGGCTACTTAGTATTCTATTGAATAGGTCTGAAAATTTATTTATGGACATTTAGGTTTCATAAATAATGTTGAACCAAATATGTTTTATAAGTCTGTGTTTATATGTGAACACATCCTTGCAGAAAAAAATATCTAGAAGTGTAAATGCTGTACCAAAAAGTCTGAGCATTTAAGATTTGGAAGACCTTGCCAAATTGTCATCCAAAGATAGTTAACTAAGTTACACTCCTGCCAGTTATGAATGAGGGCATCTACCTGTTTCCCTCATCAGTGTTGCATATTATGAAACTTTTGATTATGGCCAATTTACTTAATGAAAATTTATAGTTTTAATTTGTAGTTCATATACTAAGAATCAATATATTGGAAGATCTGTTTCACAATAATGTGAATCTATTTTAAGCTACTAAACTATATGTATTAAAAATGGTTAATAGAGTAGATTACTATATTTTAACATATTTAAGCCCTATTTGTATTGTTTGTTCCTGTCCTCCATTGATTCGTTTTTCTATTGGCTTGACCCTCTTTTCCTTATTGGTTTATCAGACCTCTTTTTATACTAAGGAAAATAGCCCTTTGCCATCTACTGCAAATATTTTTCCCAGTTTCAAATTTTTATTAATTTATAGTATTTTTTCCCACATACATTTAAAAATTTTGCATATGCATTTCAAGATACTGTTTTTTATTTAAAGATAGTTGAGCTTTCTGTCTAATAAAATATTTTTCTTTTATGATTATTTATAGTTTTGTTTTGTTGGTGCTTTCATTTACTTTCATTTAAATCCTTAATGTATCCGAAATATTTTTGTTGTAGGGAGTGAGGCAGGGATCTAACATTTTTCTGAGATGAATGTACATTTGTTACAGTGTGTTCTATTAAATAATCTAGTCTGCCCTCCACTGAATTAGAATGCCACAAATTTCTACATGTAACTGAGTCTTTTTTCTGGACTCTCAATTTTGTTCAATTTATCAGTCTCTCTATTTGCTTATAAGTTTCAAACTGTTTTTATTACTGTGATTGTATAATATATATCATACACTTAGAAATTTGTTTGCATTTACTTTTGTTTTACTACCAACTTGTTAAATATTTTACTATTGATAAAGCAAAACCAAAATAAATTCCACAATTTGAGTATACCTCCGAAGCCAATCACCCACAGCCACGTCATCATAACTCAAACTGTCCTGATTTCCCCGAAATGCTAACTCTGACCTGAAACGATACAGCTTTCTTTGTGTCAACATGACCTTGCAGTTTTCTAGCCAATCAGCTACAAGCATGTAAGCTTACATAGTACTACTACCCCCAAAAGAAAGTTTTAGTAACCAAAGGCAATGAAAAACAATGTAGTTCCTCACGCATGCTTTATAAACTCAGCTGTAACTGCTGAGAGCAGAGCTTTTACCACTTTCAGTTTTGAAATCTCCTTGTTCATTCAGTTTGTTTCTTGAGCAAAAAACCAAGATATTCATATCAAGCAGAGCTCTCTGAATTTTCTTTTGACACTATGATCTGAGAAGAGCATCATGGTTTTTAATTTTTTTAAATATTATGAACTACTCTGTTCTGTATTTTTCATGTGAATTTAAGTATTATCTAATGACCCTTCTCTTACCCAGTTGGTAAAAAACTGTTGGTATTTTGGTTGTAGTTATATCATAGTTGCAGATTAGTTAAGAATGATTGACATTATTGAGTTTTTCTATATAAGAATTGGGCATTTACATTTAAGCAAATCTTCTTTGAGCCCCTTCATAACTTTTTAACTTTAAAAACTTTTTATTAAAAATATAACATGCAGAAAAATAAAATGTGCAGACATTTATCACAAAGTTAATATAACCACTTAACTATCACCAGATTAATAAATACATTACCAGCATCCTTAATATTTCTATCATATCTGCTCCCACTTACTAGTCCCCATCTTCCTCCAAAGTAAATACTGTAGTGATTTCTACCATTAACATAAAATAATTTTTGCTTGTTCTTGGGTTTAATACAAATGAAATCATGCAAAATGTATTCTTTTATGTCTGGCTTCTTATAACCAACCTTATGTTTGTGAGATTCGTTAAATGATTGTGAATAGCTGCAGTTTGTTTATTTTCATTTCTGTATTGTATCCATTGCATAAATATACCCACGTTATTGAACTGTTCTATTATCACATGTGCTTTTCTAGTTTGGGTTATTAATAGACACACCCATGAGTTTTGGTCAATACTGCACACATGTCTGATGAGTACTGAGAAGTGAAATTGCTGATCTATAGAATATGCATATTTATACATTTAATAGGTGATGCTGAATGATTTTCTGAAATGATGAAACTAATTTACCCTCTAATTACTCATGTTCTCACCAACAGCTAACATTCTCTGTCTCTTTAATTTTAGCCATGTTGATGGGTATGTAGTAGTATTACTGTGTGGTTTTAATGTGCATTTTTCTAGTTTCTGAAGTGCATAAGTGTTTTTTTGTGTTTTGTTTGTTTGTTTTTGGCAACTTAGATAGTCTGCTTTGCAAGTGCTTTTTCTACTCTCTTGTCCATTTTTCTATTAATGTCTCTTTTTCATATTTATACATAGATATTATTAGAGCTTTTAAAGATATATTTCTTATTAAGATTATTCCTATATTTGAAAAACTGACATTCCAACTGAGGTATGTTCTACTATCATATTTTCTAATAATTTTTTTGCCAGAGTACCTTTGGGTTTTTCTAGGGAGAGCAAGACTCCTTAAGTATTTTTCTTTGATAGTTCCATTAATGTCAACATCTACTTTCATTTTGCCATCTTCAGTTCACAAAAGGAAACTCTTATAGGTAGTAACTGACATTTATCTTGCTCAAGTCTTGCTCTATTGCTGTTCTCACCTGGCTTGTTGCTTTGACAAGAATACTGGTCCATAGAAATACTTTTAAGAGCTATTGATGTGAATGCTGGCGTATTCACTGATTCCGCTATGGTGAAATGTCCAGCCCTCAACCCAAAAAGGCCAACCACACAACTAAGGTCACTTCAGAACTCTCTTGGAACTAATACAGGCTCTGAGATAAATTCATTCCTTGGCAGAGAAAACACTAGGTCTCCTCTATCCATAATTTGGTTGCAGAGTGGAAGGATTTTGCCTCTTTGTGAATTCTGTTCTCACCTTCAGAGTTTCCACAACAGTGTTCTTGACCATCAAAAACCCCATAGTGTATTACAGTGAATAGCTGGGTCACTGTCTTATGCACTTAAACTTGAATTTCTGTCTTGGCTTCTTATCAGATACTCACATTTCTTTGAAATGGGATTTACCTTTTCCCCTGTTAGTTTTCTCAGGATAGAGGACTATTTCTGAACCTATGTTCCCACTGTTGACTGCTGAATGCTGGGCTGTCTTGGATGTCCTAGTTTGCTACTGTTATATTATCTTGATGCCATGCTCTTGTCTTAACTTAATGAAATTCAGTGGTTCTCAATACTGTACATTAGAATATCTCAGAGGATAAGGTTGTTAGATATAATAAGGGCTTCTAGTTAAATTCAAATTTCAGAAAAACAATAAATATTTTTAGTATAAGTATGTCCAACATATTACATCAGACATACATATACTAAAAATTATTCTTTATCTGAAATTCAAATTTAAATGGGCATCCTATATTTTAATTTGCAGAACCTGGGAACTAGGGAAAGTTCTGAAAAATACTTTTACTTAAGCTCTACCACATACCTTCACATGTAAAGATTTTTATTCCATTGGTCAATATAGTGGATCCTAAGCCAAGTGTTTATATTAAATGCTAGGGTTAAAACCACTGCTCTGATTGCTTGAGACTAAAATCATCCCTATAACCTGATCTACCACCACAGTGGTCCCATCTAATCTTTAGGCTCTGACTATTCTTGGGCTTTTTAGTCATCCCTTGATCCATTCATTTATTTGCCCATTTCATACATGAGTGCCAACCCCAGGTCAAGCATATGCTCTTGAGGCTTTGGGTTAATTTCCTGAATAAATTAGGAAATTTAGTAAAATTAACCTCCAGATGAAGTCAAGAAAGATTTCTATTCTCTGGCATATGAGGGGAAAAAAAAGTAAATCATATTTCCTATGGGTTCTAAAACCTTTGAACTCATCTTTAATTCCATTTAATCAATTACATAAAGACAATAGCTTATTCAGTGGTTCTAATTATAAGTAGATCAAAAGGAAATGCCCTAACCTGCTCATAGAAGATTTATTCTTAAATTCTTATAGTCAGTCTTTGATGGAAAGTAATTACCCTTAAAGCACTTCACCAATTAAGCACATGTTTTTCCTAAGAGACTCTTATGCATGGTGCAAGTGATCATTTGTCATCTTGCCAGTTGGAGGAAATTAATGCTGACTTTGGACAACAACTTGCTCTTCCATGCCCACTATGGATATAGTGCTGCAATGTCATTGCCCTGGAATGACGAGTACATCATATAGGTTGCCTTGGATGGTTAGTGACCCTGCATCTCTCTCGGGGACTCTTCAAGGATTTCTGTAAAATTTCCCCCAAAACAAACTTCATGAATTTTATGATCACAATAGAAATGTTCTTTCACCTTCTGACCTGTTGCTATAACACTAATGAAGGAACTATGAAATAATCCTATATAATAAAAGGTAAGAGCTCAACTGAAGGACTTGTATGCATTTAAGCATAACAAATGGATGCAAGACACTGGAGGGGGGCAGTGAGGGCATGTGCCAGGGGTAGGGGAGGCTGGGGGAAGGTCAATGGCGGGGGGGAAAGGAGACATATGTACTACTATTCGTAATACTTTAAACAATAAAATAAAATTAAAAAAGAATCCTAGATGGCATCACACGACGCCTTTGTGCAATGTCATCACAAGATGGCGGCCACAAGATGGTCACCACAAGATGACCGGCAGGGGAGGGTAGTTGTGGGTGATCAGGCCTGCAGGGGAGGGCAGTTGGGGGCAATCGGGCTGGCAGGGGAGGGCAGTTGGGGACAACCAGGCCAGCAGGGGAGAGCAGTTGGGAGTGATCAGGCCAGCAGGGGAGAGCAGTTGGGAGTGATCAGGCTGGAAGGGGAGGGCAGTTGTGGGGGGGACCAGGCCTGCAGGGGAGGGCAGTTGGGAGCCATCAGGCCAGCAGGGGAGGGCAGGTGGGGGCAATCAGGCCGGCAAGGGAGCAGTTAGGTGTCAATCAGGCCGGCAAGGGAGTGGTTAGGGGCAATCAGGCAGGCAGGCAGGCAGGCGAGCGGTTAGGAGCCAGCAGTCCCGGATTGTGAGAGAGAGGTTCGACTGCTGGTTTAGGCCCAATCCCTGTGAAAACCTTGATGCATTTCAGTTTTCTGGAATGTAATAGTTTAACAGGCATAAGTTCTTACGGTTGTAAACCTAATTTCCCATTTTCCCCCCATGTGGGAGAGTTAGGCTTGATTTACAATATTATGATGTGGGGGACTTATTAAAAAATACACCCATATTGTAAAGATGACTATCATTCTGCCCATAGCAGAAGCCTGGTTCTGCAACTTTACAACTTCCTGAACTAGTATTGTTTATTTGCATACACACAATAACAATAATGAATCCGTAGATTCACTGACTATCAAAGTAAGAGCTCATTGCTATTGGTGGGGTTATATGATATAAAATGATTAATATAACACCAAAAATCCACAAGGAGGAGAACAGAAGAGAAGGTTTCAGGAGCAGGTTTCTTTATGGCTGTTACTATTTCAATCCAGTTCAACATTTGGATTTTTTCAGAATTGAACCCCTGACCTGACATGTGTGGGTGTGAGTGCAGCACAGTGGGTGAGAATGCAGCCTCTGGAGTCAGGCTGTCTTCATGCTGGCTCTGCATTGATCAGCTGTGTAAGCCTCAAGCATTAGGGACCTCTTTTAAGTTTTACTCATTTGAGAGATGGGGATGATAATACCTGGTGTGTGTGTGTGTGTGTGTGTGTGTGTGTGTGTGTGTGTGTGTGTGTGTAGGTTGAATGAGTTCATGTATGCTAAGTGCCTAGTAATGGCTGGTATTTAATAAATGTGAACTAACAATATTATTATTGTGTATTAGCACAGAAAAAAGAGTATTTCAATAGGCATCACTAATTGCATCAATATTTTAACCCATCTATTTCCTTCCTTACTCCACCCCTCTTTTCTTATTCTGCATTAAAATGAGTCCCTTCCATGTCTATTTTCATGTCACCACTTTCTTTCACTTTTGTATTTTTCTTTTCCCAATCATGTCTCAGCGGCTTCTGTTCTCTTAAACATAGAGTAAGAACCAAGTCATACCTCTCCATGGGTGGAGAACAAATAGAGCCAATCACAGCTCTCTGTCTTGTGGCAGAGGTGGCAGCATGTAACATTAATATGCCACTTGCTTTGAGCCAGGCCCTCTCTAGTTTCATCTTCACAACAACTCCATGAAAAAGGTGCTAACAGCCTCCTCATTTTGCTGATGAGGCCACTGAGGCACAGACAAAGTAATAATTTCTCCATGATCACAGAGGTTCACAGTCAGGATTTCAACCCAGGTAGTCTGGCTCCAGAAGTTATGCTCTTAACCATTTCTCTCTAGTGCTCCTCTGGAGGAATTAGGAATTAGGTAACTGTAATGCAGTACAGTGACACTTAGACCCCTAGGACTGACCCTACACCAAGAGATTAGAGGCAGAGTGATTTTTCTACATTCGCAGGTCAAGCACTGATGCTCCCCATGGCCACCAAACATGTCACTCCATCTCTGGCCTCCTCTGACTTGGTACAATGAAGTGCCCTGGTTGACTGACCTTAAAGGGTGTGTCCTTTGCCTTTGGTATTTTCGGTTCAACCTTCAGCCATTCTAAAAGGCTCTCGTGTTTTCTTTGTTATTCTTGTAGCTGTTGCGTGTTTTAATCATTTTTTGACAAATGGATTTTTTTGACATTTGGTCTTTAAATCATATTCAGAAAGACACAGGTGCTCTAGTAATTCATTTCTACTGAATTGAAAAGCCTTTGGGGAAGGATGTTTGAGAGAAATCTCTCTGTTCTGATTTGTCAATGCAAGGAGATTAGTAAGGAATTTTGAGTTAATCTTCCCCTTGGAATTTATGGAGCTCTGACTTAGTAGGAATCCTTACTAATGTGTAAGGGAGGAGGCACATGGTGGCTTCAGTCACGAAAATACAGATTTTCTGTACAAATAACAGCAGGAACCATGATTTATGCCTCTTTTTTTATTGCAGTGTCCTCAGTCATGAGTGCCCTTAAATTAATCAAGGACAGCATTTGTTTCCCTTGCATCTTTAGATTCTGGCTTCTATAGAGCTAGGACTTACATGCACTTGGAATTTGTTGGCTAGAATTTTAGAACAGATGGCCACATGCTTTTTTCTTCTCTAGGAAATTTGCTTGGTTGTCTGTCCTCTAGTTCTCATGGTAACCAAAGAAAAATGTTAACATTTTTTTTTTCTCACAAAGTAAAATCAGCAGAGCTGTCAGAACAGGTGCAGCTGTTTGATGAGGGCCTGACCTTTTGTCATATTTTCTAGTTTGTGATACTGAATTCTTATTACACTTGTACCTTATTTTTAGTGACAGAGAGTAAGAAGAAGATAGAATGAATCTTTGTTGCATATAGCCTATTTAATAATTTTTCATTGCTATAAGAAAATTAAAATTCCCCTGCAATATCAAATCTTTGGTAATAAAGTCCAATATGAATACTCAGATGAAATGATTTCCTTTCATTAGGTGGGATATACCTGCGACCATCATAGGTAATTTTCACATGTTACAAATTTATCATCTCAGGATTTCTGGAAAAAAAATCGTAGCATTTTGTTTTCAGCCAATAGATATGGAAGCAGAGGCATTTAAGAAGGTCTGGTTAGGGTGCCAACCAAGGACTGAATGTGAACTTTTATTAGTTGTATATTTGCAGTGTGTTCACCATTATTCCTTGAAATGGGGGGATGTTCATGTGCTACTGAACGGGTGAGCACAGATCCAGGAAGAGCTACTAATAGTTGTGCAGATGTAAGCATGTAAAGTTGTAGGATCCTGGGAGTCTACAAATAAACATGTTCAATTATTGGGGACTAAATGTAAAGAAAAATCAAGAGTTCACAGGCACATCTCTCAATCTGATTATATTGTTCTCCACCGTCTGGGTGACTACATGGTGGTATGTAGCCAATAAGCACAGAGAGTAGGCACAGCTGGAGAATCGCAGTTGATGAAATATGGTTATAATGTAGTTAGTGTTATGGATAATCTTAGAATGGAATGGTCATTTGCAATAACAGAATTCTTGGTGTATGCGAGCCCATTTTCAGACTGGTCATTATTCTCATTCATGGATTATCTACCATAGTCACATCCTATTTATTGTTGTTCTGGATAATCTTGTAACTTTCTTTGTTAAGGGAAAATAATTGTGTTATAAATTTGTGACGGAAATTAGATTTTTGTTCCCAAATCAGATGTGCACTGGTAAGGCAGGACAAAACAGCAAGAAAGAAATATATCTGTTCTCCGTGGTTGTCTGAAATACTGAAGGTGATGTTGGATGAGCTGTTTCCAAGGTGACTTTGATGAGGCATGTGCTTTCCATGCATCTGGGGAATATCCGTTAAACGCACTTTACTGATTTGCCATTCTATAGAAGCTCTTGTCATAAGTTATAAGATTTATGATAATAATGATGCAGGACTGTTACCATGGGTTTGTACTTCAAATCGGAATGGAATTTTTTGACCGGGTAATCATGGTGATGGGTTGTAGATATTGGTAGACATTGCTATCATTTTATGTTGTTTTAGGAGTTTGCTTACTCCTAGTAGATAGTTTCAAGATTAATATAGAGAGACACAATAACACAAGTATCATAAGCTTTAGCTTTGGAATCAGACAACTTTGAATCCAAATTCTGATTCTCCAACTCAGTAGCTGTGTGATTTGGGGCAAGTACTTAACTTATTTAAGCATCGAGTTATGTATAAAAGGAGGCAGAAATTGTACTCCTTTCAGAAGATTTTTGTGAGGATTTGGGATGTAATCCAAGTAAAGTGCTTAGGACATTGCCTGGTTGATAGTAAGCACTCAATAAATGTTGGCTAAAACTACTACAATGAAGAGTTTGAATTTAGCTTATTTGGTATTTTCATCTTTCAGTGTGGGAGATGTTGGTGTTAAAGAAAACTTTATTCAGATTCTTGTTAAATATAGTATGGAATACTTTATTCAAGAAGGGGACTGCTGCAATGGGGCAGAAAGCTCTGAATAGAATAAGGACAAGTGGGATATATAGCCCAAAAGCGATGGGGGTCAGTGGATGGAAAATTACCAAGAGGAAACATCAAGGCTAGGTGGATTTTTGCTTGGTTGAATGCAGGCCAGAATGCTTAGATAGCAAGAGTTGGGGATGAGGAATGTGATTGGATATTAAGGGTGGGGAGATTTTTACTAAACTGACCCCACAGGATTTTTGCGAAAACTGGACCAAGCTGGCCAGGGACAGAGTCTAAGATTAGGGTCCAGTCAAGAAGAAGTCTCCTTGGTCAAAGAAGAGGGTTTTTGTCATTGGTATAAGGGATTATGTCTATATAGGATTAAATATCAACCAATATTCACTGAGTGCCTTATGAGTATCATTGTTTCACTTTACTAACTTTATGAAAATCTAAAGAGTTGGTATTACGATTCTCGTTTTTACACACAAGGAAATTGAAATCTACAATGGTGGAGGAATTTTTCCAAGATTACCTGGGTTGATTGATAAAGCTGGCATCTGAATCTAGAGTTTTCTGACTCCACAAACCAGCATTGGTGGGCATTGTTGCATCTTGAGCACATGTGGCTGTGTGGATAGGTCTAATTTAACCTCCAATACTTAGCAGTTATCTACACTGAATTAATATCTGTGAGAAAGGAAAATTATAATTGTTTTTATACAAGTTCAGAGGAATTACAAATGCCACAAAAATTAATTTGTAATACCAAAGTCAAGGACTGGACCACTCTTCAACCTCATTACCCTCAGCACCATAATGTCCCGAATCATGAGGTTTTATGGGGCAGTCTCCTTGAAGTTAGAAAAAAAATGAGAATGTGTTGGGAGATATGACTCCTACTGTGAGTGTGTGTGCACGTACAAGCACTTAAAAACTTGGTAAATAGACATTGTCCATGTAAGGAAATCTATTAATGATAAATCTATCTGCGTGTATCCCCTCTGGCGTGTCTGTGGATAAATATTTACTATCCTTTCAGCAGCCATTTTTGTCTCTTTTGCAGAATTCTTTGCTCACTTTCAGGGAACCATTTTAGGAAATGTGATCTGATGCAGCATTAAATGTGTAGCAAAGAACCTTAGGATTAATGTTGTAAAACAGACACAATACACAGTTTTCAAGAGGGGTTCCATTAAGTGTTTCTTCCAGAGTTAGGGTCCAATCTCTAACACTTACTTATTTTAATTTATTTTTAAATTTGACTTTAGGACAGTACTTCTATGAATGATGGTTGCATTTTCCTTGGCCAAGTGTACTTTACTTAATCCAAGATTCTTCTTGGATAATTTTTGTCTTTGTTATAACAAAGAAGAAACAAAATAATGTCTGAATTCCATGAAAGTCACAGAAGAATGGTTTAGGAAGAGTTCAGAAATCCTCACAGGGAGTTATGGGTCTATGATTACTTTGGTTCTCAAGAATTCTCCCAATATTTGATATAGAACCTGATTTACAGTAGATACTCAGTCAATGTTTATTTGATGAATGAATGAATTGTTGCCATAGCTAAAATGTCCCTGAGCCTGGACTGGACTATGACAGGAGAAAGCTTTGATTTTCTTTTGGGTTAGTTAATGGAGTCACACTGAAGATACATAAAAAGCCATAAAAATGAGTGACTAATATACAAACATTTATATTTCAGTGTTAGGAAATATGGTAAGATTAGGAAAACAGTTAAGACAATGTACAGAATTGATAGTTCAAGCAATGAACATTTCATGGATTACAGTTTAACAAGTTAAACATTACATATAACATACATGTATGACAGACAGCGCTTCTGATTTTGATATTAATATACCATTGATTATACAAATGAGAAATATTGCCATTTCAATTTGGGATTGTGAAATATATAACTTTTTTGCTAAGACACTTCAAATTACAACATATCTCAGGCAGCATGCAGGAAAAGTCATTTATTGTACATTTGTTAGGACATACCTTGCAGTAAGCTTCCAGTTTTTGGTAATTAGATTAAGAATATAGAAACCACTGAAGTGATAATATGGTTTAAATCAGCAGTTGTATTTACTGACTGAGAGAGAGCATTTTTGGTAAAAAATAAAACTCTCAAAATTAATTCATTAGGAAAATGCACAGTGATCATAAACTCAATTCTTTAAAAGTTGTTTTTCACAAGTAATTCTCATTTATTGGTGATACAGCAGCTGCAAGAAATCTGAATTCTGAGAGCTGGGTGTACATTACAGCAGGAATTTATTCCTCTGTGGGCTCACATGATTACAACAAAATGCTTCCCATTTGAAATCACATATTATAACAACGGTGCTATACAAACATCACAAATATTTGGTGTATCAGAGCTTAACAAATGTTATGCTGTGGTTATTTCACAAAGAGACTAGGTTAACAGGCAGTGTAAATCACATAGTTCTTAAGATTTTAAAAATACATTTTATACAATTGGCTTCTAATTTCTTCACTAACGTTTCATTTTGGTGTTTTTTTGTTTCTTTGTTTTGTTTTTTTCTTTTGGTCTCATACTTAGAGTCTTTAAAGAAACTATGAATATCTGGCTATGCCAAGAAAGTCAATAAGACTGATATTTTCCCACAGGAATATGGCTGAGTTACATTGAACCACATAGTCAATAGAGCAACATCTAACTTAGATTCTTTTAATAATTCAAATAAAATCTAATTATTTGAAAAGCAGTCTGAACAAAACTTTAAGAATCAAAAATTTTATTTACAAAACATCTGAAAATATTTTTTAAATGGCTAGGTCTTGCTAACTGCACAAATTAAATGTCCTTGGTATACATAGTCTGTTAGCCTCCCATGCAACATTGTTAGACCTCTGAGCTAACGTACAAGGTGGTTAGGTGGGAAAATTATTTGATGGTAATCTCGATTCGCTCAAGGTACTTGAAAAGGAACGTCTTAATGCCTTCCATGTTAGACAAGATCTGTCAGTAATGTTGGCGCCTTTAACTTGAAAAGATTAGCTGAAATTCCCAAATGTAATTTAGCACAGTAGAAGTAGTATAGGAAAATTATATTTTCTTTACGAAGTGCCTGGTAAATTTACCATCAGATGTTGGGTCAACTGCATAAACCTAGACGAGAATTCCAAGTCATTATTACTCTCATTTCCAAGGTGTCTGTGTATTACACTGGCTTAAAAATATTTTCCTTGGTCCTTAGAAATACAAAATACTGATTTTCAAAAGATAGAGGATGATAGAGTGAGCATTTCTTATAATCACATTCATAATAAAAGCAGTTAACCTACATGTTATAGATCATTAAACAGTTGTCTTTGGCAGAAGACTTTATAAATAACTTCCTCCACTTGAACATTTCATGGAGGCCATTTCCCTTTTGGATGAAACGAACTGAATGGTCACTTGTTCACTATTATAGGTTAATAGGAAAACACCACAGATATAAAAATATGTAAGTGTAGCACACATTCTTTTTGAAAATTATATTCAACATGTATTGGTTCACTGATACTGGAGAAGAAACTTTACACAGGCATTTCTAACAGTGTTGCTTAAGGTCATAATTTTAACAATATGGTCAGCAAAGAGGGCGCGAAAACCTTTGTTCCCCACAAACTGTTATCGCTGAAACACACTGAAAGGATCCACCGGGATATTTTTTATTATTTTACATGTGTGTCCCACAAAATGAGTAATATGTGATGCATATGCCTTTACGTGTGTGTGTGTGTGTGTGTGTGTGTGTGTGTGTGCGCTCAAAATGGTGAATGTTAGAGATTACATTCATTGGCATGAAAGCATAAAAACTGAAAAATTCAGTTAAGTATCCCAATGTATCACTGACACACTACTACTTAGGAATTTCAAAGTGCAGTGAAGTTATTTAGAAAGTAGCTTTAGACACGTGAACATCAAGTGGAGGAACATCAGAAGTGCTAACTTCATGTTTTCAAGGTAGCATCTCCTTCTCTCCATTTTGGCCTCTCTTCTTTCCACTCTCCCTGTCTCTGTCTTTGAAGGTCATGTGTGATGGCTCCTTTAAACTGTGCACACAGGCTGTGAACAGGCTGTTCTTTTGGGTGTGTGTGTGTCCTGTGCAGGAAATTCATTATCACCTCTTAGGAAGAGGGGGGATTCTGGCACAGTGATCAGCCACCCTTTTCTTTATGAAGTGCCTGTTGTGCTGGCTCCGAATGAGTTCAGCTTATTATCAAAAGTATCCACTAAGCTTATTCAGTGGGAACAGATCGCCATCATAGCCATCAAAGGCGAGAAAGTCTAAATCTGTTTTCTACCTGAATTCTTCCTTCTCCCCTGCCCCCACAGAACACTCCCAGGGATACAGAGCAGTGTTCTGTGCAGATATACAGTATGTACAGTATGCTAGTCCTTCTCTTGCACTTGTCTAGGAAGCTACAAATGTCTCCTCAGTGTGAGCTTCCTGCTGTCTACAATTAATAGATGAAACCCAGGGAAGTCCCTGTTGTATTAACAGTTGCGCCAACTCTTGTTATTATGGCTTATTAGAAAAGTGTTGAATTGCACCACTGACCTACGAAAATCACCATGAAGGGCACTGAAAAGCAAAGCTGTTGGGAGATAAAAAAAACAATCACCTCTTACCCTCACCGTCAAGGCATTTTCGATGTACCATAAATAAGGGTCTTTAGAGTTTCTAAGCTTTCTGAGGTTGTGGACTGTAACTTTGCCTTGGGTTTAAGAGTATAAAACAAGTCAACTGTGGACCACAAAGTTCTGGAAGGAGGTCAAGGCTCTGTATCTGAATCCCCGTCAATCTGATCCAGCCCCTTCTCTTGCAAAGGTGTACTTCCATCGCCAAAGCACCTTGACATTGGTGATTGTTCTAAGTGTCTTCTCGGGGAGGCGTTAACATTGAGTGAAAGAGCATGCAAATGGAGATGGACACATGGTGGAGACAGAGGAAGGAGGGACTGTGCTTTAGCAGGAGCTATTTGGTGAGTAGGGGTGTGAGAGAAAAATAGGACAAGGCGGGAAAGCCAATGAGGAAATGCTCTCAGAGACAGGAAACAGACACCCCGATGCTCCAACTTTGACCAGCAACAGGAGAGGAACATAGACTCTAGAGGGGCAGGTAGAACGTATTATGATACAATGGTTACTCTTTCCTAGTAATTCCTGAAAATGAGCAGTCATTCCACAATATCTAACAAGTTTGGTTTTCTCTAAGGGAGATGTTTTAGCATTTTTCTCCAGAACATTGTTACTGAGCTTCCATTTTAGCCCTCTTTTTGCACACTCTGAATTAGGAAGCATCAAAATACATATGGATGTTTTAAGTACCTGTAAATGGGATATTTTCAGGTTAGATTTAAGGAAGCATGTGCATACACACATAGCTCACAATCTTAAATGCCCTTTCCTAAGCCATTTGTGTAAGTAAAGTCACTTACTGGTTCTCTTCTCTCGTTCTGTACCAATTTTAAATGAACCTCAACAGGGCTCCCAGAGGTCTTGGGATGGATATCTACATTGTCTGTGGTTTCCAGATTCTATAAGCCATGGGAACTTTTGAAATTATCCTCTAAAACCAGTACTCATTTTAGCTCAGTCAGTCCATACCCACTCTTCAAACCAGTGTCATTGAATAGAACTCAGCGCTGCCACACAATGGTTTAGCATTAAGGCAAGCGGGCCAGTGCTAATCAATTAAGAGAAAGGTTTCCAAAGTCATGCTCTGGGCCCTGGGCTGTCAGGCAAAGCAGATTAGCTGTTGTTTTTTTAAAAAAGAACCAGAAAATCTGATTGAAATCTGTCTGATTGGAGAGCCTGCCTGAAGCTCAGTTATCCAGTTGGGAATATTTGTAAGGATTAATTTTCCTTCAAATTATATTGTCAGTCCAAATGTTGGGCATTTCTGTCCATAAATCAAAATGTGTTGGGCCTAGATCAGTGATGGTGAACCTTTTGAGCGTGGCGTGTCAGCATTTTGAAAAACCCTAACTTAACTCTGGTGCCGTGTCACATATAGAAATTTTTGGATATTTGCAACCATGGTAAAACAAAGACATAATTTTGATATTCATTTTATATATTTAAATGCCATTTAACAAAGAAAAATCAACCAAAAAATGTGTGTCACCTCTGACACGTGTGTCATAGGTTCGCCATCACTGGCCAAATGGAACCTTCCATTTAAGCTTTTCAGTGTTTCCTGTGAGGAAGCAGAGTTAAACAGTGAGTGACGTGAGCTTTTCCTGACCACTTCAGAGCACTGGTTAGTTCTCAAACTTGAACGTACACCAGAATCATAGCAAGGGCTTGTTAAAACCCACACCGCTGGACCCACTCCCAGAATTTCTGATTCATGAGTCAGGGCTGTGGACTCAGGTGCAAGCAGAAAATTTGCATATTAACATATTTCAAAGTTGTTGCCGATGCTGCTTTGTCAGGGACCATGCATTAAGAATCCTTTTAGTAGCTCATAAAATACACTATAGTTTCCCAATCACCCTAATTGCACTCCCAGGTCAGAACTTTTCCATGTAGAATGTGAAAGTCAGTATTAGGGCCCCCCTCCCTGCCCCCATGGTCTTATAATGTATGTAGATAATTCAATTTGTGCTAGTTTAATGATAGAGAATCTAGAGGTTCAGAAGTCTAAGTATCATATCAACACATACAGCAAACCTGTAAGTGGAATATGACTCCAACTTATGCTCCAACCTTGACCTTCCTCTGAAGGGAATATGATTTTCTCTATCATTCGAGTCCTTATAAAGCTATTGGTGAAAGACTGCACAGCAAGCATATCCAACTCGCGGCCCGTGTTAGCCTTTGAGTTTGACATGCTTGCTGTACAGCTACTCTTCAGAGTGTTATTTTAATAATACCATTGAACTTCTCTCCTGCTACAAAGGGTGATATTCTCCCTAGTACCCCAGGACAGTCCAAATGATAACAGCCATGTTTGTCCGGTTTCTTCACTTAACACAGACAAAGGTTTGTTGAGATTTTTCTAGTAAAACCCTTTTTAAAGTATCTCAAAGGCAGGAACCTACATACAAGTGTAAAGGGAGGGCAGGAACATCAAGGGCAATCCACAAAATTCACTTGAGGAGGAATTAGGTTGAACAAGCTGTCAGTACGTGCCTTGCGGTTAGAGATTGCTGTTTGAGCAAACAAAGAGCAAGTGGGATTGGCACAGGAGTCGAGGAAAATGAGAGATGGGTTTGTGTGAATGAGCAACTACCTGTGCAGAAGACGGGTTCAATCTGGTCATGGGGTCTTTGCCTTAAACCAGCACCTCTGGCTGATTGACAGCGACCAGGATGGCAGAAGGCATTCATCTCCAGAAAATGCTTATGGAGCTGATTTGTTTTTTAAAAAAAGGACAGAAAACCTACCTTTCCAATTTAGGATTTCCTATGTAAATGTGACATGGGGCTCAAATTCAACATGAGGGAACTTATTGAAATACATAATTATGATGCCTACTGCAACTGAATAGCTGCTCTATGTAAAGATTTACCAGAGAGGGGCAAGTCATTGTATCCCTAGGTGGCAGTCATAGAAATTATGATAGTTATAACAAAAATAGTATCTATTTTAATGTTCTCTCTCAAGAGTGGAGCTCACAAGATCACTTTATTTGTTGTAATGCTGGGAATTTTTGTTTACCTTTCCCCCTGACAAATTTGGCTTTGTGCCTCAGAGCTCATAAAACTGGAATGTTTCACTGCTAAGATGTTGAAACGGTTTTGCCATTTTCAATGACATTCTAACTGGGATTCCTTCAAGAGAAAGCTTACATTTGTTCCACTAAAACATTCTTTGTTTATAGAAGCAGAGTTCACCGTGGTTGCTTTTTTTTTTTCTTTTTTTCCTTTTTGCCATGGCAATATCTACATCCTCTTGGTCATTTCTGCAACTGTGTGCAATTTCAGATTGCTAATGGGGCATTTGGTCTGTGGCAAACCAGATGATTGCTAGGGGTGGGGTTTAAGTCTTTTTGTAAAATCTTTTTGAGTAGTCACTTTCTCCATAACAGGGGAGGTGTTTAAAAGAGAGCTGAATCGGTAGCAATGCAATTCTTTTTCCATCTTCCCTTAGAATGCTTGTATTTTTAAATGCCTTTCTGCCCCGGTCAGTGCACATCCTGTTTGTATTCACGCACTTTAACTGCTGCACTTTGCTGTCAGTCTCTTTCTCTTAAATGATTGTCATTAAGAACAAAGAGTGAAAAAGAAAAGAGGAATTCTCCCGGGAAACTGTGTGGAGTTCAAGTTTACATTTAGAAGAATGGTGGGCTTAGCTTTATGAAGGTCACGGATATGGAACCCATTCCAAGCTTATTAAATGTTCTATTGTAGGCAATTCCCAAAGGGAGAGGCCACCTCTTAGGGGAGGGCATATTACTTTTTGCTAGCAGCACACAAAGCATTTATTTATGCAAAATAAATCTTTAAATTCCTGCCTGACTTAGTGTGGTTTCATTGGCTTGATATTTGCACTGGTGATGAAGTCCTATGAGGAAGGACTGGCTCACAACATAAAGCACCTTCAAGCCACACTCAGTGGATGATAACAGGGAGCCACGGATCATGCAGGGCCCTGTGGTGCTGGAAAACCCAGCTACAGGTGATGTCCCTCCATGTAATGACGAGCGAATTCAAGTCCAGCAAGAGCTAAAGACTCATAACCCCCGGAAGCAATTACATACTGATTGTTCACAAAAGGAAAGACTTGGGGTCTCCTCTCTGGTGACTCTTTGAGGTTAAAATGAAGAGAACACTGTACTCTGACCCTGGGAGACACTGGGACTGAGGTCATCTCCTCCAGTGGGCTATTAAAATGTGACAGCAGGGGTTGACACTCATTGAAATACAGCCAGATCCCCCAAAGCCAACAGAGCAACAGGCAGAGTTAAGAATTAATGAGTTATTAGTAATGCTCAATAGAAAATATATGTAATGGGGAGGCAAATAATCTTTGGAACAAGCTTTTACCGACAATGTTAAATAAAAGACCTCACAGTCTTTGGCTCATTGTAGATTTTCGATGTGTTAGTTGAGTCAGAATCCATTTATCTCATTGGTGAAAGGCAGAATGTGAAGTTATGAAAATTAGTATTTCTATTTCTATTAACAGAAAGTTACTTGGTAGGTTTAAGAATGGCTCCATTAAGCAGTCTCGAATTGATAAAATGTCTCTAGACCAAAAATGGAAAGTTAATTTAATTAGCGTGTCATAACTGGCCACTTCCTGACTAAATTAGGGCTAGCGTTAGAGTTCTTGAAATTACCTTTGTCTTGAATTCCTCCTACTATCCTAGGGTGCCTAGTTTAATACTCTGCACAAAGTAAATGTTTGAGGTTTACGAAATTGGATGATTGAAAAAAATGCAATAAACTCTGACATTTGATTTAAAAAAAAATGCTCCACTGCCTTGACTGTGTAGATGTTTTTACAAGTTTTAATTGAATATAAAGCGAGTCAATGATCCTGGCAGACAGACTTGCTAAATTGACTAATTTTCGGCCCTCTTTGGTTGAACTTCTTTCAGGCTAATTTTCCACTTGATGTTTATCTAGCTCCAGTATCCAGATCTGAATTTTAATTGATGAGTCCTGTCCAAACACTTTCAGCCCTTATGGATTTGCAGAGACTGGGCAGGAAGGTAAAGTGGCTTTTAAGATCCCGCCTGCAAAGCAATGTCTGACTTTTGATGAATAGTTGGAGATATTTCCTCAACTCTTTTTCCTGAGTTGCAGTCATTTTAAAAAAAGTGAGTACAGTGTTAATATGGAGACAATCAAATGGTTTGTGTTACAAAGCTTTTGGAGCAACCAATGAGCTTCCTGTCCATTTCTCCTTTTCTTCTTTTCTATTACCAGCTCTGGAATGGCTGTTTCTCCTGGGAGAATTAGGAGATATAAGGTGGAGCTTGGGCTGTGTCAGTCTTTGGCTCATTGTAGATTTTCGATGTGTTAGTTGAGTCAGAATCCATTTATCTCATTGGTGAAAGGCAGAATGTGAAGTTATGAAAATTAGTATTTCTATTTCTATTAACAGAAAGTTACTTGGTAGGTTTAAGAATGGCTCCATTAAGCAGTCTCAAATTGATAAAATGTCTCTAGACCAAAAATGGAAGGTTAATTTAATTAGCGTGTCATAACTGGCCACTTTCTGACTAAATGAGTGCAAGGAAGTGTTCCCCATGGAACAGGACAGATACACACTTACAGGGAAGAGCAGAACTTCAAGAGATCTTGTCAGAAGCCCTGCCCTCTGTAACCCAGGAACCTGTGCCGAACCCTCTTCATTGTTTTCAAATGTTAAGAAGTATCTTGTCTGTTGCTTTAAAGAGGTCCCAACCAATTTTGGTTTCTTCACAAGACAAATCATGTCTTTGGGTAAAGTCATTCTAGTACTACCCGTGGATCTCATTTTGGTCAGTGGAAGCTTCAAGCTCTGAAGAGGTATGGATTAATTCTAAACAGCAACAAAGCAATTATTTTCAGTTTATTAATGAAATCCCTTTTGGAACTGGAGTATCAGAGCACTGGCTAAGAAGGAAAAAAATCCAAGAGTAGACTTTTTGCTAGACCCAACCCATTTGGCTATGCTGCTTTCTCAGTGTTTTTAAAAACTGGTTCCATGGCAACCAGGTTGAAGATTCGCTCTCCATGCAGGCAACAGCATGGATTGAGCTGCAAGACTCTGGGAAGGTTTGAATCAAACAAAATAGCCTTGCTCAGAGCCAGAAGAAAATTGCTGTAGGTAATAGTCACATCAAGTGAAAAAAAAAAAGACTTCTGGCATTGTTCCAACGTTCACAGACCATATTCATCACAGGAGTCAGCAAGGGTGATGGTCTGGCTCAAGGACTAGGGTTGGCCCCATCTATTTTGCCTAGTTCTTGACCCTATCTAGTAACTGAATGAATCATGATCTGTCTCCTTTGGCCTACTGCTTGTTTACTTCTAGGTACTCCATGAGTGGAATGGGGGGGGAGGGCAGTGTTGAGCACTGATGTTATTACATCCCATATCTCAATAACTCACATGCATTTTCTTCATAGCTTTCAAAAATGCAATTTTTGCTTCAGTTTAGTATTTAAATCATCTCTCTTTAGTTTGCATTTAAAGTTTAAAAGTTTAAACACATTTTTTAAAGTTGATGAGCGGGGAGGATAACTCTTTTCCTTTTGGCTTTCTCTCACCATCTGCAGTTGCCTCTGCAAGATGTGCACAGGGATTAAGTCAAAAGCAGTAAAAGGGGACATAGAGGCAGGGTTGCTGATGCTTACAGCTTCTACTGAGTCTACTGCTCATTGCTTCTATGGGTGCTAGACTCACTCCTCGACAAAATGAAACCAGTTGTTGGGAAAATTCCCAATCCATCTGATGAGAGAAAAAAAGAAGTAAATCTATGCAGAATCTGTGAGAACCTGAGAATATCCAGAATATTTTATTAACTGTATATTAACTGTAGCATCACTGGTTCCAAAGAAGATACAGTTTCAAATTTCCTATAGTATTAATGATGGCAGCAAAAACCTGTTCTTAGTTTTAGACTGAAACAGTAAAGAAATATTTTCTTGCAAATGTTAATAGTTGTAGCTAATAAAAATAACTTTGTTTTTCCATGATGTCATCCTTTTGCTTAGATCCAATACCAGAAACATTTTGATGAAATTGCAATAAAATAAAGCCCAGTTTTTTCAATATTAAGTGTCCCAAATGGGGTCCAGTATGTAATGAGGCAGTTGGTTAGACAGGCTCCAGTGCCTTGGCATCAACAGTATGCCCCTCGCTACCCGCTCTTCATCCTTTACCTTGGAGGAATCTCAGGTACCAAATGGTTGAAAGGGGTAGTTTGCCTGTTTGTAAAATCTTGGCAGTTCAGTTGGTTCAGTTGAAAATATCTAAGCTAAACTACAACTCGTGGAGGTGCTACATGGTGGTAGACGATCAGGTATTTTGGCAGAACTGGGTGGGACTCCTATTCCTTTTCTCCCAACATGCAAAATATATTTCTAGATAACGTCAGCTGATGTATGGGAGCTGGCCTGCTTGGTGCTGTTTTCATGGAAAATACAAAATCTTATCCTTTTAATCCCCCACGATTTGACTAGACAAGGACATTTTTCAACACCTTCGAAAAGGCAGATAGGTAATTGGAAAAGTCAGAAAGGAGCCCTAATTGAGCCTAAAAACTTCCTATCAGAAATGCTTGCTAAATGAAGGAAAGAAAAATGAATTTCTTTCTCTTTAAAAGCTACTTGTAGAAGGCTATCTATTCTAGAAGGCTATCTATAATGAACAGTATTCTAAGTAGTTTCAAACAACTTCGAATGTGCATCTTTTGTTAAAAGGAACAATTCAGGAATGTGTTTCCTTCCCTCTTTTTCCACCTAAAAAAGGTCTGATAAAAAGGAATAGTAACCTAACATGGGCTTTTAGAGCTGTCCTAGACACCCCAAAATGCAGTTCTAGTTATTTGACATACATCATCTATTTTTGTGTTTATATTTGTATCTCCATGCTTGAGGGAGAGTGGGAGCAGGCCAGCTCCCATGCTTGAGGGGAGTTTATATTTGTATCTCCAATGATAGAGGAGATTTAATGCTGAAACCCTGGCTACACTGGCTGAAATGGCCCTTTTTGGTAGAAAGAAGTTAGCAAACAATAGTTCTACTTGCTGTGGGTGAAAAGGCCAGTGTTTCAGAAGCATTTTAATTGCTGATAGGTCTGTCTGGGCTTTATTGTTTATTTGAGTCAGACTCAGGCTTAATATCCCATCTCATGTATTGTTTTAAATATGCAAACAACAACATCAAAATGGAATCAGCCATGTCCTGGTCTGGTATCTCAGTTGGTTAGAGCATCATCCTGATATGCCAAGGTTGTAGGTTTGATCCCTGGTCAGGGCACATGCAGGACTCAACCAATGAATGCATAAATAAATGGAACAAATCAATGTTTCTCTCTCTCTCTCTCTCTCTCTCTCTCTCTCTCTCTCTCTCTCTCTTTCTCTCTCTCTTTTCCTCTTTCTAAAATCAATTAAAAAGATGAAAAGATGAAATCAGCCATTTATAAATGAAATTGTCAAGGTATTAAGTTATGAAATTTAGAAAGTTCATGGCTTAAAAATTATTGAAGGCATTTTTATGAGGTCTGATATATTTCACAAAATAACTTAGTTATATGAAAAAGTGCACCAAAAGCATAATTTTGGTTTTGGCAACAACAACAAAAATTACGTATATCCAGCTTAGTTTTTATGTAAAAATCAGAGAATAAAAGTTTACATTTTACTGCTGTTGCTAGAAACTGGGACTCTGTCTTCCTTAATGGGAATGACATTCAGTATCTTAGACAAGGATAGTCTGTGATGAAACACTGATGCATTTTCTTTTTGTTAATTCTCTCATTTTTAAATATGTTCTTGATAAACACACAGATAATTCTCATCCAAATCATTGTTTTACCATATTACTCAATTATATGAGCATTAATGAGAATGTGAAATCTTGAAAGATTACGACTTTGGAGTATTTCCAAAGTTCAGTGTTAAGATGAGTATAAGAAGGTAGAAAGGTACCTATAGAGAAATTTATTTTCATCAAAACTAGACATGTGGATCATATCACTTTTAAACATTTATGTAATTTAGTTTCTTTTTTAGGTGAAATATTTTGACAAGTGGTTATATATTGGTTATTTAATAGAATTGTTCCTTTCCACTAGGAAAGAATGGGATCTTCACATTCAATCACATTTTTAGGAAAATCTTAGAGAATTTATCTCTTGTCCTATCACGAGGCTTCCAGGGGTCTAATATAGTAATATTGCAATAACTATGTAAGGTGCCAGTTGGGCACTGAAAATATCAGGGGGAACTCTTTTAAAGTATATGATTATCTAACCACTGTGCTGTGCACCTAATACAAAATAACTTCAATATAAACAGTTATTGACAAGTATTTTAAAAATTAAAAATATTTCTGTAAATTAAAAGTAGGTTGTTCCAACTTGGGAATATAGGGAAAAGGTCTTTGAAAATCTTCTAGGTGAATAAATAATTTCTAATACAGAGTGGCTCTAAATCAATTTTCCCCAATACACTCTTAGATTTGGCTCGGTGGCTTTGTCTTTGTCGTCCACAAAGTAAGAGTATATTAATTGTCAGAGTTGACTCAGTAACATTGAAGGTCACTAATTTCTCTTTCGGTGTGTTTGGTTATTAATGTGAATTTTCCTATCATTTGTATATTCCTATTTCTTGGAAGCATGGAAGCCATATATGGTTTTTCTGTGTTTACTTCACTTTTGAGGGTGTATGTGAGGGTCCTTATCCCTAATCCATACCCACATATATTGATAGAAATGGCGAGATAGATGGGCCCTGAAACATGAATAATGTTGGCTTTATTCTCCTTTGCATCAATCTGTTGTAGTGTGTAGCTGTAGGGTATACTCAGTCACTAGAGTATAGCATGGCATTTCTATAAAAGACAGTTTTCTAGATGGAATGTCACCATATTTAATTTGTCCTATGACAAATTCACTTTCAGAAAAACATGTCTATGAACCCTCCCCCGTTGCTGAGAGGTAAGAGTGAGCATTACTAAGGATAATGAATATAATACAAGTAGCTATAGAAAAATTACAAAGGTCGGAAGCAGGGAAAAGAAAGATTACGACTGCATATTCCCCAGGGGACATGTCTCTGGATTTTTGAAAAAGGCCAAGACTGCATGATTCTAAAGAACGTGATCAGGTCGAGCATCTGTGAAGCACAGCAATGATTACAAACACATAGACCAGGCGATTCTGGGCAATCAAGCCTTCCTGCAAAGACATCGGTCATAGATTTAACTAAACAGTCATGTTGCTGTTTGAAATAATGATTTTTCCTAAAAAATAAGTAAATAAAAAAATAATTTATGCAATGACCACTGACTTAAATGTTCCATATGAAGGGATTATTAAATCAGAGGATTTTTGACAAAACTGAAAATTGGGAGAGCCTCTGAGTGCACCTTTTCTGACATGGTGGCAGGCAGGGAAAAAGTCACAGAAAGCTAGATACTCACCATGGCTTGTTGGCTGGGAAGCAGACACACTGTTGCTTAGGAAACCCACCTCTCAGTGGTTGCTCCGCCTATAGATAACACGTTTTCTGCTTTGGGAGGAGATTAATGATGGCCTAATTAAGTGTCAAAAATGAAATATCTAACAATTGTTTCCCATTCTTGTGTTATTCTTGTTGGTGAAATACCATCAGGACCACTCAACACTTGAAATCTGGTGGGTGGAAGGCAGTGAATGTGGCTAGAACTGATGAGGACATAATGCTTAAAGAGAGCAGAAATGCAATCCATTACCCCAAATTTGTAGGTAGATGAGAATGAAAGCCAATGAATCCACTCATAACAACATCTTTCTTTTTCTGTAAGATGAGCATGATTTTAAGCAAGTCTCTTCTACATACTCTACTCCAGTGGTTCTCAACCTTCTGGCCCTTTAAATACAGTTCCTCATGTTGTGACCCAACCATAAAATTATTTTCGTTGCTACTTCATAACTGTAATGTTGTTACTGTTATGAATTGTAATATAAATATCTGATATGCAGGATGGTCTTAGGCAACCCCTGTGAAAGGGTCGTTCGACCGCCAAAGGGGTCGCGACCCACAGGTTGAGAACCGCTGCTCTACTCCTTTATCAATTAAAGTAGATTTTTACCAATAGCTAGAATGCCTTGACCCAGGGAAGTGATTACTACAACAATTAGGGAAGCAACTAGTTACTTCTGATGATCAATTTTATCGGGATGGATAGATTTGAATACTCCATATGCTAAAAAATGATCTGATGTGTAACTGTTTGGGGGCTTATGTTCTCAGATGCCAAACAGATGTAGACAAAGTGGTACTAAATAATGTAAGAAAACAATTAGTGAAATGGCAAATTGTCCAACGTTTATCTCAACACTATCAGACAATATTCTGATACTGTGCTCTCTTGGGAGGCTAAAAAGGAAACACTGAATAACCAAAGAGTTGACATTTGCAAGAGTTGAATACTAGTATATCTATTTTCTTTCGTTTGGATGAGGATACCACTTGCACAATAATACCTTTTGGGTTTTTATTTCTTTAAAACATGAAAACAAAATATGAAGTAGATGACAATGAGAAGAAGGAAAACATTCCATACAGAATATGCTGTATAACTAGTGATTAAGTCAGAAACAATTAGAAACTTTATTTCTCTGTGTCAATAACGTGTACCATGTATAAGGAGCAGCACAATGAGTGCGTTTCTCCTAAAGCTGTGCACAATACACACAAAATAAAATAATCAAACAAAATAAAATAATTTTACACAACTATAATTAATAATAAACCCTGAACAACCAGAATCATATCCCTATAACATAAAATTTTAAAAAGCAAACAAACCCAAAAGCTTTGAAATTGAAATTGACCAATGGCAAGAATTTCTCAAAAGTCCTCTGTAACAATTTGCTATGGGCCTATTGACATTCCAAATATGGCTAAAAATGAGTGCAAAATCTTTCTAATGTTTAAACAACTCATGTCCCCTGATAACATTTACCTGGTGTTTCTAGGCTAGTTTTCCATTTAGTAAATCTTAAAAAAAGGGGGGGCAGGGAATTAACATGTGCCCCCGAAGGAGTTAGGCCACCAGTGTGCTAGGCCATGGCAGGTTGGGGTGAGTCTCCAAAAGATAAGAATTGTAGGGGTACAGAGCATAGAAAAGTATTGTTATCAAACCAAGACACAAACTGGGATTAATTGGGCCTTCGCAGTGACGTGGAATACCAGCATGATTGCCTTTCTTGGTTTAAGATGAGATGTCCTATCTGCAAGATTGGCCAAGGACATCTAGGATATTTTTCCTAATCTATGCTTTATCCAGGGGTCCTCAAACTTTTTAAACAGGGGGCCAGTTCACTGTCCCTCAGACCGTTGGAGGGCCGGACTATAGTTTAAAAAAAAAAACTATGAACAAATTCCTATGCACACTGCACATATCTTACTTTGAAGTAAAAAAACAAAACGGGAACAAATACAATATTTGTATTTGCATGTGGCCCGCGGGCCGTAGTTTGAGGACCCCTGCTTTATACTCTCTTAATTAAAAAAACAACAACAACACTTAAGTATTTGAATAATTGTATTTGCACAGTTTCAATGTGTTATTTTAAAAGTTTCCTAATTGTGTTTTTCCTTGTAGGATAAATCTGTTTCTATGTGGCTGGGTTGACTTTTACTCATGGAAAGAGCAATCACATTAACTGTGAGCCCGCTGAGGGCAAGGATTTGGGCTGTTTTGTTCACACTTTAGTCCCCAGGTGGCAGCATAGTTCCTGGCATATTGAGTGGGTACCCAGCATTTAATTATTAATTCAGCCGCCAAATCTTTATTTAAATGATGAATGATCATGATCACTGAGTGGAAAAAGAGAAAATAGCGCTCAACACTTTTTATTTCTTAAGTATCTTGGAATTAATACAGAGGGCTAGGGGTGTCTCCATTCTGAGAATCTTTATAGACAGAGAACTCTCTAAGAGGGGGCCAACATCATTCCATTTTTCCTCATTAGTGGACTCACTACTTTGGAATGTGGGTTTATCCACCACGCTCTTTGGTATTTTAAAATAGAAAGAGCCATTCCCTTTCCAGGGATTAAAAACCTCCCAGTGCAGCCCTGCTGGGAGGCACTCGTCTTCTCCTTTAACTGCTTGCCCCTCAGTCGTAAGTAGAGAAGACTCACTTGTAAAGACCCATTCATTGGTCAGCCTGACCTCTTTCCTACTCAAAAAATGCAGGTACAATCAGAGGGGTCTGGATGGTGAAAGAAACAGGGCTCAAAGTAGCCTTTATAAAAAAATAAAACGAACAAACCAGCACTATCTACCATCTGTGCCAGACAGAGCAGATGTGAAATAAATACTTCAGGGACAGGGCGCTGGAAAAACGGAGGCTCTCAAAGCCCAGGCACGCCTCCTGCATCCACTTCTCCACACCTTTCTCCTTGGCCTTCCTGAATCAACAGGCGGTTTTTTAGAGGCCTCTGGTGTGCTCCACATGGCTACTATTCCATGAAGATACTTTGTGGTTTGCCTGCTGTCCTCTCCATTGCTTTAACGTCCCACGTGACAGTTATTGCTTCTTCAAAATGAATGTGCAGCTCCATGAACAATAAGCCATTTTCTCCTTGTATCCCTAGTCATAAACTCAATAACAACACAAAAGTTACAGGTGAAAAGAAAACTCACTTATGTCTTCAATGTCCGGTTAACGTTGCTGAATGGGAGAACAGTGTATGCTATGCTCTACTATATACAGATAACGCTTTGTTTTATTTGTTTTTCGTCCATGCACTGTGTAACAGGTATCACAACAACATTCCCAAACAGGCACATGAAGGAGGAGCAAATGTTCAGTCGTGACTGGAACAGGATTGTGCAAGCCATGGATGCTTTTGAAAAGAAAACCAACAGATGATCCATCCCAGGCAACAGCAGCATGGGACTGGGACACAGATTGATGCAAATGGAAAAGGATGATGTGAGTTTTGAATGGAGTTGTTCTTCCTGTTTGCAGGAGGAGGGGATGGGGGACCCGGGGAGATAGCTGGGCTGAAACACCAGAAAAGGGCCTTGCCAATTACAATCCAGAGCTAAAGAGAGAAGCAGTAAAGGATTTTGCGTGTTTCTGGGAATCTAGGCACATTATTCTTCCTGTACCTGTTGATCAGGAGTGCCAGGCAGCATATCTTTAAATATCAGACGGCATCGGGAACCATCACTTTTTCCTGGCTCCATCCCAGCTCCCACGCTTCTTCTCAGAGGCAGCTTCACCTCTGCTCACGGTCCAGAGCTAAGCTGGGATTTAGTAACGTGAAGACAGGCTGCTTTCTTCTTCCGTGCCCGTATCCCTTCTTAATCCAAAATAACTTTTAAAGTGTTTGGGGGAAGGGAAAGTAATCCTCATGACTTAAATTTTTACCAAAAATCCATTTGCATTTAGATTGGTCATCACCTCCCACAAGAGAAGCAAGAACCCCGATCTTCCCAACAAAACAAAACAAAACTAAAACAAAATAAAAGGCAGACATCAGCCACCTCCCAACCCCCCACTGAAAAGAAGGCAAAACAGAAAACAAATCAAAGACTTAAGGACTTAGGAACCTGGAGAGGACACAGCCCGCCTAGGCCGAGCTGCCCAGGTGGCCCTGCCTCCACGCCTTGTTCCATGCGACGATGCCCCTGGGAATGGGAGGTGATGGTTTCTCACTTCAGCCCTAGTAAGTACGCTCTTGAAGCTGGATTCCATCAGCAGGTAAGAGAACATGACAAGTGTCAGTTTCCTCTGTTCATTGTACGTATTGTTTATGTATATATGTATATATATATATAAATTTACTACATCTGATTGTTCCTTCAGAAGCCTTTTATGTGGCAGTAGGCCTCCAGGGAGGAGAAGAAAATGTACAAGAGCCACAGGAGCACAAAGAGGGATGATGTGAGGAGCTTGGCAGTCCGGGGCCCACCCAGCTCACCTCCGATTTCTGGCCTCCGCCGATACAGCAGCACCCCCACATTGATGAAAGCAAAAATGGTGAAGAGAGTGACAGAGAAAGCTAGCGTGCCGGGGGACACTTTGAACTGTGCCCGTTGGCCGCGTGGTAGATGGCTGCGATGGACCAGGCCACTCCGATTCCCAGGAAGACATTCACCGCGTTGCTGCCAGTGACGTTGCCAATGGATGCGTCTGCGTACTGGTCCTGGGTAGCTGCCACTTTGCTTGCAAAGGTGTCTGTAAAGGAAGAACAAAGAGGCAATGACACTTAGCCTTTTTAAGGTGTCTGTGGAGTGCTGGAAGCTTGAGCTGTGTACTCTGAAATCAACCCCCCAAGGAAACCCAGTGACAATAGGGCTGTGATCTTCTCTGGAGGCCCAGTGGTGTGGTCAGAACAGGATCCAGGATTCAGGACTCAGGGATGCAGTGCTGGCTGTTACAGGTGAGCTTGGTCAAGTTCTTTAGCACAGATGCCACAGCTCTTTGTGATACTGAACTTACAGGGCAGCATGGTCATGGCCCAGGTTCTAGGTCACTAAAGTTTAAAAACGGCTGCTCGAGGTATTACTAAAAGATGCTGTATAGTCAGCTCTAGTTTATAGATGAGAAAGTTAAGGTGTTAGGACAGTGATGGCGAACCTATGACACGCGTGTCAGAAGTGACACTTGAACTCCTTTTTTTGGTTGATTTTTTTTTGTTAAATGGCATTTAAATATATAAAATATCAAAAATATAAGTCTTTGTTTTACTATGGTTGCAAATATCAAAAAATTTCTATATGTGACACGGTACCAGAGTTAAGTTAGGGTTTTTCAAAATGCTGACACGTCGAGCTCAAAAGGTTCACCATCACTGGGTTAGGAGGTATTTGCAAAAATTCAAGAGCAAGTTACTGAAACAATGAATTATAATAATAGCTGGCATTTACCCAGAACCTTGTGAATACAGGAGCAAACTCTATTTCACTGTATTGATAGTGATAATTCTATGGGTGGAGGAAACTTTATAAGTGAGGATGCTAGGCTTAGAGATACTCAATTTCTTTTCTATACGATTTCCTACTTACTGATATCAAAGTCCTTTCAGCTACCTTTGCAAAATACCTTGCACACACAGTAGTTTTATAGATGTTAACTGTCAAGTTGAACTCAGATTTGCAAAGCCAGCCATGGCAGGTGTGATATGACCACAAGGTATTATGTCATGTGCTCTGGTCCTCTTGAGATCCCTGGCGTGCACTGAGCATGCAGGTAGTTGTATGATCTCTGAGCTACTTTCTCTCCTTGGTGGCTATTCTGTTGCCACCATCCTTCTTCAGTAAATCTCCAATGAGGACGACACATGGAGCATCTACTAGTAAGTTCATATCAGCCTGTAGATTCTTGTGCTTCCCAAAGAGTGGGAAGGGCACTGAGGCTGCTCTGAGGCTGCTGGAAGTGCACTGTCACATTCTCTCTAAAAGGAAACTGGTTGGCCTGTGGGCTCATCTCACTGACTCGGACCACTGCCTGTGATAGAAAGCAAGTTCCACTTGCTATTTTGCAAAGAAGCAAATACTCTGTGCTATATGCATGTTACATGTTTATTCTCATCCAACCCTCCTAGTCTTTGGAGTGGAGGCTATTCCTTATTTATATTTTGGGAAATGCCATTGAACTGGATGTTGGTCAACAGAACAAGGGTTTTTAAGCCAAATCTGTTTGATTTCAGAGCCCAGTCTCTCCACGCCACACGCCCCTCCGGGGAGACTAAATTCTTCCTCTTCTCTTGGTCCCTTTTACGGACGAACTTTGAAACAGGTTCTCGCAAAATGCTCTCTCCTCTGCCAGGGAACTAGACTGAAGAAGGTGTGTGCTGCTTCGTGCATTCAGATCCCACACAGCAGCCCCACCAGGACTATTGCGGAGGCCGGTGAGTGAAAGCCAAGCAAGACTAACCTTCAGGCCCTCCTGCACTCACTATGAAGAGTTATCAGAGCTGCTTCAGGTGAAGTTGTTCTGATTTCTTTCCTTTTCCAAGGACAGGCAGCTGAGCAAGGGAAGTAAAGGAACAGAGGCCAAGGCAGGAGAAAGCAGCTTACAGCTCAGCCGCTGTGAGGCCACCTGAGATGTTTATTCTGTGCTGACAAGGCTACTGCACCAGCTGGTGGCAAACAGATGGCACCTTAGGCTGGCTGTCGGTGGGGGCATTCCCTCCCCATGCTGCAGGGGCAGGTGACCTGGCACTTCCACAGCACACACCTGCTTAGGCCCGTGGTGCATGGCACACTGGACTTCCTGGGTGTCACAGTGCCAGAAGGGCATGAGGAATAAAATCAAAGGTTCCTGGGTCCTCTAAACACCCACACCAGCCATTTTGCCTGCAATGGAGGATCCACTTGGGCCTATAGGGGTTTCCTCTCCCTCAAGCCATTTTTTAATAGCTTATTGTGAACACCACATGAGAATTCTTTTGATAATACTTTCCTGCTTGCAAATGCCTTTCTCTGGATTCCCTAAAATATCCGTAGCCAAAATGACTACCTTGAAACATACATAAAACACATTTGGGGCCTCTTTGAGTCTGGTTTTATTTTATTTACCTATGTTTTACATCAGGCCTTTTGTCTGTTTTCAGTTCAAAAGTCATGTTATAGAAACACATGCCAATGCAAACCATTAACTTTAGCTCCACCAGAGACAACTCTGTTTTCCAAATGAAGCGTGATGGAATCTCCCCAAATTACCTCCTCTCCCTGCTTAGTGCACAGAGGAACCCATCACACACCATATGCTGGGCACTGCCAAGCCCTACCCTGAATGCTAAGCCCATACCTGCTTATGCTGCTTATGGCTGAACAAGGCAAACACCATTCAGATACCATTCCTCAAAGTAAAACCTGAGACATAACTGCTGCCATAGTCTCAGAGGGGTTGTGATCATATTCAGAAATAGGCCTATTAAATACAAACATGTATGAATCAGATTTCCACTGTGATTGGCACAAACTAAGTTGTGTGTGTGTGTGTGTGTATCCCAAAAATGTATGCACACACTTTGAATAATTTTAAAGGCAGTGTTATTTGAAAATGAAATGTATTTTTATTGAGCTATCAGCTATTAGTGTATACATTTTTTGCAAGTATGCTTCAGGCCAGATTTCTAATAGGAATTTTTGCTTTTAACTGAATTCTAATCAATTTTAGATTAGTTGTACAGTCCTGCCTCCTTGGTACCCATGACTGTAAATCAATAGCAGGGAAGATATGTTTGGGAGGCAGTATGGTTGGAATTAAACAACACATCACATCAGAGTCAGGACAGAACTGTTTTCTGTAGACCTGTCTCAAGTTCACTATCTACAATCTTGGCCAAGTCATCTGGTTGGTATGCAGGACTAGGTCAACACGCTTCCTTTTCCTTCAGAAATTGTTTTTTTTTTACCTGAATTTCTCAAACTCTCTAGCTACATATAGACAAAGCCTTAAACACCTTACAGTCCTGCAGGTGACACATTTATGGATTGGGTTTTCACCCCAGATGATTTATCTTATTCTTGACTTTTAGGGGGGCCAGCTGTTAACTATCAAGTTATTTGTGCTCAGGAGCCAACATGGACTGATTTTACCTGATGGAGGCATGCTTGCCTCCCCCAGCATCAGTGATTACCCTCAACGTGAGAGATGGAGTAGAGGATACAGAGCTTCATGGTACAGTAGTGAGAAGACTCATCAAGGAGACACTCTCAACTCTTCTAACTACGGTATTTGTATGTTCTTGGGCAAGACACTTCACTTGTTTAGGTTCTGGTTTCCACATCTGGTATTTAGACTAGAACATCTGTAAGACTTTCCATAACTTTACTGTTTGGGCGCTGCACAGGATACAGAAAAAGACTCGATTCACAAGTATGATTTTGGTGCGATTTTTCTTTTTGGGTGGGAGTTTGTCCATGACCACCTTGCTTCATTAGAATGGACTAATGCTAATAAATATCTTCTTTTAAAAAATAAATGACCTAAATGAAGTATTTGAAGATCTAGGAAGAAAGTTCTCTAGATCTGAAGATGGTGAAATTGTGGCAGTATTTAGGAAATTAAACCACACAGCACAGAGTCATTTACCTTTTAAAAATAGGTAAGAAATGTTGGCAAAATTATTTACTTCAAACCTATTGGCCATCCATCCAATGGAATAAATGAATAAATGATGGCAGTGATGACCGTGTTTCAAACACTATGTGTAATGCTAATTAAATTAGCACACTACTGGCATTGGAAATACTGGGAGAGCCTAGCTGAAAAATGATGATTTGGGGTTCCATCCTCAACCCACTTAATCAGACTCTCTGCACATCCCTGTATCTTTTTCCTCATTTTAACTTGTGCCTCTGGTTCTTGTTTACACATAAGTTTGAGAATCAAAGCTCTAAGGCAAGCATGTCAAACTTGTGGCCTGCGGGCCTAATGTCTCCTTTATTTGGCCCGTGTTAGCCTTTGAGTTTGACATGCTTGCTCTAAGGCATGGAAATAGAGGCTATTGCTCCAACAGCCCACAGTTTGGGGGGCCTTTCTGAGAGGAATAGATCTTTGAGTTCCAGGGAAGCAGCTAATTGGGGAGAGGTAAGGAGCAGCTGATTTCTCTGAGAGACAGTGATGCCTTCAGATATAGTGGTCATTTTCTCATAAAACAACCTGGGTGGGCTTGGGGCAAGGGCTAGGACTGCTTAACTCTAAAGTCCTCCCACTCAAGTTATGCTATGCTTACTTATTTTTTTTAAAACCCTGTTCCAGCATGTGTACTGGAAGGCCAAGAGAGGAGGAACAATAAATTAGTTGAATTCTGGCTCTTCCACTTGCCAGGTAAGAAGCTTACCTACTTTATAAGGTTTGGAAGGAAATGAGTGAACATGAACAGCACTCAGAATAGGGCCTGCCACTTAATGAGTGCTCAATATTATTTGCTATTTTTATCATACAACAGAGCCAGATCCTAAGAGAACCCATAAGTGGTAAGAAATTCTGATTTGATGTAATGATTCTAAACTTTGGGGAGTTAACACCCTTTGAAGATGTAATAATTTTATGGTCCTCTGCTTTTAAAAATAGAGCATAAAATTGTTCTTAACAATCAAAGAGATTCTCTATCTTGAAAATTCTGTATAACCCAAGTCATAAGACGTGAGCTGTTCTGGTTTAAGGTCTAATTTTCAGAGTGTCTGGAAGGCAGGAGTCTTTGCTTAATGCATGTATTCCCCTCTCTGTTCTTTCCTCTCTTCTATGCACTGCTTGCCTTGCTCTTTTAGAATTCAAATGGAAATATTATTTATTTATGTATTAATTCTTTTGCTGTCACTGGGGGCCTTAACAAGGTTTTGTCTTAGTTGTGATACTTATTTACCCAAGTATGAAAACCACATTCCCTCACTTCACTGGCTTATGAAAAAAGTCCTTTTTTGGCTTCCAAGTGAGGTTTAAGAGATCATGGAATTATGAATGCTGGATTGATCAATGCCCAGTTAGGAGAGGGGTTGTAAAAACTGAAAAAGGGAAAAACACTTAAAAAATTTCTGCCCATAAAAGTTGTCCCTGAAGAGAATGAAAAAGTAATGGAGGCAGTGACATGACTTATTTTTAGAAACGAAGAAAACAGGGGTGAATAAAAAGCTCAGGAGAGCTCCTGTTGGCAGGTCAGAATACCTGCTTCTCATTTTCGTCTCCAGCTACAAATCAGAATCACCAGGGCAACTTTGAAACATATGATTTTTAGAGAGAGAGAAACATCAATAGGCTGCCTCCAGCATGCCTCCCACCAGGATCAACTAAGCCACACCCACCAGGGCAACACTGGTATTTTTTAAAGCTCCCCTAACCAGATTGAGAACAATTAATTAACTACCTCATTTCATTATCTGTGCAAGGACAGGGGCACCTCCCTGTATGAAATAGCTCGGACATCTAAAAAACAACCATTCTTGTTATCAAAACACAAATTCTTTTTCATTTTGATGTAACTTGAATATTTTTACCCTGGGAATTAATTTTCCTAATATGAATCTAAAATTCTGGTATATTTTAAATGCAAAGAAAAAGATTCTAATTAAAAGAGATTTTCCTAATATGAATCTAAAATTCTGGTATATTTTAAATGCAAAGAAAAAGATTCTAATTAAAAGAGAAAAAGTAATAGGGATGTTTTTCCCCAGGGAGTACAAGACAGAGAAGAGAATGAGTACAAACCAACAGTGCTATTTGATTTACCTTCCAAACTGTAATTTGACAGATGTTCTAAAAAGATAATACTCCTCTCTTAAACATACCCAGAATGGGATTATTTTTTAGTATGATGTTCACAGATACTCAAGAGAGGATCCACATTTTCCCTTCCTTGATCAGACCCAAGCTTCATGGGGTACCTAAAATTTTCTAAAATCCCTGGTTCTAATTCTTTGATGTCCACAAAAACACTTTGAGCCTTTGAAAGAACTCTGAGCTGGTCTGAGATGGTGCTTATTCTATTCAATTGCTTGGTCACTTGTTCTCCCTTCCAACCGTGGTCTGAAAAGAGCCCTAAACCAACCAGCTGGGCGTGGAGCCAGGAGGCAGTGTGCTGAGCTGGCTGTCTCTGGAGAGCTGCTGAACATGGTTCTGAAGTGGATCAGAACCTGTACGCTCCGGCAGGTCTGCCCTTTCATGTTGGAACTGCCACCACGATAATCTGCATAAGCAAGGTTCCCACTGTGTACCTGGTGGAGTAAGAGGTACAAGGATGACTGACTGACTCAAGCGAAGTCTCCTGAGTCTGGTCAACCTAGTGAACAGGCAGCTGGATGATGAGCAGTTCCTAGTTGGTTCATAAGAACTGATAGTTCTGTTTAGTGTAGAGATATTTAGTAAGCTGAGGCCACTGTAAGTGGCTGATTTGGTCACCTTGAGTCTGTGCTACTCTGTGGGTAACCACTACTGTTACTGAAGAATGCCAGTTCTAATTACCGTAGCCCGCATAATGTATCTTGGTATGGTAGTCAAGTTCCATTTTCCATGTACTGCTTGTATGACCACAGGATCACTAACCTCCCTAAGCTGTTGATATCTCATCTATAAAATATGGAAGTGTTCTCATTTATTTAAGATGTCTAAAAGAAAAGGGAACCCTAGTACACTGCTGGTGGGAATGCAGACTGGTGCAGCCACTATGGAAAACAGTATGGAGTTTCCATAAAATAAAATATAGAACTCCTAGTGATCCCACTCCTAGGAATATATTCTAAGAAACCAGAAACACCAAAGAGAAAGAACATATGCACCCCTATGTTCATAGCAGTGCAATTGACAATAGCTAAGATTTGGAAACAGCCCAAGTGCCCATCAGCAGATAAGTGGGGGGGAAAAGCTGTGGTACATTTATACCATGGAATACTACGCAGCTGTAAAAAAGGACTCTTACCATTTGGAACAGGATGGATGAACCTGGAGAGTATTACACTAAGTGAAATAAGCCAGTCAGAGAAAGTATCACATGACCTCACTCATACGTGAAACCTAATGAACAAAATAAACTGATGGACAAATCGTTCCATGCTTCTGTGTCTCTGGATTTGACTGTGGAATCTCAGAGGGAAGGCGGGGGAGGGTGTGTGGGTGGGAAGAGATCAACCAAAGAACTTCAATGGGTAACCCCATGGACACAGACAATAGGGTGGTAAAGGACTGGGGTAGGAGGCAGGGGCGGGCTAAAAGTCAATGGGGGGGCGGAGAAAGAGGACGTATGTAATACTTTCAACAATAAAGATTTAAAAGAAGTAATGAAAAAAGGTTTAGCATGGATATCTGAAGAAAATTAGGTGCACAACAAATATTACCTGTTGTATTTCAGAATTCTTTGACAACAAAGGAAATTTTAATGATATTAAAATCTTACATTATGGTTTCCTTTATCTGGGTGATTTAGGGTTAATAGATCTCCCAGAATTATGGGAGAAGGTCCTTGATGTCCAGAAATGATGATGGTGATAAGGAAAAAAACAATAGTCAACATTTATGAGGTTTACTATATATGGATTCTCATTTTATCTCCACTTTATAGATGATATAGATGAGAAAACTGAATCCCAGAGTACAGTATTCTCCCCTTATCTGCAGGTGATACTTCCAAGACCACCAGCGGATGCCTAAAACTGCAAATAGTACTGAACCCTATATATATTACATTTTTTCCTATGCATACATAACTATGATAGTTTAATTTATAAATTAAAGCACATTAGAAGATTAACAACGATAACTAATAAAATAGAACAACTGTAACAATATAGTTTGATGAAAGTTATGTAGATGGCTTTGGGGCCATTATTAAGATAAGGGTAACTTTAACACAAGCACTATGATATCATGACAGTAGCCGTCTTGGTCAACAGATCAACTAAGTGACTAAGTGGGAAGCCTATACAATGTGGATACGCTGAACAAAGGGATTACTTACACCCTGGGTGAAATAAACAATTTTTAATTTTTTGGACTGTAATTGACCTTGGGTAACTGAAACCATGGAGAACCAAACAGGACAAGGGGGACTACCATATAAGAAAATTTCCCAAAGTTATATAGCCAGTAAGAGGTGAAACTAGGATTCAGACCAAAGGAGGGTGACTTTAGCTGGCAATCACGCTGTTAACCACAAGAGGGTGGGGTGTTGACAAGACTAGATAACTGACACATCTTAAATTTGAAAATGGCCAAAGGCTTCGAATAAAATATTCAGAAACTTGTCATATCATCTCTGATTGTAACTATACAATGTTAAAGCCAGCTGATAATTTGAAAGAAAAGGAATACATTATTTTATGTAGAATTGAAAGGAAAGGAATACATTATTCTATATAGAAAAACATTTGCTGACTCCTTTAGCAAAATTTTATAATCACATGGAACAAAAACATTAAGAGGGGGCTATTTTTCATGGACAGTTCTCATTCTTTAACAATATTCGAGATCATTGACTGATACACTTTTTGATTCCTTAGTTCCTGGCTTCTCCTGACATTACATTTACACTGTCTTCAGAGTATGTAAAAATAGGGCTCGAATGAACCTAGTTTAAAAATAACATCAAGATTTTTATATTTTTAATTCTGAGCTATGAGTTTATTACTTCTATAATAAACCTTTAATAACACCAAGTTAATGAAGATAAAAAATTGGCAAGATATAGTTAAGCAATATTTTGCTAATTTTGAAAAGGGACTAAAGCAGTGGTTCTCAACCTTCTGGCCCTTTAAATACAGTTCCTCATGTTGTGACCCAACCATAAAATTATTTTCGTTGCTACTTCATAACTGTAATGTTGCTACTGTTATGAATTGTAATGTAAATATCTGATATGCAGGATGGTCTTAGGTGACCCCTGTGAAAGGGTCGTTCGACCGCCAAAGGGTTGAGAACCACTGGACTAAAGGAAGGGCAGATGTGGGGTTCAAACAGCTGAATTAGTTGTCATTTTCCTAAGTAAGGGGGTTTGTATTAGACATAACTGAAATTCACTTCTTGCCTCAAAAACAGTCCAGGACTGCTCTGCACAGAACAGTGTCCTCCGGCTCACGTCTCCTTCATTCCTAATCATCTATCACTCTCCCTCTTTATCTTCCTTATATTTGAAGCCTGGTTCTTTCTTCTATGCTTCATTCTATGTATGGAGCATCAATATCCTATCTGAATCTTCTCAAATCCTCTTCCTCCTTTTCTCAAGTCCTGCATTAGAAATAGTAAAGCCATCGGTGCCCCAAGCCAGGCTAGAGCTAGTGACAGCTGAAAAGGATCTGATAGAAAAACCTGGAGAAAAATTGAAACAGAACCCTCCAGGTAGCTTTAATGAGCTACAAAGGAGTCTAATGGTGTGATGCTAAGTCTATGGATCCAGACAATACACTGAAGACACCCAACATGTGCCTTGGCCTTGTAAACATTTACCCAGTCCTTTTTCCCCCACACAGACATTATCTTTTTAAAGGGATTGCTTTGTACATTATAAGTTCAGGAATACATGAACACTAGGCAAATAAAGGCAACTCGAGCAGAAACTATCACTGCATACAACTTCAGCCTAGCACTGGAGGCAGCAGGTAATACCTGAGGCTGGAAAGTTACAATAATTCTTCCATTTCTGCTTCTACCTTGCCTTGCCTTGGTGTAAAATTTCCCCCATTTGCTCATTCCTATGGATTAATCATATGATGCAAAAAAAGCATATGTGTCTATCAAAGGTCTTAAAAATCCACAAAAATCTGTGGTCCAGCAATTGTACTTTTAAAGCTTTAGAAGTAATGGTACCAGTATGAAAGTTTATGCATGGGGATGGTAAGGGCAGAGTTTTTATGTTAAAAAAATTAGAAACAACAAACTGTTCATCATTTTTGTAAAATTGCAACTTTATATAGCATTGTGCAACTGGTTAAGGACACGAACAAAGCAAAACTTTCAGGACACACTGCTAAGTGAAAACGCAGTTAATGTAGGAGAGAACCAAGATGGTGGCATAGGTAAACGCTGTACATGCCGCCTACCTCAACCACATCAAAATTACAACTAAAATACAGAACCACCATCATTCAGAACCACCTGAAAGCTGGCTGAGTGAAAATCCTACAACTAGGTAAGTAAAGAAGAAAGCACATTGAGACTGGTAGAAGGGGTGGAGGCGCAGAATGGGCTGGTGCAACACCCACATGTGCATTTTTTTTTAATTGGGAGGCAGAGGCCTCCCATGAGGAGCAAGGGAAGAGAAGTCCCTGTCATTACGGGCTCTAAAAACCAGCAGAGATTGTGGCTGAGTGACACGGAGGCTGCTGGAGACCCAGGTGTTCCTTTTAAAGGGCTGGTGCACGAACTTGAACTCCATCTCTCTGAGCTCCAGAACCTGGTGGCTTTGGTTGACCCAGACACATACGGGGAGGAACTGGATTATCTGGCATTGGGGCAGGAACTCGAGGGTGGCTTTCTCTCAGATGGGGGTGCTCACAGGGTCACTGTTCTTGTGTGGGGACCTTCCATGTCACAGAGCTGACTGGCAGTCATATCTGAGTTTCCATCAGTGTGGCTCACGCTGTTTGCTCTGCCCTGCTGATTCCCTGAGACTCCATCCCATGCAATTTGCAGCCCCACCCAAGCTATTTCCATATCAATGGCTTGTCCTGGCTCAGGCTTCAGACTTCCCTAAAATCTCTCAAGCTGTAGCAGGTGTCAGTGTGCCCAGAACCTAGCAATAAAAGGTCCAAGACCCGGCACTCACACCAGTCTCTTGCGAGACACTTTCAAGCTTAATACAAATAGCATCCATCTGCAGATGGACCCAGGCAGTGGCTGACTTTGCACTGCCCTGGAGGCCCTAGAGCCAGTGCACCCAGTGGACAGCTTCATACCATACCACATTACAACTCTACACATCCACAAGTGACACACTCAAGGGGAAGACTCAGTGAGCAGCAAAGCCACACTGATGCAAGTCCTCCTCCATAGGGGTGTTTCCTGCACAGCAGCTCTCCCACTGTAGTCGCAGCTGGGCCTCACAGCTAATTGGCCTGGAGGTCAATTCCTCTCAGTGATGCCAACATCAATCAAGGCTTACCATAGCCTGTTTGGTTCAGTGGATAGAACATCAGACAGCGGACCAAAGGGTCCCAGGTTAGATTCCAGTCAAGGGCACGTACCTTGGTTGCAGGCTCCTCCTCAGCCCAGGCTCTGGTCAGTGCTCTTGAAGGAGGCAACCAATCGATGTGTTTCTCTCACATCAGTATTTCCCTTTGTCTTCCCCTCTTCCATTCTCCCCAAAGATCCATGGAAAAATATCCTCAGGTGAGGATTAAAAAAAAAAGGTTCAACTACAAGACTGTGCACATAGCCCACACAGGGGTACACCTAGAGTGCCCAACTCAGGTGACTGGAAAGGCTGAGCCGCTGGGCCCTACAGGACACCTACTACACAAGGCCATTCTACCAACTCAAAGAGACATAGCAACTCTACCTAATACATAGAAACAAACACAGGGAAAAGCCAAAATGTGGTGACAAAGAAACATGTCACAAATGAAAGAAATAGAAGCAAGCAAACCACTGGATATAGATTTCAAAACCACGGTTATAAGGTTACTCAAGGATCTTCATGAGACTGTCAAGGATCTTAGTGAGAATGTCAAGGAGAAGAAAAAGGACCAGTCAGAAATTAAGCATACACTAACTGAAATAAAGAATAATTTACAAGGTTTCAACAGTAGAGTAGAAAATTCTGAGAATCAAATCTGCTGGAAGCCGATTCACCCTGGCTGCTTGAGGCAGTCTCTGCAGGGATGTCTCAAGGGACCTGGCGTATATGGCATACTGTTCTTAATATGTTTGCTCCCCCTCTTAATGCTCCCCAAGAAAGGTTGTTCCCCCAGGTGAGGATTTTTATCAGTAAACCCTTTAACTGAGAGTCAGAGGGGTGGTTGGTCGCTTTGATCTTTGCTTGGAGTGACCTCCTTCAGCTACTTCCTTGTAGCTTAGTGGAACAATAGAGTAACCTTTGAATGGAGATGGGAAGCCCCCCTGGCCTTTTGTATAGAATGGATAGGATTGGGACCAAATAGTATAAATACAGATGTTAGATGACAATAAAGGGAGGTACCTGGCTAAAAGGAACCTGGCTATGATGATCACCTAAACGCTGCATCCGTGTCATTCCTTCCTCGCCGACTCCGTCCACACCTTTGGGAACCCCTGGACCCGCTGGGGCTGGACCCCAGCAAGAATCCAGAGTCAGGAAAGTGCCTGGGACAGGTCATAAAGTGGAACAAGAATCCTGAAAAACACACTTCACTGCTTATAAAAGTTTGCCCAGGACTGGCTGTGAGGGAAGTGTATTTATCTAAGTTTCCTTCCCACCATTCCTGTCGAGCAATGATAGATTGTAGAGTAGAGCCAAAAATCCTCTCTTAATTTTGTATTTTGTGTTACAGCAACATTATACTTTATTTACTAACAGTATGTTTTATTGACTTCAACCCACAATTGCTTCGCATATTCACTTGACCAAATACTTTTTACAAGCTTGGTAAGAGATTTGTGCCCTTGGGAAGAGATGTAATAGCTGAGTTTCCATCATTTGTACTTGGGCTCTTACTAGAGATATAATTTGTAATGCAAAGACCGACCATACAATAAGGAGTAGGGCTCTACCTAAATGACTAAGAATATCCTATGAAGCTGAGCTCTAACGTCAAGTTTTGTCCTTATCTCTCACCCAGGACCTACCACAGCCCTCAGTGGATACTTAATAAAGTCTTTTGATAAATCTTTTATTTTTACAACATCTTATAATTTTCAGAGCACTGACATAGATGTTATACTGTTTGCTCTTCCTGACATTTGAGATGAACAGTACTATCAGCCCCATTTTTTCAGGGGAGGAAACTGAAGCTCCCTAGGAGTCCGATGGAATGTGAGTGGGGTGGGATTATAATCCACATCTGTGATTCCTGATGCCCAAATCCCTACACTGCAGGCTCGTTTCCAGGATCCTTCATCAAATCCTGTTCTTGCCATTACCCCATGCTCTGCATCGGAAAGCTCATTCGATTGCCTGACTTCCAAGGCTGCTGTGGATACCAACGAGATAAATAATGCAAATGTACTTTTTAAACAATGAAGCTATGCAAATGTGGTTATTGTTGAAACACTTTTTGTATTAAATGCAAATGCTCTGCCCTTATGAAATCATTATTAGTCACCGATGCTTTAATGTGGATCATTTGTTGAATATTACAAAGTCATAACTAACCTAGAATATTTAGATGGAGAATGGGTGTTGGGAACAAAAACCCAGGGCACTTGGCACTAGCTGGTAAGGACAGAGGGGACTATATAAGCATCCCAGCTACCAGAGAAGGAAAACACCAAATACATTAAGTCCTCACCTAAGGTCATCGGTAGGTACTTGGGAAACCAAGTTTATCAGAGGCCAATGGATATAAACAAGAGTTCAGTTCCATAGGCATTATTGTTTGAAGTGGGACCCAGAACAGCCTAGTACCTAGTAGTACTCATGAAATGTTTGTAGAATGACTAATGAAAACCAGTGCAGAGTGGCTCTTAGACCTATGCCTTATCACTGCCTCATACTGCTTCCTTTGTTTTAATAAAAAAGAAAATGGTATTAATCTCCTTTTTAGTGCCTCATGTCTAGTAGAGGGAAGATCAGTTGAATATTTGATGATCAAGAATGCCACATTGCCTAGGGCCTTGGTTTAGGCTTCTTAGTTAAAGGTTGGCATTATCTGTTGGAACACAGTGGTATTTTTTTTTATTCTGAATATTATTCGACACTAACATTCCACTGTAGACTCAATTCAGGTTTAGAAGTTGTACAAGACAAGGATTAATCCTTACTTTCAGAACAAGAATACTTGACACAGCAGAAGTCACTGATGTCAGGTTCGTCCCTTTTCTTCCTCAAAGGAAGCTCCAGAAGTACAGACAAAAGGGTGGGCAGGACCTGGAACCACTTCTGTTGTGGCCCACACTGAAAGTGCCCCCTTCTGAGCAGCCTGAGCTGATGGCCTCCAGTTTGACAAGGGGTTAGTTTAGGGGTTTTGGTTTGCCATATTTCAGCCATCATGCAGAGAATCCTTCAGAGAAGGACATTTCCATGACCCTTTGCACATTTATGGTTATTTGTTGTTTTGCAACTGAAAAGCAGGAATGAAAAGGTACAATTAGTCCTCTGCTGGGCCCATTTGCAGACCCCAGTGGGGGTCATTTTAGTTCAGACTACAGCATGTTCTGCTTGTTGTCTCAAGCCATGATTTTTCTCAGTGATAACCTAATAATAGCTTGCAATTTATGGAGCACCATGCCCCAAAGCTCCCAGGGCTCCAGAGGGCATTGGGGGGAGGGTGTTAGGGGGCAGAAGCAAACACAACATGTAATTTCCTGATTGTAAATAACACAACCAAAATAAGCTATTTTCCTCTTGTGCACACAATATAGTGTTCATATTTGCTGAGCTAAATAAATATGGTCACCAATAGATTTAGCATTTCTGGATCATGTGCCAGAAAAGGTGGCTGAACAATGTGAAGGCATTTTATAGATTTAAATCTTTTTTTTTTCTGGAATAAAGCAGAGTATAAACAAGTCATATATAGCTTATATTTCATTCCCGGGAAAAGGCAGGATGTGAAGTCTGTGTGCTCAGGAATAACGTTGGCATTCCAGCTGGCATCGTGCATAAATGCCAAGCACCATGATTTCATAGCTATAATATGCACTATCCCCAACAGATATTAAAATTCTTTTATAGTCACGTGTAAAATTTGCCTTTTAAATTGAGTTAGCATTTTATTTTCCGTCTCTTCTAAAAATACCAATGGGCCTTACATTTATTTTGCTGCTCATGCGGTGCCCATGACATGGCAATTAAGTTAGGATTTTTTTATAGCCAACATTTTTTCTTTTGAATTCAGTTTGTGTCATAACAAGATTGTGTCATTCTTTGTGCAGGGAAATCATGTGCATGCATAGCCTCTGTTCAATAGGCTTTGGTCCCTGCTCTCAGCCTTCCCTGGACTTGTATTGATTCAGGGTGACATGTTGGGGTCATGGAAGGGAGTAGGAAGCTGAATTTAAGAGTTACTTCCTTAGCACTGAGTTCTGATCAACCATCTGACCTGGCCAAGGACACTTAGCATTTACATATCATTAAACATGGAGTGTTATCCCAAGATTCACGGGACTGATTCTAAGTACCATTGCACAATATTTCCTCCAGCAATTCCTATTACATGAGACAAGATTACTGTTGGGGGGAGGATAGTGGATTGTGTTAAAAGGTATAAAAATCTATATACGCAGGGAGAACCAAGCTGGTGGCGCAGGTAAACCTATACTCGCCACCTCCCACTATCATATCAAAATTATAACTAAAATACAGAACAACCATTATTCAAAACCACCTGAAGGCTGGCTAAATGGAAGTCCTACAACTAGAGAAGTAAAGAAGAAAGCACACTGAGATGGGTAGGAGGGGTAGAAGCACAGAACAGGATGGTCCGACACCCACATGTACTGTTTTTTGTTTTTTGTTTTTAATTGGGCGGGAGATTATCTCTGCAGAGGCCACCGTGAGGAGCAAGGGGTCCCAGCCCCACACCAGACCCTCAGCCCAGGGTTCCAGAGCTGGGAAGAGAAGTCCCTGTAACTTCGGGCCATAAAAACCAGTGGGGATTATGGCTGAGAGACGTGGAGGCTGCTGGAGACCCAGGTATTCCTTTTAAAGGGCTGGCACAAGAATTTACTCTGACTCGATCCCTCTGAGTTCCAGCACCAGGCAGTTTGGTCAATGCAGACACATACATGGAGGAACTGGATTGCCTGGAATTGGGGCAGGAACCCGGGGACAAGAACAGGGGTACGTGCAGGGGTCATTGTTCTTGTGCTGGGACCTCCTCAATCACACAGCTGATTGCAGTCATATCTGTGTCTCCATCAGTCTGGCTCAAACTGTTTGCTCTACCCTGGTGATTCCCTAAGACTCCACCCCATCCAATTTGCAGCCCCACCCAACCTGTTTGCAGTGGCTTTTCCTAGCTCAGGCTTCAGACTTTGCTAAAATCTCTTAAACAAGCTGCAGCTGGTATCAGTGTGCCCCAAACCTATAGATAAAAGGCCCAACACCCAGCCCTAGCACAAGCCTACCTTGTTTCACAGCTGGGCCTCACTTGGGCACCTCCAAGCCCAATACCAATAGCTCCTGGAGGGTGGATCCAGGCAGTGGTTGCTTTTGAACCTCCCTGGAGGCCCTAGAACCTGGCAACTGGTGGACAGCTTCAGACCATACCAGATTACAACTCTACACATCCACTCTGCACAGACTCAGTGAGCAGCAAAGCCACACTAAAGCAAGTCCTCCTCCATAGAGGTGTTTCCTGCACAGCAGTTTTCTCATTGTAATTGCAGCTGGGCCTCACAGCCAATTGGCCTGGATGTCAATTCCTTTCAGTGGCACCAACAGCAATCAATGTTCCATTACAAGACAGTGTTCACAGCCCACATTGGGGCAAACCTAGAGTGCTCAGCTCAGGTGACTGTGGAGCCCAAGCCGCTGGGCCCTACAGGACACTTACTACACAATGCCACTCTACCAATTCCAGGAGATTTAGCACCTCTACCTAATACATAGAAACAAACACGGGGAAACAACCAAAATATGAAGACAAAGAAACATGTCACAAATTAAAGAAATGAAAGCAAGCAAACTACTGGATACAGAGTTAAAAACCATGGTTATAAGGATACTCAAGGATCTTCATGAGAGCTTCAAGGGACTTAGTGAGACTTTCAAGGATCTTAGTGAGAATATCAAAGACATGAAAAAACACCAGTCAGAAATTAAGCTATACTAACTGAAATAAATAATAATTTACAAGGATTCAACAGTAGAGCATTCTGAGAATCAAATCAACAATTTAGAATATGAGGAAGCAAAAAACACCCAATCAGAACAGAAAAAAAAATCCCAAAATTTGAAGACAGTGTAAGGAGCCTCTGGGACAACTTCAAGCATACCAACATTCTGATCATGGGGGTGCAAGAAGGAGAAGAGAGAGAGCAAGATACTGAAAACCTATTTGAAGAAATAATGACAGAAAAATTGCCCTACCTGGTGAAAGAAATAGACTTACAAGTTCAGGAAGTGGAGAATCCCAAACAAGAAGAACTCAAAGAGGCCCTCACCAAGACACATCATAAGTAAAATGCCAAGGGTAAAAGACAAAGAGAGAATCTTAAAAGCAGGAAGAGAAAAGCCCCTGTACGACTGAAGGCTGATTTCTCAACAGAAACTATGCAGGCCAGAAGGGAGTGGCAAGAAATATTCTAAGTGATGAATAACAAGGACCTGCAACCAAGATTACTCTACCCAGCAAAACTCTCACTTAGAATTAAGGGTCAGATTAAGAGCTTCACAGACAAGCAAAAGCTAAAGGAGTTAATTACCACCAAACCAATATTACATGAAATGTTGAAGGGTATTCTTTAAGAAGAGGAAGAAGAAGAAGAGAAATAAGATAAAAAATATGAATAATAAAATGGCAATAAATACATATCTATCAATTGAATCTAAAAATGAAAATAAAAACAAGAAATCTAATGAACAAAATAAACTTGTGGAATAAAATAGAATCAGAGGCATGGAAACATGGAACAGACTGATGAATCTCAGAGGGAAGTGGAGTGATGGATGGGAAGAGATTAACCAAAGATCTTAACTATGGACACAGGAAATAGGGTGGTGAAGGCCTGGGATGTGGAGGGAACTGGGTGGAGGGGGGCAATGAGAGGAAAAGGGGGACATCTGTAATACTCTCAATAATAAAGATTTTTTTAAAAAATCCATATATGCACAAAGGGATGGATACCAAATATATTTTACTTTCACTTGTAGTTTGCGAAATGTCTATAGAGATTTTGTGATGAATAAAATAAAAATTACTTTAAAATCTTATAGAATCCATGGTAAATTCTATTTAATTTTAATATGTACAAGAACAACTGTATATGTACATATACACAGGAATCAATATATAGAAATTAATTAACCATGGTAAGTCCTTAACATTATGTATTATTAAAATACAATTACTATCATGTAGATTATTTATGGTATTTATAAATTAAAGGTGATCTTTGTGAAAAACTGAGAAAACACAAATATTTCGAGTCAGAAGATACATTAGTAGGGGCTGGGCTGGAGGTGGAAATGGGAATTTCCTGTAAGTGGCCAACAGGGATCTTATTGGGGTGATGGAATGTTCTAATACCACATTAGGGTAATGATGGCACAACACAGTCAATTGACTAAAAAAAATCACTGAATCATATTTTTCAGATGAGTAGATTTTATGGTAAGTAAATTATACTTCAATAAAGTTGTTAAAGATGCAGGATGAGGCCTCAATTTGGAAGAAAAAGAACAAAACAGTGGTCCTTAAAAGTTTTCATTTTCATCCTCTTATTTTCAAATGTGAAAAAGGAGAAATGAAAGTCATCATGTCAACATTTATAAGATTTGTTTGAAACACACACTCTTTGTTAATCCTCAGGGAGCAAATACACTTGATGCTTGCTCCCTTTAGAACACACTTGGAACTAAAAAGAAGAGGAAATTTATATTTATTCACATAACTCATTCACAACACCAAGTCTTCAAACACTACACACACACACACACACACACACACACACACACACACACACGTACACACCTGCACACTATGTTTCTGCCAAGCGTCCTCGCTCTGGCTGACCTACAGTATGTAAGAAGGCCCAGATAGAGATCAGAATGAAATCGTTTTAGCTCCCCTTCTCTTACACTGTGACTCTTGTGGGACCGAGTGGAGGTAGCTGGTGTGGGGCTGGGGCACTATCCGATGGCTCTGCAAAGCCTCATGCCACATGCTGAGCACCCCTGCTCCCCAACCACCTCCTGGGAGATTGACATCCCTGTTATCAGCCTGGTCCCTCTCCAGCCTTGTGCTCAGTGCCAGGTGCCCAAGCAGTGTGGCCCACTGAGAAAAGAAACCAAACAAAAAGACCTTACAAGTACTGAATACAAACTCTTCTATTGAGCAGAAAGAGTCAAGGATAGAAATAGTTTCAGGGTGGACCTTTCCCAGGTTTTTACAACATGCTCTGGGCCTGCTGTATACACGCTGTTCCCAGTGTTTGTTAATTTAGGCAGTTCTTGCGCCATTTATGGAGCAAATCTTGTGACACCTGGTGTCTAGTTTTTCTTTGTTTCGCCTTGTCCTTGTCAATTCTTGCTTTTGTGGGCCCCCTCCAATTCTAGTGACATCACATATTCATGGGAAAGTGTGTATTTTAGCTCCAGACAGCACCTCACTGGTATGAGGTGAAGATAAGATCCCTCAGATGGCATAAGGAAAGCCATCTGAGCAGTCAGGCTGCCTGAGCCGCTCCTCTGGCCCAGTCCCCACTGGCTTTGCCTCTCAGCCTGACTACAGATCGGAGGGCCCCTCAACAGTCCTGACTTTTATGGTAACAAAGAAACAGAGTGCTTAGAAGAGTCTCTGGAAACAAAACATACCTGCCCTTTAGGCTCTCTTGGGGGAACTGACACCCCAGCCATTGGGATGGCTTGGCTCAGAGTAAAGTAATTCTCTTATTTCCACTTAAATTAATGTGAAATGTTAATCATCCAATTAAAAGTGTGTACACACTGTAGCGAGGGCACTTCCTTTTCAGCCTGTGTTTTCTGAGCTGAAATGCCAAGGTTCAGAGGATAAAGCTCATGGAGAGACGGGGAAATGGCAGGAAACAGGAACACACTGGGGGATGTCCAATTCATTATTAACATGGGAGAGTCTGAGAATTTTCTTGATCTTCTATTTGTTTTCATTGTTGCAAGATAGCTGAGCAGAATACCATAGGAGGCCTAAACCCATTCACCAGTGCATTGAAGTGGAAGGGAAAAGAGACCTAACCCTTTTTTTTTTTTGAGTGTCAACTATATGCTAGGCCCTGCGCTTCTCATGTAATCCTCGCTACAGCTCTGTGACATAGATGCTCATGTCCCCATAATTCAGGTTAAGGAACTAAGCTGAGAGGAGTTAAGCACTTTGCCCCTGAGGGTGTCATACAGCTAGTAAGTGGGTGGGTGTTTTCCTACTGTTTTTCAAGGTAGATCAGATGACTGTGGGAATTCAGAGTGAATGAGTACCATGTCCTCAGAAAAGTGTTTTGGTGGGGTGCTGCTGTGTTCCCTTTTCTGTGGTTGAGGAAGGGACAGGCCAAGTGCGCTGAGAGATGCTTTGGACAGTCACCTCCAGTGATGCTTTGAGACCTAAAAAGACTAGGACATGATTCCCAAAATTTCCCATAAATCTTTGCAGAACATGATTGCTGGGAGAGTGTCACCAATATGCCTTTCCAGGACCCACTGCCCCCGGGGCCTGGGTCGCCATGTGTCATAGGCAGCTCTGGTCTAGCCCCAGAATGACCAAATTGCCTTCTGTGGCCACTCCCATTAGCGGCACGTGGCTGTGCTGGTGAGGATTATCTGGGCATTTTTATTTATTTATTTTTTTTGCGAGCTAGGTCAGAACTGAACATATTTAAAAGAGTTTCTAGTTGTCCTAGTGTTTCAATTTTTACAGGCAGGAACTGCTACGCGTTTATGGCTATAGAAATAGGTCTTTGTTCATTTCTGAATTTTTTTGAAGTACGGACTTTACTAGCTGTTTTCCATGTCAAAGGAAATAATGACAAAGTCTGACTTCAAGGAGCTAAAATATGAACTCATTGTTGCATGCTTTAAAAGTGGAAAATACTAAAATAGAAGCAAAGAGGGAAATGAGTAATTTCCAAAAATTGTGAGATATGTGGGAAAGCTTCTGTATGCAAAGCTTATCTTAAAAATACATCCAAGGTGGAATGATAGAGGGGTTAAGTATTAGTTGAGGAGAAAGAACAATAATATGGATTCCAGAATTTACTATCAATATAAACTTGGGCAAAATATGGGCAAATCACATTCTTTCTGAGTCCTAATTTCCTCATGTAGCTGAGGATGCTGGTGCTCAGTCTCGTATAAGCTGTCAAGTGGCCTTTCCCCAGGGCCACCATATGTACTCCCGTGGATGTGGTACTCAGTGTGTGTCCAGGAGTCTCAGATGGACTATGGCGACCCCTTGAGATGGTGGTATACAACCTGCACAACCATTCAAGTCACTTTAGGACCCACTGAAAAACAAGGCAGCGGACATAATAAACTATAATAAACTTGTTACTTAAATATGCTCTAGAAGATCTTAGTTTCAGAATAATTAGAAGTCAGGAAATTAAAAGCTGAAAAATTTAAACCATCAATAGCTAATTATTTTTTTGTCACAAAAACAAATAATATAATGTTTTCTAGCACAGTGACAAAGAGAAAAATCTAACTTTCAAAAAAAGAGTTTAAGGGACACAAATAAATAAATTTGGGGAGGAGGCAAATAGCTTCACATCACTTTAATCTAAACAACTTAACAGATAATATACATGGTGTTTATGCCTTGAATACAATGGAACTACATGATGAATTTAAACTTCTTTCTCTACTCATAAAACTTTCCCCATTCATCCTCATTTTTTCATGGTTTTTCTTACTGTTGACATTTTAAGAGTTAAACTCAGTGCAAATAATGAAAATTATTTCCTGCATTTTGTAGCAGCTGTCAGTTACAAAATGCGCTGAGATCCACATTACTCATCTTATCATTGGCTCTATTTAAATTGCCACATATTATTATGCCTATTTTACAGGCAAGGAAAGCAAGGCTCAGAGTCAATAGATGGATTCCAGACACACAGTGAATAACAGGAGTTCGCTTTCCTGAATTCAGTTCTAAAGCTCTTGTCACCAGACCCCCTTGGCACATATTCATGACCCCTGTACTACGAGAGCGAAGTAAACAGCTGGTATAACCAGTTGTATATAAAATTCTTCCTATGATATTTAGAAGTCTGGAAATGATGTAATTTTAAAGTGGCATGCATTTCCTCTAAAAGTTTTATTTCTAAAAAGTTTCTATTTACAAAACAGGAAAAAAACAAAACAAACCTAAAATGGTCTATTTCTTTTCTACTTAAAAATCTCTAGCGTGAAATAATTCCTATTTGACAGAATCCAAAAGATATTCATAACACTTCAAGCCAGCAGAAAATCTGACGATGCCAGAGGCGAAGGGACAGCCTCGTATGTCCAGTTTTTAAACTGCTCTGGCTCCAGGAGTGAACATTTGTAAAGGGAAGATAAATGGAGCAATAGGCAAGCTCCGTCAAGATGTCTGGAGAAAGACCAGGGCAGGACTTAGGGAGGTAAAAATATCCCCAACTCATCAGCACCTAAGAGTTTCCTGAGGAATTAAGAAAGAATTCTCACTTTTCCGAATCCAAGAGGAGCAAGAAATGAAAGTACAATCCATATTTGGAACCTAATATAGAAGCTGGAATGTCTTGACTCGATATACCCAGGTTTTACCCAAGTAAATAACTGTAAGCTAAAAGAATGTGCCATTCCAGGTGGTCTTTCGCATAAAAAAAAAAAGCTGGGTTCCCAATGTTCCTTCTTAGATTTCTTTCCCTCTTGAATTTTGAAACTGTTATTCCACAGAAGCCATGTGATGTAACATAGCTAGGAACACAGGCCAGGCCATTGCAAAATGCCTGTTTAGCACTCCACAGAGTATGCCTAACGTTTCAAAGTGCCAAGCTGAGTTCTGAGTCTTGGAAGCAGGGATTATTGCAGAGGAAAAAATAAAGGTAAAAAAATAATATCTTGTTCCTCATCAAAGTTCCCACCACAGCTAAAATTATGCAAAAGGAAAAATGTTTCTATTCTGAGCTTCTTGGTGTTCTTAGGTTACCTTTGCCCCTTCTTACTATAATCCCTACTCAGACATATTCTATTCCTCAAAAATAAGATTATCTACTGTTCATCTCCCTGTCATAACTTTCTTAGCTGTCTCTAGCAGGTATTAGGAAGAAAGCAATCTGACTGAACCAATTCATACTAATGTGTAAATAACTTATTGTACATTCATCTATATACACCACACACACACACACACACACAACTGCATTACTTATATGTTAGGCATTATTCTAGCAGCCAGGGATATGGCAGAGAGAAAAAAAGGACAAGTTTTCTGCTCTCATGAAGTTTACATTTCAGTGAGGAGAGTTAGGCCAGCGGTTCTCAACATGTGGGTCGCGACCCCTTTGGGGGTCAAACGACCCTTTCACAGGGGTCGCCTAAGACCATCGGAAAACACATATATAATTACATATTGTTTTTGTGATTAATCACTATGCTTTAATTATGTTCAATTTGTAACAATGAAATTGGGGGTCACCACAACATGAGGAACTGTATTAAAGGGTCGCGGCATTAGGAAGGTTGAGAACCACTGAATTAAACAATAATATTTATTTGAATAAATAAATAAATAAACACAGAAAGGAATACATTCAGAAAATAAGGCTATATAATACAGAAGAGCTGGCTGACCAGTTCACGTTGCATGGTTAGGAAAGGTCTCTTTAAAGAAGTGCCATTTAAGATGAGATGTAATGGAGACAAAGAGCCGGTCTTGTATAAATGAAGGAAAGGGCATTTTAGAAAGCTAGCTCAACCCTGAGAAAGGAGTGAACTTGGCGTGTGGAGGACAGTAAAAGCCCAGTGGGGCTGAAGAATAGTGGGGAAAACACATGGAAAGATGGGAGAGCTGAGTCACATAGGTCTTTACAAGCCGGAACGATGCTTTTAAGGTTTATCCTAAGTGAAATAGGAAGCCCTTGAAATGTGGCCTGATTGATATCTTAAAAACAATCTATAGCAGCCCAGCCCATGTAGTTCAGTGGTAGAGTGTTGACCTATGAACCAAGAGGTCATGGTTCGATTCCCAGTCGGGGCACATGCCCGGGTTGCGGGCTCGACCCCAGGTAGGGGGTGTGCAGGAGGCAGCCCATCAATGATTCTCATATTGATGTTTTTATCTCTCTCTCTTCCTCTCTGAGATAAAAATATATTTAAAAAAACAACAACAATCTATAGCAGAAGCATGAAGACAGACAGAAGGCTAGGGCACAGGTCTGAGTGAGAGAGAACTACTGTCTAGACCAGAGGGTAGTGGTAGAAAGGGAGCTAAGTGAGTTTGATCAAGATACACTTTAGAAGAAAGTATTATAAATGGACTGACTGTGGGGATGAGGAAAAGGAACCAAAGACACCTGGTTGGATGATGGTACCATCTTCCTGAGAAAGGCAAGATCTGGGAAAACATGGTTTGGTTGAAGGATACATGGTTTGGTTGAAGGAAAATATGGTTTGGAGCTTAGGCAGTGGAAATCAACAGTTCTATTTTGGACATGGTAATTTTGAGCTGCAAATTACACATCTGGCATTGATACAGGGAAGGCAGTTGGTATATGAATCTAGACTCGGGAAATTCAAGGCTGGAGATACACATTTGGTAATTGTTGGCATACTGATGGCATTCAAGGCTTGGAGTCTGATGTGTTGGCCCAGGCCAGGGAGCATGAACTAAGAAGAGGACTGGAGACCAGGCTTCAGCTCACCCCAACTGCAATCTACATTTCATGTTACAGAAATAAACTTTAATCGCATGGCCGCCACACTTTCAAGAGTTTATGAAGACAAGAGATGCACGGAGGTAGAAAGAGACTTCAGGACTCTTCTCCGGGCAGGCAGCTTTGTAAAAGGTGATTCAGGAAAAGCAGGTCCTTCCTCTACTAACCTGTGTGGGTCTTGGAGCTCTCTATGCACACCTAAGGTTGAGGGGAGTGAAGACCCTCAGGAATGTTTCTCTGCCAGGGGGTTATAATGAGCATTTGTTCCCCGTTGGTATGAGGAGGAAGCTCTGTCTCACCTACAAAGTCATAAGCTCTTTTTCCCATGGATTTTCAGCAATTTGGTAAAAAAAAATACTTCAAATGGTATTTAATCCTGCCTTCAGGCAGGGAATGTTTCCAATGCCCTTCAGGCCATCACAGGCTAAGAACTTAAGAGTCTCACCTAGAAAGGGGCAGTGGTGAATCAGACACTCGCCAGGCGCTCTTCTCCTTTAGGAAAAGGGTCAAGACATCAGCCTAATGGATGCATGGAACACACTGACAGATCTCAGAGGGGAGGGGAGAGAGAAGAGGACGGGAAGAGATCAAGCAAAGAATATATATGCATATATGCATAGCTCACGGACACAGACAATAATGTGGTGAGGGCCTAGGGGAGGGGGTGGGGGCTGGGTGGAGGGAGGCAAAGGGGGATGTGGGAACAGCTGTAATAGAGTCAACAATAAAAAGAAAAAAACACAGTTTGGCTTAATATATTTGAATTCTAATGCTATCTTGAAATAATAAATATGTACTGAAGAAAAAAAAAAAAGACAGCCTAGAGAAAAAGCTGGGCCCCAGGACCAATGCCAGTTAATGGGAGACTGTGAGCAAAGAGGAAGAGCGTTCCTCATCCTTCTTCTGCCTGTAGCAACTGGGCTTTGTCATCGGGGACCAACAGCATTCTTTCTTTTTTTTTTTTAAATTCAGGAGATAAAATAAAGCACTGCTCGGAATCATCAGTGAGGAAAAGTCAGAAATATTATGTTCATTCAGCATCTTGTTCAATTTGCACAGCTGTTTTTTGAAAATAAAAGTCTGTTTATATAGATATGATTATTTGCGATTGCCTATGAATATATTGTTTGGGGAGCATGCTGCACAGTTAATATTGCAACAAATTACAGAAATTCTCCCAATAGCAGAGCAAAGAAATCTGTATCCCGATGGGAAGAATTTACGGCAGTGTAGGGAAAGCATTTTGGCAACAAATTATTCTGTTGTATTGTCCCCAACAGGCTTTCTTACCTCTTGATGCCTCTCCCTGGGAACTGAGCTGGTTTTAAGTGGCAGAACAAATGATCCTCCAAACACTGAGGTTTACTGTAATCCACATTTTGTGTTACAGAAAAATATTTTTTAGTTGTATGATGGCCCACCATTCAAAAGCATTCATACAAAAGATGCAGGGAGCCATTTTGGAAGATTGGTGTTAGAAAAAGGAGCCAGTTTTGAGATATTGAGATGAGGAGTTGGGAAATTAAAAAAAAAATTTTTGGAACAAGGATTTGATGTAGGGAAAGCATTTTTAAAATCCTTTTGAAAGCAAGAGATGCATTTGCTAGGACCAACTGCTGACTTTGAATAACTGTGATGGGAGACCTAATTTTGCCTTTATTACCGTAATTTGAACATATTTTCCTCAAGGGTTAAAGCCACAGCCCACAACAGTATGTGCTAATCTGGGCACCATTTGATAGAGTGATTTAAGCCTTAGGCAAAGTAGACCTCAAGCATTTAGTTCTTTTAGTTGTATATATGGTCTATAAACAAAGCAACTTAAAATATGAGTGTTTTACAATTTTCTTCCTACTTGGTAAATTTCTGGAAAAAATTCAAAATAAAGACCAAATTTGGAACTGCCAGAACAGAGCTGAGGTTGAGAGGCAGCCTGCCTTGCTCGGAGGATGAGCAGTCAACTGGAAGACTTTGCATAGCCCTGCTCACTAGAGCAGGAATAAGAGTATGTTCTAAATCCCCTGGCTCCCCATCAACTCAATTGGACACCAAAACCACGCCAGAAGTCGGAGCAAACATGCCAGGCCTGTGATTAGGACCCCCAAATTGTCCATCAGTTGGGTAGCACATATGCTATGGCTGACCAGATACATACTGGTCAGATCTTCCTAAGCTATGCAACATAACTCATCACAAAAGCTACTATTTTATTAAATTCCTTCCATGTCCCAGAAGCTTCACCAGATGCACAATTTATAGGCATTTTTTCCAGTCCTTACCGCAGTTCAAAGTATGACTATCCCCCTTTTACAAATAAAGTGAGGCTCAGAGAAGTTAAGTAACTGATACTCAGTCACTGAGATGATGTGTATTTGAGTGGAAAACAACTAGAGCGGTGGTTCTCAACCTTGGCTGCACATTAGAATCATCTGGGAATCTTTTTAAAATCCTGATTTCTGGGCCCCATCCTCCAGAAATTCTGTTTCTTTGTTATGGGGTGGGGCCACAACATTAGTAACAAAGAAACAGAATTTCCGGAGGATCAGGTCCAGAAATCAGGATTTTAAAAAAATTCCCAGGTGATTCTAATGGGCAGCCAAGGTTGAGAACCACTGCGCTACATGGTAGAGAATGCGGGCTGCTCAAAGTTAATACCGTACATCTGTCAAGGTGTCAACTAGCGCTGGGGAAGAGGCCCAGAACTTCAGTTACAATAAGCTCTGATGTGCACCAGAATCACCTGTGAGCTCAAAACACACATTTCTGGACCCTAGGTCTTCTGATTTCATTGGTTAGTGGTGGGTTTCAGACATTCGCATTTTTTTTTTTAAAGAAGCTCCCAGGTAATTTTGATGCCCACAAAAGTTTTAAAATTACTGCTGTTAATGTCATGTTTGGGAGCATGATGTCTTACTCAGAAGTCTGCCCAACCATAATGAGCGACAGTTGTGGGCTGGGAGAAAAATTCAGCTTATAGGAATGCATGAAGGGACATCCATGAAATGTGCACTTTGTGAGGTTACTTTTTCCCTGTCCCCATCAATGTCTGCCTCTTTTATTTACTCCCATTAATACTTGGGTCAAGAGAACATTAAATCAGGTCTTCAGTCAGTATTTATCTTAGTTACCCAATGAATACAGAGTTTCATGGAAATCATCCAAACTTTACTAATTATATAAAAGACAGAAATTTTGTTCTTGAACATGATTCTGTAATTTTGTTTTGTTTTGTCCTTTTGAAAGGGCTAATTGTATTGGGAAGCTCATCTACCAATCTATCCATCAAATCAACTTGCCCTCACCACGCAGGCCATGCAGGCCCTCTGGGAATGCTTTCTTGTTATCATCATGATACTGATCAGCTTCCTAACCTTGAAAAATGCCATGACAATGTCCTGGCAGGGACATTACTTATGCCTTTGGGCTCCTGTCTTTCAGAGGCCTGGTTTGTTATCACAGACCTTGCAATTGTTAGGCAGGATAAGGTCATAAGGCAAATGTATTCCCTACCTGGTACTGAAGTTCCGAGTGCCACGAACACGACCGCAGTCACCGAATCTTTCAGGCCAATGGTGCAGCCGAAGTGGGAAGCCAGGTCGCCAATGAAAGCTGTCAGTACGCCAATCATGATGATGGAGACAATGAAACATGCCCAGCCATTCCAGTATTCTGTAGGGGGCACGAAGGCAAAGAGGACCTTCCAGAACACAGTCAGAAAGTGCATCACATAATCGAAGCAGGAGGGCAGCTTCTCCTCCCCACATTCGTCGTCGTCATCATCTTCCCCTAGAGAGAAAGGAACGAGCACATTTCATCACTCCTTCTGCTATCAGGGTCTCCCCCTCTCCAACCCCTCCTTCCCAGGCCTGTCACCCTCCCCTTGGAATGACCTGGAGGCCCTTAGAGGTGGGTGAAGCTTAGAGTTTTCTAGGAGTCAATCATAACGAAACAATTATTGTATCATACTCAAGGTCATGCTCAATGTCATGGATTAATGGCAAAAAAAACTTAATCCCCTCCACACAGTTCTGGTTACAGGCAATCAACACACCCTTTCTATTCTCCTGTCACCTCCAGTGAGATTTGTCACTTCAGAGAAACGACCAAGATTTCTTCCAAAAGGCTGTAGAGCCCTGTGCCAGACTCAGAAGGAAGCCAGTTCTGAAGAAAGGGAGCTGACAGAATTCTTCTACCAGGATTCTTTTCTTGGAACACATTGCTGTCTTCCAACTTCAGCTCTGGACATTCATGGGTCTATAATCCTCAGAGGACAAACGTTCACCCCGGGCCCTCCACCGTGGCTCTGGGCCTGCATCTCTCTCCAGCTTTATCTCCCGCAGCTACCTCAAACTCAAACTGCATCCTAGCCAAATGGAATTCCTTGCATTCTTTTTCAAACCATATGTACTTTCTCCTTTTGTCCTTCAGAACTAAATGTACTTGGCATGTCCCAATCCCCCCTCCTGATCCTTCCCCACCTGTCCTTTGAAACTCTCTTCCTTTATGAAACCTTCCCTGAACCCCCTGGCCCTCCAGCCAGTGCTGGAAACGCCTCCTCAGCTGCCACTTGTAACACTAGATCAGTGGCTCTCAAAGTGGAGCCTCACCAGCAGCGGCATTACCTGCGCACGTGTTAGAAATGCACATTTCTGGCCCCACTGAATCAGAAACTAGGGGGTGGGGGATGGGAGGCGGCCCAGCAGTCCGTATGAACCAGGCCTTGGGGTGACTGTCATGCAGGAGTCCAATGAGACCCAGTCTCTAGATTATACCTGTTCACTCTGCCTCTCTTCCCCAGGTAATGCTGAGCCCTTCAAGGGCAGGAATGCGTTCATTTTTGTGTTCCGAATGTTTGGCCTCCTTTCCACCATGTGGAATAAGCTGGCTAAACGCTTGTTAAGTGAATGAATACATGCATTAATTTCTCCTGACTTTATATAACTACTTAATTACATAATATATACACATAACATCATTTTGCCAATTAGATTATACTATCAATACGGAAAGAAATGCATACTTTTTAAATGCAGAAAGAAAGGCTTACCGCTTAAAGGAACCAGAAAATCAATGTAACAGTGTTCGAAATTGGAGACTTCGTTTATGGTGTGACATAACCCCCGTTCACATACTTTTAAATCGGGCTATTGAAGGTCAGCTCTTTCTAAAGTGGGGGCAAACACAGATGCGTGTGTTTCGCAGCCATTTTAGAACTTCTCCTTGAGGCCTTTGCTCACCACCCCAAGCCCCCAACCTCGTCTCCAGGGTCTACCACCCCTCATTCACCTGGTGCAGCTGGCGCAGGGGAGGCTGTCCGACCTCCCGGAGGACTGCTGGACCTGAGACTGCCCACACAGAGCACGTGAGTGCTCCCCGGAGGGGGGGGGGACTCTCCGCGGGGAGGCCCCCTCTGGCGCAGGTCATGTTGGAAACACCCTCTCACTCACAAAACGTGGAAAGGGGAACGTCTGGGTTTGTCATCTGTCCTTTTACAGGGAGGGAGGAGAGGCGGAGGCTAGCTCTTCCAGGAGGTCATGGTCAGAACCAGCAGGCAAACAAACTTGAAGGATCTGTCTCAGCCTGAGGCTCTGGGAGGTCTCGCGTAAACTGTTGGGAGGAAGCCGCCAGCAGGTGAATGGCATCACCCTGGGAGACTAACCGGGGAGGGGGCTTAAGTCAGGTCACCTGAGTGACTCACTGGAGGGAACAAGCGTTGTTGACTGTGTTCAAGGAACTCAACAAGGAGCCAGGAGACCCAGATGGCTCTCATACTCGGTTACCTAGGAAAGCAGACTAAACCTGAGCCATGGGGATCCCTGTAAATATACTTCTGAGAAAATGAAACTTAAGAACAACCAATCACAGACAACCACCTCGGCTTTCCCCAAAAAGGCAACTGCTTAAGCTACAGCCAATCAAATTATGTCCTCTATTCTGACGAAGTCTCTCTCCTAGCTCCTGTGGGCGGAGCACTCCTAACCACTTCTGGTTTGATTCTGCCCAATTCGAATCCATGCTCACTCAAGTGAACTTGGAACATTTTAATGTGCTTCAGTGTATCTTCTAACAACCATTTCCTCCGGCACTCATGCTGTACGGTCATTACATATTTCTAAGATCACCCTTGCCTAAAAGCAGGCGATGCTTTTAAATAAAAGTACGTATTATGGGTTGAATTGTTTCCACCAAATTCATTGCCCTAAATCCTAGCACCTCGGAATGTGAATATATTGGAGACAGGGCCTTTGAAGAGATATGTAAGCTAAAACGAGGCTAATCCAAGCTGACTCGTATCTGTATAGGAAGAGGAAGTTGGGACTCACAGCCAGACAGCAGGGATGTGGGCACACACAGGAAAGACCACATGAGGACGCAGCGAGCAGGTGGCCCTTCCCTCTCCCAACTCAAGGAGAGCAGCCTCAGGAGAAACCAAACCTGCCAACACTTTGATCTTGGACTTCTATCCTTCAGAACCGTGAAAAGATGAATTCCTATTGTTTAAGCTCCCTAGTCTTTGGGTCTGTGGTATTTTGTCAGGGCACCCTCTCAGAAGCCTCCTATGCCGTAACACTAATGTGTAGGAACAGCCATTCCGTGTTTCTATAACCCACTCCTTTCTTGTGTCTTTCACCGATTTCTTCTTTTTTTTTCCTTCTTTCACTTTTCTTCCCTTTTTCCTTTTACCCTAAATGTTAGCTCCAGATAGAACTGTGAGAGCTGCAACTGTCAGGGTGAATTGGAGGGAACGAGGAAGAAAAGAACCATGTTAATTCTTTCTCTACCTCCTTCTTCCCCAGTTGCCTATTCCAAAGTGGAGGCGACGGGGGCGGGGGGGCTGCTGCATGTACCCCAGGAAAGCTCTGCAAAAGCACTAGACTTTCAAGTTATATCTATTTTGTACCTGATACTTTTAAATTTCCATATTTGTGGACATTTAATAATTTCATAGGATATATGATCAAAACAGTTTAGAAAACATTGAATTCTAATCAATCATCTATAGAAATACAGATTATTCTGCCCCTAACTCTACAAAATTACTTAATTTTGAGTGTCTAAGTCCATATTGTGAAGATGAACAAGGAAACAAATCATAAAGCTTCTCAGAAGAAATGACACATAAATCGAGAGTAGAGATTATATTTGTCTTCAAGATGAACATAATGACACCTTTCCTATGAGGGGTGTGCTGGAAAAAATTACATCACCTCTGTAAAGTATTTGAGGATATTTCAAGATAATAGTTATTATGGTAGTTACTATTTTCCTATAATTAAGGATTGTGACTGTATTTCCATATCATTAATTAATTGCTCAGTTCATATGCTGGGTTATCAGGGGTTACATTCTAGGCTTTTAAAAACAAAATGCCCTCTGGAATCAACTTCATGATCTATGCGTATGTAATGAAAGAGAGAGAGAGAGAGAGAGAGAGAGAGAGAGAGAGAGAGAGATTTCCTCCTGTGGGCTTCTAGCATTACAGGGAATCTTAAATATTTTAATACTAATGTCTGGAATGGGAGGCGCATCTGTTTTACTGCATTTGAAAGTAGAAGTGGCTTCCCCTTCTTTTTCCCTAGGATCTCATTGCTCTTTACAGATTTTAATCTCCAACTCAGATGTCATTTAAATATTAAAAATGACCACTGCCTGCACGGGTGATGCACGATTACCCTGTCTTGGAGAAGGACAAAGAAACATGTTCATCCATCACCATCTGGACCATACTTAAAAGTGTGTTCCTTGCAAAGATGAGTGGAGCATTAAAAAAAAAAAAAAGCGGAGCTGGGAGCATCTTTTATGTGACAGCAAAGTTGATGGTAATCTGCCTGTTCTGCAGGCCGGCCAGCCCAGGGCACTGGAGGCTGCGTCATTCTTTCCAGCCCCTCCTCTGCATGAGCAGAGACGGCAGGCTGGTGGGTTTCCTTTTATTGGAGCCCAAGCAAAGGATCCTCTTATCCCAGAATCCTTCTTTTCAGCTTTATGGATTCTACTAATGGAAAGATAACAAAAAAAGCTGTATTTGATTCATCGGCTCCATAGCCTTTTACATGGTTTCCTTGATACATGTTGGACCTCCTAAAAATATAACTACAAAAATAGCCGAATCGTTAAAACCACAAGTAGTGGAGAGAGGATCACTTCAGCTATTGATAGAATGCTTGCACTGGCCCTGCTCTGGAGCACGAACACAGACTGTCATCAGCACAAGTGATCATGGAAGGCAACCCCTGGTCTTGGCACCTGCAGGTGACATAACATCTAAAGCAAACCAGAGATTAGTGTACCTCCCCCTGGAGATGCTCAGGGTTTGGCCTCAGGGAGAGCTTTGAGAAATAGAAAAAGACACTGCTGGAGTGTCGTAGACACTTGGGTCAGAAAACTTATTAATTTCTAGTTCTGATAGCTTGTTTTGGGGAAGACTCTTGACCTTCCAGAGCTTCAGGTCCTTATCTGTCAAATGGATTTCCTAGCTCCCACATCACAGAGCTTTCTGTCATGAGGGCTAGAAGAGGAAACGTCCAAGTCCTTTGTAAAGCTGCAAACCTCTTTGCAGACAGATGTGCCATATTCCCTCACTGTTATTGTCAGAAGGAAGGCAGTGATCAGTCGGACCTGAGTTTCCTGATTTCACAGACCTATATTCTGCTTGAATGAAACATTATTGCGACAGCTTCCCCAAGCTGCTTGATTTTAAGAAAAGAAAAGAAGGAAGAAACTGAAGGAGAGAACATGATGGGGTGTCTAACTAAGTGACAGGCACTTAGCTAAACGTTCCCCCACGCCTGAGCTTGTTTAATTCTTACAGTGACCTTGAGAGGTGGGCATTATTAATCCCATCGTGCATGTGAAGAACCAGAATGAAATTCAGAGAATTTAAGTAGCTTTCTAAAAATAATGACACAGTTGGCAAGTGGCTGAGTTGGGATTTGATCTCACAGCCTGGGAACTACTGGCTGCATATGATGTCTTGTTGAAGCCAGTTGAGGGGTATAGCATCTGTCAAATATTGATTCAAAGTTGGAATCTGCAATCTCTTCTGATGCCTAAATGCTCTATAAAAACAATGTTGCTTTTTTCCCAAGGAATGTGAAAACACTGCTTAGTAATGTTTGTGTTCTAAATTACTTTCTAAATACAATTTCTTTTCTAGATGTCATATCTTTTCAGCAGAGTCAGTCACATGTTCTTTCTCAAGCTCTTGGGAACCAACTAAACCAGGAAACAAGACAATAAATAAAGGCAGGGAATCGTGGTTGGGATCATTTTGGAATTTGGAATTTAAGTGTGACAAGTTCTTATTTTCATTTCTAGTTGTCAAAGGTCAACGGCCTAGTTCGGAATCAAACATCCTGGCTTGCATCTAGCTCTCCACTCTAGAATCTGTGAAATTGCCTATATTATCACAAATCTGCAATGGTAAGTAGTTCGGGGAACGTATGCTGCTGTTCATTTGAGGAAATGTCTGACCTTCGATTCCTTCCAGGTATTCATTTCTATCTATAATTATTAGTCCATTTTTGCTCTACAAAGAGAATCCTCCACGATGGAACAGTGAGAATGATCAGAACACTTTCCAGAAGCATGAAAGGATGGATATAAGGATGACATCTGTGGTCAACCACAGGGTCACCCATGTGATCTTATGAGCCCAACAAGTGATACTTAGCAGCCTTGTGAAATATACAAACCATTAGCTGTGAAGCTGGATCACTACAGTGGTTTTCTTCATTCTACACACATTGTTTTGGGCATAATTTCTTTCTAAAATTTTGTTCCTTTTTTACCAAGTGGGGTTGATTTCAATTTTGTGTCTTTTTAGTTTCTGAGCACCAAGGTTGTTGTCTTTAAACAGATTAACAGGTTAACTTGATGGAATGGACTTTCTCCTCCATACCTATCACTTTCTTTTGCAACCTGATACACAGTCATTACAAATCAAATTCTACTCTTCTGTTGTGCATTTCCATTTCTATTCACTTTCAGAGGTTCTGACAAAATCATAAAATATTTAAGCTAAAAGAGACCATAGCAATCAGCTAATTTACCCCTTCTCATTTTTAAGAGAAAAAGAAGAGAACTGTGATTTAATTGTGATGACTTTTTATTCTCTGGTATCAGGATGTGTGTGTATTTGATATACAAGGGCTTGAGTTAAGCCCAGTGGCTTTTAGTGTCTCGCTCACTCAGTGATCTAAAATGTCTTTCTTCTCCTTTTCCCTTTTACATGCTTACATATAATTTCTAGTGAGAAAAAATTTATCCATCTCTTCTAACCCTTAATGATTTCTATATGCCACTAAATTTAAAAACCTAAGATACATTCCTAAACAAGAATTTACCTCTTGTTTTGGAGTTAGGAGAAATGCTATAAACATTTCCATATAACCTAGTGGTCAGGAAGCATTTACTTATATATTCTCTGATGAAAAGTAGATATCTGCAATTTTTTGACCAAGTATATTACAAGATAATTCCTTATCAAGAGAGACCTCAAAACACAATTTACTCAAATTTATAGATCTATGGGTTACCAAAGCACAGAGGGAAAGGGTAGGTATTTAATTCTATCCACTGAAACATGGGTATTTAGAAAATAACTGAACTTAAAGCACTGGGAGGGGTTCAGAGATTACCAAGGTCAACTCCCTATTTAACGTGAATTTCTTTTAAATTTCTGCCAAATGGTCAGAGTCTCAGCTAATAGGGCATTTATGATCTCACAACCCAAGTCGGAGCAGTTCAAGCTGTCAGCTAGGGCTGTTAGGTTCCACTAATTTGTCCAGGACCCATCCCTTATACCGCATGGAATAAATCCAATCTGGCTCCACATGACATTCCTTCAGGCGCTTGTAGCTGGTCACTTTCACATCACTCTCAGTCCTCACCCCAGGATGCTGTGTCAGGCTGGTCATGCTCCTCTGAGCGCTGTCAGTCACAACTTTCCTTTTCAGAACATGGTGCCTGGAGCTGAATGAAACTCCAAGAGGCACTTAATGGGTCTGCTCTGGGGCAGGCCTCTTCCCTTTCTCTTTCTGGACACGTTAAGTTTCAGAAATACATGCACTGGGTTTTTGGTGGTCACGTTGCATATTGTCATCCATAGAGCCTTACTTACACGTACCAATGAACAAAAACCCACTGTTTCAATGCCATTTTAGGTCACGTCTTCCATTTCCCACACTGGTGTAATACATTTTGGGGACATACCCATACAATCGTTCATCTATTCAAATGATTACTTACTATCTTTCAGTCCAAGTTAAACCTTGTCATCAGAAAACATGTACCTTGACTTCATAGCAGCTCTTTCTAAAAACGCTCCTCGAATCCTCCTTCACAATGTATTTGGATTGTGAAAAGTCTCTTGGTGTGGCTGGCGATCATTGGAGAGGATGTGAGCCCTGCTGTTGGGTTCTAGTCCTACTGTCCTTGTCCCAGGCAGCCAAAGGCCTGAGGGCAAGGCTGGTGGCTTGCTAAGAGGTCCCTCTGCACTAGCCAGTGTGGAATCAAATTAGTGTGGAGATCCCATGCCTAGAATCTACTGTGCTAGGGCACCCGCACTGAGGAGACTGAGTTCAAGATTGCTGTAGACTTGTAACTTGGACTGCTGGCCCGTTCTTAGGGGACACCGGCATAGGTCCTATTAATCATTCCCACCCTCTACTTTCAAGCTAGAGATAGTGGTGGGTCATCTGTCCCCTAGTATCAGTGCTAGTTATTCTCATACCTGGAGGGTGGGGCACAGGTGATGTGTGACAGTACTTGAAAGGATGTGAGAAGGCAACACACTCTCTGTGAATAACCTCCAACCCTGTCTGGACAAATGACCTCCTGGGTGAAAATTTCCACAAACAACAATATGCTTGCCAGCTCAGGCCATGATGGGCCTTGTTAGGATGGTTAATACAGCCCAAGAAATATCTAAGGTGACAGAAATATTTCTCAGCAAGTGCAGCCACTGACAAAATGAAAAGCAGATCCACTAAGGAGTTCCAGCTCTCTGCAAGTTCGACTACTGGCAACATGAGTCAGTTTAAAGCTAAAAATCGACTGCTCAGCCTACCTCTCTTTTAGAATTCCTCTACGTGCTCTGAGTATTCCTAAAAGAGCATAGGTTGACATAAAAAGTCTTGGGAGTTTTTGCCGCACGTTTTGTCTTTTGTAAAATGACTCCACATCATTCTGAGAATCTTGAAATTCAGTGTCTTCTTGCCCTTTACGGATTGTAGGATTCGCAGCAATTTAGGTTTCTGCAATAGAGAAGCCTATTCCCTACAGACTCGAGCACCTAAGAAATGAACCCTCAACAAGTAGAACTGATATTCAGCTCGCGTAGATGCCCCTGCTCGATGGTTTAGGTACAGTGGGTAGTATGTGGGCACACTGGGTTCTAAGATCGGCCTGAGGGTTCTGACAACACTTTGTAAATATCAGCAGCTGAGTGAATTAGCCTCCTGGGGTGTAGGAAGAGGAGCCATGGACGAACTGTTTGGGCAGCAATAGCTCTTCAGTTTTCAGCAAACTGCTCCACACTAAGCCCTAGGAAAATGCTGACATTTATATGAAGGGTTGGACTGATGTGTATCAGCAGCTGCCCCACGGGCAGAGGAGTCTGAAGACCATCTGGATTTTAAGATGCTGCTGTGATTAATCTGTGCATTTGGGTTTACTTAGTGAGTGCTTTCCTTCATGCACCTGGGAAAATACATACATCCCGCTTAATCTTCCCAGCAACCTGTGAAGAGTAGGTATTGTTTTCTCCATTTCAAAGATGAAGAAATGGAGGCTCGGAGAGTTTAAATAATGCTTATGAGATCTAAGACTCTACTACTTCACTGCCATAACTTGACCCATGGATTCCTGAGAGAAACATCACTGTGGTTCGTCCAGACAAATCCATTCTGATAACATCTAAGTCCATTTGGCTGTTTTATGAACAGTGTAATAGGGAAATAACTACCTCTTAAAAAACCCTCTGTATATGGCAACATATATAAATTATTGAATTTTTTTGGGGGGGAAAACATTCCCCCAAATGGCTGGTTCCACATCCTTTCTTCTTCCTAACGAGTCTGGTTTCCCTTTCATCTTTGGGAAAAATTCTCCCGTAGTGGTTTCTATTGGCCCTATTGTGAAGCGGATGGCAGGTACCTATCTCTCTGTGTAGCAAATGGGAAGGACTCTAGACCTTCAGCAACCACAACTCCCCTCCTTGGTGATTGCTTTCCTGGTCTCAGGAACCCTAGAAGGGACTTTGTTCTAACGATGGGTTTGTGAGTTGATTTGCTGGCCAAGTGGTGACCATAGCTGAGAATCTGAGGTTCTGACCATGGCCTCGGTTTGCACAGTACAAAGTGACTGCCGTGCCTCGGGGCGCCCCTCGCCTGCTTGCCCTTTCTCTCCTCTCTGTTGTGATTTTCAAAGAGATCCCCATGATCAGGGTCCTCCGCAGGTAATGGAGGCTTTGATGAGTGACATGCTCCTGGGCACCTCACGGATGCGCCTCGTGCTTCCATTTCTTGTCCTGGAAAATCGAGGCTAGCCATCCCGAACTTTCTCTTTTGTGCTGTTAATAAGTAATTGAGATTTTTAAGAGAAGATATGATCTTATATGTAGTAATATCTGCTTGTTGTGGGAGGATTAGCTCATTAGTAAAATTCAGATGGAATATCTCCATGCCCTCACAGCTCATGAATACCTTTTTTTTTAAGAGAGTAGGCTGGGTAAGTGGGTGTTAACAATCAAGTTTGTCTGTCTGCCAGTGGCTTTTTAGTCTTTCACCAATAATAACCTGAATCAGGCTGCTGTGGTGCTTTTCTTCAATGTGAACCATCTTAAAGAGATCTCTTTCTCTCTCATTACCACTAAGTCTGTGGCCTATCTTCTTTATTTGGTTAAGGCACAGTGCAAATGCTATTAAGTGTATAGGTCTGAACTCTAAAAAATATTGCAGGTCACTAATTTGAACCATAAACCTAGACTGAACCCCCAACCTGGACCCATATCCATAGTAAATTTTCAGAAGGAATAGAGTGGTTGAAAGAGAGATTTTATTTGTATCATCCATTTGTTCTGTGAATATTTATTAATCATTTGTGTCAGGCATTGGAAATGCAGAAAAATAGACCTAAAGGAACTTCTCAGGGACAAGAGATAGTAGTCAAATAAAACAAACGGCCCGGCTGTGGTTGAGCATCAACCTATGAACCAGGAGGTCATGGTTCGGTTCCTGGTCAAGGCACATGCCCAGGTTGTCAGCCCAATCCCCACTGTGGGGCATGCAGGAGGCAGCTGATCAATGATTCTCTCTCCTCATTGATGTTTCTCTCTCTCTCTCCCTCTCCCTTCCTCTATGAATAAATAGTAAACACAGCTGGTTACCGATCAAGCCCCTGTATTTAAAAAAATAAATAAAATGAACGAACAAACACGATACTTCAGATATCAGTATGGGCTCTGAGGACAATGAAGTCAGGTGATAAAATAAAGCGTGGCTGGGAGGATGCGGAACTCCCCTGAGGAGGTGATCTGTGAGCTGAGACCTTAGGGATGAGAAAATCCAGATGTGGAGGGGAAGCCTTCCGTGCAGCGGAACCAGCCTGTGCACAGGCCCCGGGGCAAGAGCAAAGGGCCAAGAATGGAATTAAGCCTGTGGCTTAAGGCATTATACTCTGGGAGGCACACTCGTGACAAGATGGAAAGAGGACTGGCCTGTGAATCAGAGCCCTGGGCCGGGGTGTGAATCCTACCTTCCATTTTCCCATCTCACAAATGGGTTCACGAACACCTCCTGCACAGGGCTGCTGTGGGGCTGGTGTGAACACAAAACAACGATGCATCAGTGGCAGGGCCAGGAAAATTTTGGGTCTTCGCTTTGCCTAATCCTGAAGCATCACGTCATCAAGAAGCCCCGGGGTCCTTAGGTAACATCAAGGGAATAAGGGCTAAGGTACTGGCTCCACCAATGCGAACTCCAAGACAAAAGGGAGAGCAATGCGGTGTGCTCCAGCAAGAACCTGAGATTCTAAAACAGCCTCTCCGTGACCTAGGATGACACTCTTTCCCTCTTTGATCTCAGATCCTTGTTGACCACAGCCAGGAGCGTTGGAAGAGCTGATCTGTAAGCTCCTTTTCAGCCCTGTGCTGGGATTCTGGTCTACGATGCTCTCACAGGTCTCAAGACCAGCCGGACATGACCAGACACAGGCAAAGTAAAAGAGAGGCAAGGGGTGGGGAGTGTGTGTCAAAGCTGTCAATTGCAGGAACCAGAATGATGAGGTCTTTATCGCGGGAGCAGGCTGTGAACAGCAAGAATTAATGCTGCAAGTCACTGTTATGAGTCTTTTCCCTGCCTTTGGGGTGTTGTGTGTGTATGCATGCGCGCATGGGTACACATTGGCTAAGTTTTTCCCTCTTTCCGCCTCTTAGGATTATGCTGAAATGTTTCCTCCTCTAAAAGCCGTGTACAAAGGCTCACACTTGGGGGTGAAAACCCCCCAGGCCTGGTGCATTGATTAATAAGCAACAACTAAAACCGTGTTCACAACGAAAAACTGCATCGCAGCAGCCTTGCCCACAAAAGAGCTGCTGGATCCAGTGATGGCGTATTGTTTGCAGAGCTGAGCTGCCGCCTCTCCAGACAAAAGCCGCATTAGAGACGTGACTTCGGGCTTAAATGAGAGCGCTGAATCACTCTGGAGCCTTCCAACACAGTGTTTTCCTCCAGATTGTGCAATAAGCAATTTCAGAGAAAAACAGCCCAACAAGCCAATATTCTTTTCAGAAATACCAACGAAAGCATACCCAGGGGCCAGAAAATAATTGCTCCTTTCTCCTGCCCTCTGTGCTCCCACTCCTGGGTAGCTGGCTTGCCTCGTTCTGGAGCTGGGAGATGAAGCTACCTGATTCAATATGGTATCCTGCTATCAGTGACATTTTAAAGTTGATAGGCATCCCAGATTTGCGTTGCCTCCCTATCAATATGGCCCTAGTATCTTTTTTTTTTACATTTAATGCTTTATTTGCCATCCATGTTAAAGCACTATTACAAAAAAAGTGACGATTTTAGCCATATGTTGGAAAAAGGGATGAGAAGTAAGTTGGAGGACAGCAGTGTTCCTCACATTTCCTGTTCAGAGTTTAAAATAACGGCTACTCTTATTAGTTCAAGCACCTAGTGATGAGAAGCATGAAAACCTACCGGAATAACTCATCGTACCAAAGGGACAAAGCAGGAGCTCAGAAGAAAGGGTGGGCATCGAGTCAATTCTGCTTCGGAAGACCTGACGTATTTTGTAGCAGCAGATATAAATGCAATTCTAAGGTCACAAAAACAATTTGGAAGTCCCTCTGGGTTCCTCATGATGGGCTTAAACTTGGACTTTCTAGGAAATGCAGTGGCTGCGCCTGTCTACTTTCCATGATTGGTGTTCCCCCTGGTCCTTCTGCATCTCTGTGCAATGCCTGCACACTCATTTCCAGACCCTTAACTTCCCCACGTGCAGCTGAGAGTGAAAGGCTCATCAACTTCGTCCCTTTTGTCTGCATCAACTCACTCAAAACTGGCCACTTAAGACCCGAATTAAAGTTGTAGGAGTGACACCGAGGGTTGTGCTAAAAGCGGACTTGCTTTTGGACTCAGGTGGGTGTTCATATTCAGTTGGCCGTTTGCTAGTTGTGTGACACTAATTAGCCACCGCATTGGGCTTCGGGGTTCTCAATTGTAAACTTAGGACAAAAATACTGACCTCATGGTATAGCTGTGCAGAACAGAAACAATGTACATAAAGTACTGGCTATAAATGGTCACATTATTTAAGCATAAAGTGAGCCCCAACTTCATATACAGGCTTTTGAAAGACTTTCTTTAAGGCAGTTGTAACTACTATTTTTTATGAAGCCACATCACTTTTTCACAAACCTGTCAACTTACGATTTTCAGATAAGGAAAATTAATAATTATTATAGTCACTCAGGAAACAGCAAAATGAAAACTCCAATCTCCAGCACCCTCTCCCCCCACCTTTTATTTTGACTGTCCTATAGTCACACTGAGGTTCTTAAACCTGACCCAGCAGGATTATTCTTTTAATTGCTTAAATGAGATTTTCCTATGACCCAGGGTGGACATGTTAAGTGATGAGGGTGTCTCCTCAGTAATGATGATCAGTAACAGAGGAAATGCTAGGAAGATACCTGCTTAGACCACCTTGCATGGCAATCCCTTGGAACTTATGTGAGATGCCATTTTTATTATGTCTTATTTAGGATTATGGAATGGATCAGTCTTCAGGTTGACAGTACTTTCCAGTGAATTATTTATCTGGGGGAACCCTAGGGCTGACAGCTTTTGCTATTAAGTAATTCAGTTTAATTGAGACCACTTATTACTCCACAGAGCGTGCATGGATGAAAGACTGGTGACAAAACTAGTTTCCATCTTTGTTTGGAGGGCTTGGGAGACCATGTCCTTCACTCTTATTTAGCTGAAGTCACATGTTTGATTGTAACTAGTGTGAAGCACAGTGAGTGAGGACAGGTAACTGCACCTACCAGCCTGGCCTCGTGTTGAATGTCTGCCTTTTTACTGTAGAGGGTCCCACGGGCATTCAAGCTCCAGTCACGGGGCAGGAAGAAAATAGATCTTTTCAAAGTCATCATCTCAGTTTCTTGGAGGCTACACTATAAAAAAATGTTTTTTCAATTACAGTTTACATTTAATATTATTTTGTACTAGAGGCCCGGTGCACAAAATTTGTGCACTCGGCAGGGAGTGGGGTCCCCTCAGCCCAGCCTGCGCCCTCTCGCAGTCTGGGAGCCCTCAGGGGATGTCTGACTGATGGCTTAGGCCCGCTCCCTGTGGGCCTACGCTGTCAGTCAGACATCCTTAGCGCTGCCGCGGAGGCGGGAGAGGCTCCCACCACTGCCGCTGCTCTCGCTAGCCATGAGCCTGGCTTCTGGCTGAGTGGCCCTCCCCCCGTGGGAGTGCACTGACCACCAGGGGGCAGCTCCTGCATTGAGCATCTGCCCCTGGTAGTCAGTGTGCATCATAGCGACCAGTCGTTCCACCGTTTGGTCGATTTGCATATTAGCCTTTTATTATATAGGATTATTGACTATATTTCCTAGGCTGTATTTGGAGCCTATATTTGAAGACTATTTTCTCATCCCTTTCCTTCTAGGAGAATAGATATGGCTACATACTGTTATTGTGCTGAATATTTAATTTAATCAAGCCAGGTAGGTGGTTTGCCAAATTAAGTACTTTCCCATTGCCAAAACTGTGTGGTCCATGAAGCTCAATGCCATCAGGGATGTTGTAGAACTCTAACAGCCATGGAAAGAGCCCCCACATTCCAATGTTGGACAATGTCTTAGGACTTGCCTAGTCCAAACCTCTCCTTCCAAGGATGATAAAACCAAAATTCAGAAATGTTTAATACTTTGGCAAGGTTATACAGTTCGTAAGAACCAAGACTACAGAAAGCTTCTTCTTTTTTTTTTTTTTGCCACTTTTGAATGTTCCTTCATTGTGACGATGCCCATAAATACTAGGGAGACATGTAAAATCTTTGTCAAAAGTAAAAGAATTTCAGAAAAACTCTTAGTGCTATAGACTTAAAGTTATCAGTTAACAGAGGGCAGTGTGCTGGCTTTCTGAAAGAACATCATAAATTACTAGGCAGGAGAAGCCTGTGGATGTGCCTAAGCCAGTGATGGCGAACCTTTGAGCTCGGCGTGTCAGCATTTTGAAAAACCCTAACTTAACTCTGGTGCCGTGTCACATATAGAAATTTTTTGGTATTTTCCACCATAGTAAAACAAAGACATATTTTTGATATTTATTTTATCTATTTAAATGCCATTTAACAAAGAAAAATCAACCAAAAAAATGAGTTCGTGTGTCACCTCTGACACGCATGTCATAGGTTTGCCATCACTGGCCGAAGCAAACAAACTCCTCCCTTGTGCTGAACGGAACTCACTGGCATTTTTCCTAAGGCAGCGATTTTAATCTGTGCGCTGCAAGAATTGTTAAAACGTGCAATACCTGACTATTTAGTCAGGGGCACTGACCTCTTTTCCCTTAGATTGTCACATAAGAAAATGGCAGCAATAGCCTTTTGGTGTGAATGAATCAAAATTATACCTACTTTTTTTGTCGTATTGGCAAAAATACATTTTTCATGTGCTGCAGAATTTTAGTAATTAGTTTACTAGTATGTGTGCCATGAATAGAAAAACACTGAAATCACTGCCCAGAGGGACTCTGAACGAGGCTTCAGGAGACTTAAATATTGAAGTAAAAACCTTCCTATTTCATGCTGCAACTCAGTTATTCAAGTGAATAAAGTAGCATGCCATATAAGGTGCATGTATGTGCATGTCTCCATTTGCATGTGTCTAGCATATCTATGTGTGTGTCTGTGTGCACACATGTTTGTGTGTTCATGTGTGTTTCCACACAAACATGCATGTCTGTGTATGTAGGAATCTTTATAGTCACAAAGGAAACAGGGCAGAAAGGAAACTCCCAATCTCTAACACCCCCGCCCCCCGGCTCTGTTCTATAGTCACACGGAGGCCCTGTCAAACCTGACCCAGCAGGATTATTCTTGTAATTGCTTAAATGGGATTTTCCTCTGACCCAAGGTTGACACATGAAATGAGTGTCTCCTCAGTAATGACGTTCTCCTCACACTGGAATGAATCCCGGGCTGATCCGGACCCTGCACTGCCATTGGCCAGTGTTACTTTTTGAGCAAGTTACATTGATTTTCTGAATCTCCATTTTCTTACATATAAAGCCACATGTCTGACACTATAAAGCTAAACAGACAAGCAATGTCTTTAGTCTTTTAGAAATTTTAGTAATTAAATTGATTTGACTTCATTTACACATCAGGTAGTTGTATTTTATTTTAGGATCTTCAGTATGATTTGCCTCACAACGACCAAGTGTGGTCTCCAAAAGTATAGACAGCCTTTGTGATTGATGCATCCTTATAGCACCCCCATGAGCGAGGAGCAGTGGTCACTTTCTCCTGAGGGAACTGAGATTTAGAGGTGAAGTAAGCTGCCCAGAGTCACCCAGAGGGTTTCTGGAGGTCTGGGCCACAAACCCACATCTGCCTCCAAAGCCAGGCTTGCCATGGCCCTCCCGCTCACCTCACCGCAGCCCACGGCTGTGGTAAAGCTCAGCAATGCGGCAGTTGTGGGATTGGCATTGGCATCTGGTTCTCTTTCCCCAGCTGATGTCTGCCCTTCTCCTGGACACCCCAGTGCTCCCTTGGGTCCTAGCTGGTACGTAATTTCTTAAAGCCAACCCTCCCTTCTGTCCCGGCAGAGGCAATAAGAAGAAGGAGGCCCTGGGGAAATTCACACTGGACGTGCAGTGCATGCGAGCTTTGCTTAGACATCCATTTCTCTGCCGACACATCGTCAGCCGACCTGGTGGGGATGCTGGGCTGCCTTGAAAGTTTCTGACAGCCAGGCAACTGCGGCAGCCACTGCTCCTGGTAACTCCAGCAGGAAATGATGGGAGGACCACTGGGCCCTGACTGCTTCATCCTTACCTAATCTCTGGAGTCTCATAAATCCTTTCAGTCTTCAAATATTGAACAGTAAGAACTTGGTTCACAGACACATGATGGTCATAGGAGGCCCAGCGACTAAGCTATGAAATTCAGGGAAAGAAGGGGAATAAAAAGACTGCCAGGGGTCTACCTTGAAACTAGTTTAAATATAATCAGTGAGAAACAGAGGCAAACTCCTACTTACACAATTATTATTTTTGTTTAGCAAGATATATAGACTTAATTTTGCACAGAAAATTGCATAGGGAAACGCTCTCAGTAGAGCCACTGCAAAGCAATTCCATATTTTTAATAAGGCAAATCTTTCTGATTCGCAACTATTTAGCCATGAAATCTTAAATCCAATCAAAGTCTGTTTTTAATAAATGCTGCTTTACCAATTTTATTTTCCACTTAACAGCCTAAGAAAATTAACATTCTTTAGATGCTTAATTTTAATCTTAAAGACAAACACTGAGCTTTCTGTCATTCAGGTAATTGAGTGCCTGTAAAATACGGGTTTGCTTTCCTGGTATTCGGTCTCAAAAATTGTAAATCAGGTCAATTTACCCTGAAACCTGCAAATTTCTAAGCAATTTTGTCTTACTCTCCAGCAGTCATTTAAGAGCATAAAAACCCAATATGATGCATAAGAATACTTGAGAGGTTTTGCATTTCATTCATTAACATTTCTTCAAAGTGTTATAGGATTCCAGGGCAGGAGGAATAGGGAAACTGAGACAGGAATGTTAGAACAAGGCCAAATAGTGTGAGCAATTTGCAGCCAGCTTGTAACTAACCAGCCATTATCTCCTCCAGCCAAGGACAGGAGAGCAAATGGTTACAAAAAAACTTCCCTAATGAGAGAATGCAGAAAGGGAGAAGCTAAGGGGGAAGGAAACAGGACAGTTTTACTCCCTAAGCAGAGAAGCCAGCAGTGTCAAGGCTTGGCATGACAGAGTTGCCGGGGCTTCTCATAAATTCTGGGAAGTCCACAACAAAGTAAAAAAAAGAGGGAGGGGGGAATCTTGAGAATCAATCTGTATCAAATTATGCAGCAAAGGAATTTTTAAACATATAGACAGGAGGGTATATAACCCCTCAGACCCCCACCCGACCTGATCTTCAGATTAGCTGAGAGCCCGTCTGCGCTTCATAATCCAGATGTATAGGTTTGCTTGCTTGCTTTGCCTTTTCAATAAAGGTGCATGCTTTAATAGCTTTAATAAATTGGCTTTTCCCAATGCAGTCAGTCTCTCGTATAAATTTATTTACATGAGAAGACAAGGATCGAGGTTGGGGACAGGCCTCTCTCACTGGCTGTTCGGTAACACCCGGTGAGAGGTGCCTATGACAAAAGGAGCTGGGCAGAAGTTAGTCCCATCCCGAGAGGCACCAGGAGAGGTGACAAGACTAGTGTCATTCAATGAGACAGAGGTGGGAACACTTTTCTCACTTTGAAAGTTCTCCCTCTTAAGGGCAGTGGGCAGCACATTGGACTAGTCGTTAGTGGGTCTGGGCTCTGAGTTATGTTGCAAAGCAGTACTGCCTAGCCGAGGCTCAGATTCCTCCTCTAGAGGTAAGAATACTCTTAACACCTCTTTCGTGGGATTTTGAGAGGACTTAATTCAACCTAATACCTAAAAATGTTTGCAAGCCCAAACCTTCCCCTTTTCAAATATGAAAGTATAGCATCTTTATGGTTGTTTCTCTGTATACCTACTCTGCCCAGGATCAAATACACAACTTTGGCCAGGTTTGCAGCACAATCTTTCACTGTTTAAATCAACCCTTTCCCATTGCCAGAGAGGGGTCATAAAACGTTTACCCTGGTCCCTGAGAGTTACAAAAAATGTGTGAATGAATCAACACAAAACCACTCCATTATTAGAAAAACAAATCCGGTATTGATGTGTCTATTACAGTGTCTTCCTGGCCACTGTCCAATGCAGCTCATACACACACTTCCTGTCTCTCTCCATAGCCTTATTGTTGTCATGAAGAATATCCTACATAACATACATATTTTACTTATTTGCTGTATGAATGTAAGCTCCATTAGGGCAGGGGTATTTGCCTGTTTCATTCACTGTCATATTCCTCACACCAAGAACAATGATTGACATATAGAAAAACAAATGGATCATGTCCAGCACATGACCATTATACAGATGCTCCTATAGCTTCAGTCAAAGGAAACCTGGAAACTACTGGTAATGGTGCATTAAGACTTAGGTTGCTTTTGATATTTCAAATCTGATGTGTCAAAGTCCACAATAAAATAATTGGGTTATTTTTTACATCTTCTACCATTGGCCTCGCCAACAGTTTCTTATTCAAGTTGTCTTTGTCCTTTTGGTTTTTCTCTCTGTGAAGAGAGAGTACAGTTCATGCCTCAGATACTAATCTTAGACTTATAGAAAACATAAGCCATAATGAGGGAGTGCTATAGAATGCACCTGTGTGTCCCACCCAAATTCCTATGCTGAAACCTTCTTCCCAACATGACGGTCTTTGGAGGTAAAGGTTTTCGAAGATGGGCAAATCCCTCACGAATGGGATGAATGCTCTTGTAAAAGAGATTCAAGAGCTTCCTCACCCCTTCCCCCCTGTGCAGACACATAGAGAAGATAATTATTTATGAACTAGAAAGAGGGTTCTCGCCAGACACCAGCACTGCCAGTACCTTGATCTTGGCTTTCCCAGCCTCTAAAACTGTGAGAAATAAATGTCTGTTGTTTAGTATAAGCCACCCAGTCTATGGTATTTTGTTATCGCAGCCCAAATGCCAAGGAGGTTCCCCTTCCACCTATCAGAGTTTACATGTAAATTCCAAATCTACTCTCCTAAGCAATTACTCTGCATTTAATATTCGTAAGTCTCCATTGTATACTCAATCGCAAGAAACGACAGTGTGATTATAAACAGCACTAATCATAAACAGGCACACAAATCTTTACCACCCCGTGCCCACAGCACTTGGGAGATCTGTCGAGTGATTCTGTGGCAGCTTGGGAAGAGGGGGCTGTGTTAGAAGTCATAGCCCAACTGCTGGGGATGCAGTTTCCATATTTTACAGTTTGGGAATTACTACTTAGAAAAGCCCAGCTTTGTTCATGAGCTGGAACAGTAGAAGCTGAGCCTGCAGGGATCTCTAAAGAGAAAAAATCTAGTGGAGCTGGAGCAGAAGAACTGGAAAAAAACAGTCCCACTGAACTGCTGCTTTCAGAGTCTGTGAGAGGGACTGTGCTCTGTCTTTATACGAGCACACACGACAAGTGTCCCAGGAAAGGGACACTTCTTTCTATATTTAAGTCCCTCAGGTCTCTGGCTCCTTGGTTGGCAAAACAATTCATTTTGTAGGGTTTTCCTAAATAAAACTCTGCACTTCGCTTATACTGGAAGAAAGAGAATGTGATTCTATTTGCACGTCTAGTGCCGGTGCAGACACCTATTGGTGAGGCATGGTTGGAGAGAGTGTAAAATGACGCAGACGGTGGTGGGGAAGTGAGGACACGTCAGCCTGGCCCACCTAGGAGCTTGCTGTTTCCTTTGTGACCTTCAGTTGACCACTTCCGCTTTCAGGGATTTTTCCAGACAAAGCTTGGTGATTGGCTACCCGAGAGACCCAAAAGGCTCTACATGTATCAGGTCTATTTCCAGGGAGAAGGGAGCAACGTAGATGAAGAAGACTGTCACGTTTGAGGACATTTGCTTCACCTAGAAAGTCTAAATTAGTCCCCCAAACGTGCATGTATGCTACCAGTACATGCATTTCTCTTTCAATTTTCATCACGGAAGTTCTTGGGTACTTTGACGTAGACCGGTGGTCACAGAAGAGAAAGAAAGCACAGTTTGGTCGTTAGAATTTATAACATGCAGAGAGAGGCACTCACCGGCACTGACAGTGATCGCTTCAATGAACTGCTCTCTCCAGCTGTTCGTCCCGACCACCAGGGCGAGGTTTGTCTTCTTAATAAGTTTGTCCACGGTGCTCTAGAAAGGTTGAAAAGGATAAGATAATAACTGCTGGGTTAGTTAAGGCCTTGGAAAAGCTAAGACCTTGATGATTTTGAAACCCCAGAGTTATATAAAGGGTAGCAGATGTTAGGCTCAGAACAACAGCATTGACATCAAACACTGTGATGATTATGCAAACAGGCATAGTCCTTACTTGGAAACATGCTGAAAGGGAAACTTGTTCTTCATAGCGAATACGAGCCTCCTTCACCGCCTAAGTGGCCAATGAGGAATGGTCTCGGCGCTCAGAAGAGCAGATGTTGCAAAAGCCCACCCCTCTCCCCCTAAATGCTTTATGAACTTGTTTCTCGACTGGCTTTATCTATAGTGTGCTGTCTGCAACTGAATTCACATACGTCCTGCTCAGCAGTTACATATCTGTGAATACCGGAATTGGCAGGTGGATTATAAACTAGAAACTGTTCTTGTACTTTTGTTTATCAATACATTGCAGCCAGACAGCAGAACCTCCAAATTGCTGCTGTAGGATCATCCATAAATGGATTTTTCTCTGGCTCCTGATTTTGTCAGCCTGGTGGCTGTCAGAGAATTCACTCTCATTCTTCTCCTATTGCAAACATGTCGAGAAGAGGTCAATGCATAGAGTTTAGGGCACATCGCTATTTACCTTGAATCCTCCCTGCTTTACTAACACTGAACCTCTTATTTTTCTTTCCACCTTTTTGAAACACTTGGTTTTTACAATTAGCACTTTGTAGTTAATTGTCACTTAATGTAACAAGAGGAGCAGCCAAGCATTTGCAAGAATACTAAGTAAGCAGATGCACCCAAAGCACTACCACATCACAGCCACTACAGGGAGCAGGGTCACGTCCAGGATACGAGGCTGCTCTTCCAGGGGGACCACCACCTCGACTAGTCTACCCCCACACCCTTACTGCCAGAGCATCCTCGAATTCCCACTAATTGCAAAGAGGCTGAAACATGTATTATTTGTCTCAGGTCAAACTCTGTACACATTTAATGAAGTGTACCTGAATTGAGAGAGAGAGCACGTTATCAGCTAAATGGGGGTAAAAAAAAAAAAAGCGATCCGAGGGGCCTGTCTAGAGACCAAAGCTAAATCAGAATGTCAAGTGTGTTAGTTCAACAAGAGTCTTTTGAACTGACTTGAAATACTGCGATAACATGAGAGGGCCCATCTCCAACTGGCCCACTCTGGGTTGCCAACACCATTCTTGGCTAGCTTGTTTGTTCTTAGGGTGGTGACCTTTCGGCCTCAGGCCTTGTGTCTAGAACTGCTAGTGCTCCAGAGAGTAGCTATAGCCATCACTGCTCTTGGCCACCACAACTTAAGTGCGTGGCAAGCATCTGGCTTTTCTCTCTCAACTCAGCCACATTTCATCAAGCACTCTGAGTGTCTTGGTTGATGCCAATTCAGACTTCTGTGTAGAATGAAACAAGAAATGACCTTGATTTTTCCTAAATGTAATGGAAACTTGAGGCAGATCTCGCCAGAGAATTTCATGTTTATCACCTGGAGATAAACAGTTGAACAGATAAATTGGTCCAACAGTTGAATGCTGACTTGCCTCAAGAAATATCTCTAAAGAACTAAGTTTTAGAATAAACTTAAAATTTATAAATATGTAATACTCAGGATTATAAACTTTTAGTTCATGTTAACCCTGGGGGACTATGGGATAGCTTGGGTTCTTCCTAGGACTTAATTTGAATATGTGTCCTACTTTGACCATGGGAGGAGACTGAAGGAATGAGATGAATCTGAAGCTCAGACACTTGAACTTGGGGTAATGCCGTCTATGCTTACCTGGAGATTTCCTATATGTCAGTGACGAACCCTTCACTGCCTTGTAAGCGGCTGCTATAACCTCACCTTCAGCAATGGGTCTTAGGAAAGTCAAGCCCTCAGTCACAAGTAAAGAAGAACCCAGTGGGAATTGTAAGGTGTCACCCGGATGTGGGACTTTAATGCAGTTCTGAGACATTTAAACAAGTTCTTTAAAATAGCCATGGTCTAGAAAAATAAATTTCTTAAGGGGATAATATAATATCAAAATTGATACTTGAGGGCACTTGAGAAAAATGACCCCAAGTTACCCTTTACTGATAACAGTAACTGTACTGATGAACTCTGAGGAGACAGGAGGAAGGAAATAGTCTATGGAAACTATTCTAGGAAGATAAGTGCCCCAAACAACTAGATTTATGTAAACAGATTTGGAGGACTCTTAAATGCTCAGATCAATAGGGTGGTTACCAGGGAGAGCTTTGGACTCAAGAAAGCATTGCTCTCTGAAAGACTGCCCTACCATACCCAACCCAACCTAACACTTCCTACAGGAAGGCACTGTGATTGCTCTTCCTTGTCCTGGTACATGGAAGGGGAAGGTTGGGGGTTGTGTGGTATAAGGGAGCGAACACACAGTTCCCCATCAGTGGCCGGGGAGGGGTGGGAGACAAGAAATGCCAAGCCAGAGAGTCTCTGCTGCAGCAAGTGGCACCAGACACTCTGATTCCACATAAAAGAAGGTGCATGAGGAAGAGTGAGGTTGGACACATCTGGACAGTCTGGTCCATGGAATTAGATGGTCTGAAATATCTGTACTCTGGACTTACAGGGAGCTTGTGTGCACCAGTCATGTTTCAGACCAAACAACAGGTGAGCTCTGATGGTCAGGGTCTGCCTAGAAAGCACTGATCTTGGAATTGACCCCTACTTGCTCTTTCTAGGGGAATGAGTGAAAGCAAAGTTAAGAGATTTTTCATTTACTTGAAGGGGAAAGTTTAATTGCATTTTTATCTTTTAAAAATTCCACTTTAATTGCAAAAGCATTTTTACTCTCTACCTGTCTTCTCTAAGTCACCTCAATTTGTGAACTAAATAACAACAACAACAAACAACAACAAAAAAACTTAATGGGCCCTGCTAAAGGAAAAGAGGCCACGACGACAAAGAATCCAGATAAAACACTGAGGCTTCTATGTTGGTGGCCTGATTCTCCCCTCATTCTGGTTTCCCAACAGGAGCAGAGTCTGCTTTTGAAAAACAAGTGGAGCCCGGCTGGCATGGCTCAGTGGTTGACAGTTGACCTATGAACAAGGAGGTCATGGTTTGATTCCCAGGCAGGGCACATGCCCAGGTTGCAGGCTTGATCCCCAGTAGAGGGCATGCAGGATGCAGCTGATCAATGATTCCCTCTCATCATTGATGTTTCTCTCTCTCTCTGTTCCTCTTTGAAATCAATTAAAAAAAAAAGAAAGAAAAACAAGTGGAGAAAATACTGCTGTGCTCTGGATTTGCAGTTCTGGAAAGCCAGAGAAAGGCTGCTCCTTTTCATGCTCTCCTCATCCCCCCACAGAACTAAGTGTGGCTCTGCTAGAGTCTTCTCAGATGTTAGGGTGATGTGAGTGAGCCGGGATGGGAGGTGGGCTAAGGACAGAGGGAGTAGCTAAGAATGAATAGGAACTTGGGCCTCAAAGTCCTAAGCTCACCCTAAGGCCTATTTGTTTAACTTCTACAAAATAACTTATCTAGAGCCGTGGTCGGCAAACTGCGGCTCGCGAGCCACATGAGGCTCTTTGGCCTCTTGAGTGTGGCTCTTCTTGAGTGTGGCTCTTCCTAAGGCTTAGGAGTACCCTAATTAAGTTAATAACAATGTACCTACCTATATAGTTTTAACTTTAAAAAATTTGGCTCTCAAAAGAAATTTCAATCGTTGTACTGTTGATATTTGGCTCTGTTGACTAATGAGTTTGCCGACCACTGATCTAGAGAACTGGGAATTTGATTTTATCAGCACGATGATGAGCTCTCTGGTCACAGGCTTATACCTTCAGTATGTTGAGTGTGCTAAAATGTCCTGGGACCTTAAGAGGATGACTAAATATCCATGGGCGTTGGTCGATGGGATGTTCCATAGGGAGAGCTTACCATCTCCCCTCCAAAACAGAAGCCTCCTAATTTTCAGTACCTAACAAAAGCCACCTAAATTTCGGTGTGATTGCTTTTCTTCTAGTAGATTTATTAGCTTTTTCAAATAGACCTTGGTTTCCTCCACACATAACACGCTCCTGGAATCTACCTTTGCTTCTTTCCTTGCTACTTTCACAGACGAAGCCCTCCCTTTGGGCCACCTCTGACCCTTTGACAGATGCCACCCACGGAGTCCTGGTTCTGATGCTGTTTGGTTCCTGGGAACTCTTGATTCCCTACTAACTGTGTAATTCCACTTCCACTGTGAAGGTCTCTCAGTTAGTGAGCAAGTTCCTGAAATTACATCTGCCTCTCTTTCCAGGTGGATCTGACATATGAAACTTTGATCCCAGGATGGCCCTAGCCTCCTGGGTGGGCGGTGTGGGTGAGCATACCTTGAATTCATAGGATTCCTCGATGATCACTTCCAGCTTGGTGTGTTCTCCCAGGATGGGGCGCCCCATTTCTGCAATGCGCCTCTCCTCTTCCTCTTTGCTGGTCAGCGGCTGCTTGTCGTCACATTCTTCTGTGAAAGGCAAGGGCAAGAAAGTGAGCAATGGGCTCAATTTTATTTGGAATTCCCTGGATCAGGAAACGGAGAAGGAAGGAAGCCCTAATGACCTACTAAAATTCCCTGGTGAGACCGTAAGGCTGGAGGGGAGTATTAGATAGATGCTAAGTATGTCAGGCAGCCTACCATTATGACAGCAAGAGATTATAAAGTCCCACAACCTAAGCACACGTGCAAGTGCAGACCAGGAAAAACACCTATGGGGACACATCACTGACAAACGCTGCCTGCACGTCGTCTACGTTGTGGGAATCACTCTGTGACCCTGGCTCATCTGGCTGTTCATGCACATTCCTTTATCACATGACCAAAAGGAAACATAATTACTAGTACAAGAGTGAGAGTGACTCCAGGGGTAAAGGAATCTGGCCTCTTTCTCTCCACTTTCTAGAAGCAACAGAAATGCCCCACGGCCAAAGAGATGATGGAAGGGAAATTCTGACCTTAGCCTCTCATTTGCCAAGAACCCCTGTTGCAAATTAAGAAGCAAAACATCCATCCCATGTTTCAGTAAGATGCCTGCTTCAGGGCTTCCTCTTTTTGGTGCAAAGCTGAAATGTGCTAGGAAGACCCTGACCATGTTAATCTTAAAGTAAACAGGGAGGGTGAAGGTGAGGCCTTTGGGGGAGTTAAAACGACTCACCACATCAGCATGATTATTTCCAGAACCACCATGTAGTTTACACCCCAGGGAGGCTAGGGGGTGCTGAGAAAATGTTACTGGACTGGAGAGTCCATTAATGAGGGGAAGCTCACAGTTGGCTCCTCTCGGCTTGAAGGTCATTAGGATAAATCCCAGACCGAAAAGGCCATGCACATGTGAAGGTCAAACACTATTCCTATACTCACCAGCCCCTTTATCCTCGAGGCCCAGGATGCTGCAGCAAGGCAGGCCACTTCCCCTCACAGTCTAGTTGAATAACCCTCATCTCCAAAGAAGCAGTATCAGTGCTATAGAAAGACTTCAGCCCCGATGCGCTCGTTTTTAGAACTATCCGGGCACACTGCCTGTGGTAGGAGTCTGTTGACTGAGGGACTTCTAGCCCAGGCTCCCTGCCTTTTGCATTTAGGCATCAGCTTCTGCAGAAGTCCATACCTTCCATTCCCTCCAAAGATACATGGCTTCCCTCTGCTGAGGGAGCCTCCTGTGATGGTTCTATGTGATGCTCTCGCAAATGTTGCAACAACTGGTTCCTAGGCCAGTCGTTCACTGCTAGGGCACAGAGCAGATGGGCTGGAGGCACCGCTAGCATTTTATATACACCACCAGTAAAAACCAACAGAAGCCCAAAGCAGAGCGTGGCATATCAATGAATTCTTTAGAATGCATTCAGTAGAGTCTTCCTAAAAGGCTATTTCAGAATCTGCTTTCCTATCCCCAGTGATTACACGGCCCTGAAGATATGGGATAAAGACTAAAAAGAAGTGATTTGGGATGGGCAGAAACTGCTGCTGAATGTTAGCAGATGCAAAGGAGAGGTGCAGGGGGATTAATTTTAACTGTAATAGTGGTCATCTTTTTAAAAGCAGGCTTGGGAAGTTATGACCCAAGGGAAGACAAAGGGTTCTGATTGTCATCCCTAAGATTTGTCCTTGAAATTATGTGTGTGTAGTCGAGGGGGTGGGCTGAAGTATGTGATGTCCAATTTACTCAGTGTACACATCAATCATGTTTTGATTTTTACTGCATCTGATCCTTGAACACAGGATAATGTTGTTGGTAGTTTTCATAACAGCAGGTTATATTAATATCTTTGTTCAAAACCTTGGCTGAACATGCATGCCTTGAAGACTTACATCAAGTTAGAATTATTTTTTTTCAGAAGAACTACTAGAACTTGGATTTTTATTTGAATTGCAAAGCTAATGGGGAATAGTGTTTATCATTCCTCTCCCTTTTCTGCAGTTCACTCATAAATGGTAAGTTGCTTTTAATGGGATTCAAGGTGATTTTAATGGGATTCAAGTAACAGAGAAATTACAAAAGAAGAGTGATTTGAAGGCATTGTTTGATGCTGCCTTTCACAAAACGAAATGATTTGGAGTGTGGTATTGAATAAATGGACATGGTAGGAAATGAAATTGAATCACAGAGTGAGTGAAAAGGTTATTCCCTTTTTAATCATCTTTCAGTCCGTCTGATCAAGAAGAAATGCTTAGTTTGGTGCTGTTGGTCTGTAACTAGTTTCTGACATTTGGGTTTCTACCATTTAAGAAAGAGAAAACAGTCCTCAGGCAAAGAGCATTTGAATGTATTTAGTTAGAATTTAATAACTTTTTTCCATTCTTAACTTACCTTATTTTCTACTAATGAAAAATGATACTAGCTTTCCATTTGTGTTAGTGACAATTTTGTTTTAAAAACAAATCTAGTGAAGCACAAACATGAGGCAATTTCAGAATATTACATTAAGTAAATGAAAGTATAGTTGGTATGTTATAAAGGCAAATATTATAAAGGAGGTAAGAGAATAAACAAAATTTAGGAAACACTCTCTGAATAGATTCATACCAACCTATAGGAAAGCAAGGAAGCTTGTTTCTGTTACTTCCTACTCTTGCTCCAAACCTGACTTGAATTTAATGCCACACTTTTAAGCTATTGTCTACCCATCTGGAAAAGCTTCCCCATTTCCACCCAGCTAAACCTGACTTAATCTTTCCAAAGTCCGCCTCTTCTTGCATGAAATATCCCGATTGACCTATTTAGGAATGACCATTCCAACTTTATACTAATTCCATTATATTTGTTGTGTATACTGAGCACAAATCTTGCTAATATTTAAATTTTTTGGTTATCTTTATATATAAATACCCAGCATGTAAACTTAGCGAGATAGAATGTCTCCTTGCTCTTCGAACTGTGATCACAACCGCCATTACAATGTATAAAATGTAGTAGGTACTCAATAAATATTTGCTGTGAGACTCTCCAACTCACTGTTAGATAGGCCTCTTATTTGTTCTTTGTATATAAAGATGATTTGTTCGTTTAACAAATGTTATTGGGCTCCTACAATATGTGAGCAGACTGAAGCCTCCTCCCCCATTTCCCAGGAACCTGTGGTCTAGTGGGAAGCAAGGCATGTGGGTGGGGCAACTTCTAGTAGTGCAAGGTCAGGGCTGAGGGACCAGGTGGAGAAGCAGCTCACTCTGCCTGAAGGCTTCAGGACAGGGGAGGTATTTGAAATTGGCCTTGAAGCAGATATAAAAGCTTGCCAGGTGAAGGTGGTGGTAGGATAAGGAGGGGCATTCCAGGCAGAGAGAAGTCAAAGCACAAAGGCTCAGTGTCATGGAAGGGTCAGGCCTAATTTCATTGACTCAATGTCATGAACGTGTAAGATCTCACTCCACTTATATGTAACTGAGAAAGGGCATCTGGGTAAATCCTATTATGGCTCTATAATGATACTGATAAATTAGCATTTATGGTCCAAATTTTTGACACTGGCAAAGAAGATAGCTGAGTCTATTTTTTAAAAAAAGTGTCCTCTTTTAAATAAATTTTATTGACAAGAGAAATAGTTTAACAGCATTTTAAAATTATCTATTATGTTTGTTTCCTTTTCACTTTGAGTGTTGGATCAAATGCAATCCATTTTACTGTGGTCAAATCAGTTTCATTTTCTTACTTATGCAGAGTGAGGAAATTAATTATATATATATATATATATATATATATATATATATATATATATATATAATTAATATATATATGCATGTGTACTTTTCAAACTCATCATATTTATTGACAAGCTGATAATAAATCACATAACATCATATAACATCATGATCTTAACCAACCAACACAACTTAAAGATCAAATGTATAATTAATAGCCACTGTTGAAATCAGTATTGATAGGACATAAAACAATCCTGTGATAAAATCACCAGCAGGGGAAGCTCCCTTCTCCTGAGTAATTGATTCTGTAGAGAGTAAATAACAGAAGCTAGTAGGTACCTGGGATCTGGACAGAGCAGAGGGATGCACAAGCTGCTGCTGATGCTTTCAGGCTCAGGCTGCATTTTGACGCAGCGTCACTGTGAGCAGTGAAGGGTTGAGAGGGATCCCTATTAGAAAACAATACAACCCACAGATCTGTGCCTGAGGAGCTACTGTTGATTCTTCTTAATGTATTTGCCATTTTTAATCTTAACAAACAACCTCGAACTTGGAAAGGGATATAAAGCCAATGGTGGGACAATTGGCTCCAGGCCATTTTAGTCTTTGACTCAGGTCTATGCTGAAAGTCTGAGAGCAGAGACCTCTTGACAGTGGTCAGCACTGGCCTCTCTGTTAAAAGCCCGAGGAGACTTGTACTTTTGTTTCCAGGAGGAATATTCTGGAACAACTCTGCGGTCAGGGCTGGGTATCATGATCATTGAGTAGGGGTGTGGGAGGTGGGGATGAAGAAGGCGTTACTGGGGCAGATAGACATGTAGTTTCTACTGCCATAGCCAGTGAGGGGCTGTGGTGATACCAAAGAGTGAATATTTGTGTCCTCATCAGGAGATGCAGGTCAAGGAGATGGTTTCTGGGCCCTGAACCTAGGGAGATGTGGGATAGTCGTGGGATCCTCCAGTCACCCTGCCAATGTTCCCCTCTGGAGAAACCCCACAGATGGACTATCATCTGTGCACATATGGCTCACATCATGTTGGCTGAAGGCAGGAAAGGCAGGCTCTGGGAAGAAATACAGCTTGCCTTCAAAGAGACTTCAGTATACTTGGAATGAAAGACCCATGCTTGAGAAGCAAGCTTTGCAAGCAATATGGGATATATTGAATCTTGAGAAGGAGAGACCATCAGGATCAATCCCCTCTGATGGTTCATGCTAATCCCTCTACCATGCACACCTCCAGTCCTGTGCCGATGGGGTTGTGTGTTGTTGCTGCTGATCTTCCATCACCCCCAGCTACAGAGAGCCACTGCATTATTTAGCAATGTTTTAGAGGGGACAGGGGCTAAACTGGGTCACGTTACTGTCTAAAGACCTGAAGAACATTTGAAGACAGTTCACTTCAAATTCATCACATTGGTTTTCTAGGATCATGATGAAACGAGTACCTGTAATGGTGATTACAGTAGAGGGAATCGGATGTTCTCTAGCATGAACTTTCCTGAAGACAGGTTGGCCTAGCAAAAGGACAGGCAGAAAGTCAGCAGGATGCATTGCACAGGTTTGCTAGTAGAGCTCTGTAGAATTAGTAAGCTAAACATTACACTGAGATGCACACATCACAAGCAATGTTAGAGGACTGAGTGCTCATAGGTTGCTCCTATGTAGGTTGCAGAAGTGAGAGCTGAATAGCGCAAGTGTTCTACAAGCCAAACCAGATCATGTGAATGAACCACACATGCCATAGTAGGGGGCGCAGCCAGATTCCTGCAGGTTTCTGAAATGGAGTATTCACACCCTCTAAGTTTCTGCTTCCAGAGGCATCATGAAACAATGGAAAGCACTTGGTGCGATGAAAGGTATCCTGGTTTTCCTATTGGTGCCAACAACATAGCCCAGAGTAGGCCATTTCCCCAGTTTTTTCACATGTGGAACAAGGACAACAGTTACCTGCGATGTCCACATCACAAGTTTGTTTGAGGGTCAAATAACATAACATCTGGGAACATGTTATATATTTCCTGGGGATTGTGAATGGGAGAATGTTGTCATTGCAGGGTACACCATGGTCATAGCAACTGTTTGGATTACCTAGGCCTAGGGTTTTCATCAAACTCCCGGTTCAATTGACCACCACATCTACCTGCTATTGGCTTCTAGTAAGAGCTACCCAGACCTGACCTAGGAATCATGAGATTGAGGACTTGGTTTCAACTCTGTTATATGCTTGCTGTCTAAACTTGACCAAGGCACTTATCTTCTATGGGACTTGTTTTTTTCAATTTTAAGATAAAACTGAACTTGAAGGGGGTTTGTTATTCTAACCTATGTGCTGGAGTGATTAAAGCTTTTAACTGTCAGAATTTTCATAGTTTGGCTTCCTTCCATGTGCCTAACTTAGTCTATTACATGATGAGCATAATGTGATTGGAAGACTAGCTTTTAAAAGAGGTATATTGACTGTTATATACTTTGAATTAATTAAGGAACTCCGCCGCTGCCTGAGGAATCAGACATGACTCTCTCCTCTCCAAACTGAGCCAGAATACTCAATTTTATTAAAAATATATTCAAATTATGTGGACCCTCTTTTGGGGTCCCCCTGGTTTTTCATATGACTAGCATTCATGCTGATGGCATTTATGAAACAGCTGGGCCTTGAATTGAAAAGGGATGACGATGCAGGAAGGAATGAAGTGGTTAGGAGAAAGGAAATAAAACTGCTGGGATCGGAACACTCATCACATGGCCTTGGACTTAAGTCAGAGGGCCAGGCCCTGAGTCCTGAATGGGTGATGTGCGGTAGATCGATCAATCTCTTTGTATCCTCATTACCTCTCCTATAAGTGAGAACAATAACATCTTCCTCCATAAGGTTGAGGATTAAATGATATAATAAACAAGAATTACTTTATAAACTCTAATGAGCTATAATGAATAGGGTTTTATCATGTAAGGTGTCTGAGGGTCAAGGGGGAATGAGCGCATAGGTCCAAACAGGAGCCTTTCAATGAGGCAAGCTCTGGGAGCAACAGGTAAAGATTTACAAATTCCAAAAGCACCTCCAGAGCTTAATGGCCACCACTAACTAATGAGATCTCTGAAATATAGGTGCTGGGCTGTGCACCAAACAGTTCTTTAAATTTCCATATATCCTGCTTCAAATTTAGATTTTCACACTCAGCTGCGTAAGACACATAAATGCCACAGGCAAAATCCAAAGGCTAGCCCTGGCCAGTGTGGCTCAGTTGATTGGGTGTTGTCCCATGCACCAAAAGTTTGCTGGTGTGATTCCCAGTCAGGGCACATGCCCAGGTTGCAGGCTTAATCCCCAATTGGGGGTGTGCAGGAGGCAAACGATGTTTAGCTCTTACATAGATATTTCTCTCTCTCTTTCTAAAAATCAATAAAAAAATCTTTTTAAAAATCCAAAGGCTAGATTAATTCCTCTCTACTACCCCTGTATCTCAAAGCCTTGCCTTCAAAGCCTCAAACACACTTCAAAGAAAAACTCCTTGGGACTTAAAGCTGCTTTAGACTGTGGAGACCAAAGTCTCAGAAAGTTCCCCAGGAGCATCTATAGATTGGATCCAAGGCATTCCAGCCTAGTTCTGGAGAAGAAGGGTCATGTAAAGGGAGAGGCCAATGTAGAAATTCCCACAAAGTTCTGGAATTCTCTCTTGTTCTAACAGCATCAATTTCAAGTCTTGGGAAGTGGTGGTGTCAACACAAAACTGCTATGTCAGATGAAAGTTTCAGAAACAAGAAAGAACTTGATGAAGTACATGAAATGGGAGAAACCTTCAGAAGAAGTGATTCTGCTCTCTTGGATGCGAGATGTGTCCAAGGCAGCAAATGTTGGACATAACTGCACAGACACTCCAGAGCTTTATAGGAATAGTTTCTGAGAAAAGAAACTGGGATCCAATTACCTACATACTAAAAGAGAAGATGTTTCAAGTGATATGGAAGGAAGACCCTCAAAGCCAAATCCTGACACATTCAATGTTAAAGGAAATAGATATCCAAACACCTCAATGCATTTTAATAAGGCATTCGTTCTACAGCCAGAGATTTTTAGTTCAGGTCTCATTATCAGACCACATAGGGCTGAAGGTGCTGCTCGGTACTATATTATTTCTACAATGGTTGACTTAAAAAAATTACTTCAAAGAAGCCATGAAGCTCAACTTGCCCAAATTCTACCTTCCTCACATCTCACCAGGATAATTAACATATTGGGTGACAGAAACAGAATATTTCCAAGAACACTTCAAGGAGTTAAAATGGTGGACGAGGAAAAGAAGATAAAAATTTTAAAAGAAATGGAAATTCCTGAACGTGGATTTGAAAACAGCATGTATGGCCGTGCAGAACTGGGAGACTTCACCTGGGAGAACTTCAGATGAGTCAGATTTAACAAACCCTCTACCAGGACTTGTCCTGTTTAACATTTTTATCCTTTTCAATTTCTATGTCTCTGAGAGTCCATGAGTCATTTTGTCATTAAATATTTTGTCTGGAGAGAGGCAGAGGAGAGTAAGAGTCCATGTGAAATTGCTCATATTCAGAAAGTGCCACTTTGGACAGAATCATGTGGAGCTACTGAATCATGAGTTTATACTCACAGTGGTTGAAGTTAACCCTGACTCTCACGACAGCATTTTCAACATTACAATATTTGGCAATATATTCTTAAAAAATTTTTTTTTAGCTATCTGATTTCAGGAAAAAGAATTAGAATACTAACACCTACACAGTATATTAGACGTTTGATATTTATCTCCCTCTAAATCTGCGTAGACGATGTTGAAAGGATGAGGAGATATTAAGGATCAAAAGAGATGATGCTGTAAGGAAATAACTTCCTTCCATATACAAGAAAATAGCTTTAGAGTTGTGCTAACCAACGCGGTCCACACAGGCTGGGTACCAGTCTGAATTTAAGGGTTTTATACGTTTTGACTGGCATTTTCAGTTTTTGTAGAGCATTTTGTAATGCACTTTAAGTGGTAGAAATATTACTCATTAATTTACAAGTGTTAATAATGCTAAAACTTAAGTCCCCAAAGAAGGGTTTGTCCATATTGGTGTGGTGGGATGATGGGATGGGTCTTCTCCCGACAGAGTATTAGCTACTATTAGTATCCTGAGCTTGGGCCATGGAGAAGTCTTAGATGTCAACCCCTATGTTTTCTTGTCTTAGTTACTCTGGTACATTTTGGAATATCTAGCTGGGGACACTGCACATCACCAGGGCTATGTGAACATTTGTAAACTGACCAGTGTCAAAATGTGAACAATTATAGGGTATTTTAAATTTGCGTGTAAATGAATACAACACACATGTTGTTAGTGTGTAAAACCTTGAATGTCTAAAATCAGCAAGAACACACCATGTGCGACAGCTAAGTGTTAATATACAGGTTATATAAGATGAGGCTTTGGTTTGGTTTTTAAGGATATTTGAAGAAAATGAGGAACATTAAAAAATTATCTTACCATACAGGCATTTTCCTTCATTAAAAGAAAGTAAAAAAATGACAAATGATTTTTAAAAAATGTATACAATATATGGTGAAAACAGACAGTAAAAAGTAAAATTTGATGTCATTAGACTTTAAAAATTCATACCTGTTATTGTGAAGCCACCTAAAAAAGAAAAAAATAAATAAATGTTACAATTTATTTAAGTCACACTCTAAATAACAAATATCGGTGATATCAGACTGTTTGATGACCCATCCATGGGATAAAAACTGGCCAAATTATATTTACAATTAAGAAAAAATATGAAAACATTTGTTCATGACTTAATCACTAATCATTCTTTTAAGATTATAGGATTTAGTGCACACATTTAATTCTGTGCATGCATAAGAAATCACTGATTTTTCAAAAGGTTAAATTAAAACTGGAATATAAATCTGACCTTAACAAAAATGAGGCCAATGGGCCTAAATAACAATCTTACTAGTAAATCAATAGAAATAAAAGTCGGAAAGCTATTGTATCACCCGACAGAAATGGAAATTAACCTCGAAAAATGGAAAGGAAATGCAAGAAATGAAATGCTTACCAAGCTCATTCAATAACAGGGCTGTGAAGGAAACAGACAAAGACAAACACAGAATAAGAGACCAGATGAATAATGAAAGCAAGAGGAATATCAGCAGAAAGAAATCCAGGCAGATCTGATGACAGTGGTAGGGAGCCACTGATAAAAAATTAGTGCATCCCAAAGAAATGTGGCATTGGGAATATTTCTACATAATCCCAACACGAATTTCTGCAAATGTGTGTGATTGACTAATATACATGTATATATATTTCATTCTATATATTATTGCTTGACATTTAGTCAAACATTTCTACTATCTATGCTTATACAAATTGTATATATCTAGTTGACCAACTATAGTAGGAACATTTTATGAATTTAATCCTAAACTTTATTTGAGTGAGTCTTTTCCTGAAATATTGCCTGGGAGTTAGTTAATTCAACATATGAAAGTCTTAAATCATGCAGGATCTCAGGCATTATACCTTTCATTCAATGAAAACAGATAAAACATCTTAGGAAATTTCATTTTGGCCACCCTTTTTGAAAGGACACTTTGGCTCAAAATAAAGTTCTCTCTCTGTAGGTTCTATTTGCATGATATTTTGGCCATCAACGAATGCTTAGTTTTTTAAGTCCTTAAAACTCAAATCCCAGGAATTAGTGCTTATTTTTCTGTCCTTACCTATGATTTCTGCACATTGTAATTGGACAAGCCAGAATGCTTCTGTGGACACCTAATTCCATGGAAAAACCGCATGGCATTGTGTGTGTGTGTGTGTGTGTGTGTGTGTGTGTGTGTGTGTGTGTAGGGGGAGCATACACAATTTGTCTTTCAGGTTATGTGTTTTAAACCCAGACTATACTGAAGCACTTCATTTTGTTGAAAGCTATCTGGATGAAAGTATCAAATAAATGACTTCCGGAGTAGTCGATGGGGATGTTACAATTAGTTTTCAGGCCCAGTTTTCCTTCTAATGGTAGTAGCATTAGAAGATACTTTCTAAAACAAGCCAGTAATTTTATTTATAGTAATAAGAATCTACTTGGCGGGTGAAAAACTAGATAGTGCTATTAAGGAATTTTAATTTGCTTTTACATGAGGGCATATTTTATTGAAATGACAATGGAAAGAACTTTATCTAAGATGCGCTCCCTTTAGGGAGGAATTCATTGAGAAGTAAGTGCTTCTTCCTGTATGTTAATGAGGCATTTTTTGATCCCATCTTTGTAAGAAATCAGCACAATTTTCTAAAGTGTCTTTTCCTTCCGCCTGCTGTCCATGGAACATATTAAATAGGCTGAATTAAAATGGCTCCCCAGTGGTTCCCCACCCCCCCTTATTCCAAAGGCTTCTGTTACCATTTTGAATGTGATTAAGTCAGGAAGATAAACTTTTTTTTTTTTCTGAAGGACTCTGAGGACACCAAGTTCTTACAAATGTGGGATTAGTTCAATTCCTATATATTTCATTTTTTTACATGTAAAAGTGTAAATTTCTTCAAAGTGGTCCATCTAACCAATTGTTTCTATGCAATTAATATGCAGTATGCTAAATTTATACATATAATTAAATGAATAGGACTCCTTTTTAAATAGTCACTATTAGAGGATAATTATAGGAAGTCCTCAATAATTCAGAAAAACATTTCTTTAAAGCTGATATAAAATTCTTGCCCTTTCTTATCAAATATAGGCCACATAAACTAGATATAAGGTTGAAGAGAACAAAGAAATTAATTAATTGATTTCTTTATTCAAATATTTTCTACATGTATAAGTACAAATTAACCAAAAAAATTATTCTGAGGATATGGCTGCTTACTCTTTTCTCTTTACTGTACATGTTAAAATTTGTCAATTCTATAAAGAAAGAAAGGTTTTGGAGCATAAGACTGGGTAGGCCTTAAGCAAGGGCTAAATTCTTACTGAAGGACCATTTCCTTCCTACTTAAAGAAAATTTATATGATTATGGTTTCATACATATGGTCCCTTTTAAATGTCATATTTGATCATATAAAAATAGCATGCCCAAAGAGCACTAGAATATTGATGCCATTACTCTTTAAGATATTTTATTAAATATTTTTTTGAAACCTGGTCCTCTGAAGAAACCTAGTTATTTAAGTCTTTTGAAATTTCCCATTCCTTGCCATTAGACACATTTACCACTGCTAACAGGTATTAAGTATCTTTATCACTAACATTTTAGGGGAGATTTAATAGTTGGAACCACATTTGAGAATGACCCCTGAACAGGGAAAAACTAAACACATGAATCATGCTTTTATAATTTATATAATCATTTCTGAGTGCCAGAAATCTCTTCCAGCATTGATTAAATCTGGTTTCGGTCAAGGTTAGTTGGCATTTCCTGAAGAAAATGGGGGCAGAGCTTGGTGCACTTGTTAGGGAAGGGAAATGAAACTGCTAAAGCTCCAAAGGAAATGAAGTGTAGTACTTGGAAGCCGAGGAAGAGGAGAAAGTTAAGTGTGAGAGTAGGGAGACACGGAGAGAGAAGAGTACAATTTCTCGCTGGTACGTCTTTGTATACTCTCACACCTTTCATTCCTCTTCTTATCCATATTGGTTCCTCAAGCACAAGGGAGAATTTGCACTCTTTCTCATATTCCTCACGGTCAAATACTCTAATGGTAATGATCTTCCTGTGGGAACACAAGACAAAGGCAAAACAAATGGTTGGAGTCACAGGCTCATGCTAGGTGTTCACCAAGCCGAATGTTAACGGTGATGTTATGGAGGGAGAAATGGCAACACATGGACCTCCTGAAGTATGTAAAAGGGCATCTTGGGTGCTCTCAGCTGGCCCCCGTTGTTTTCTTTGCTAATTTGTCACGTACACAAATTCTTCCTGCTCCAATTGGCAGTCAGGAGGTACCCTGAATTAGGAAGAGAAATCAGAAAGTTGGCTTCATTTTGGCATAGCAAGCGACTGCTTCAACTCTCCCAGAAATGGAAGCTTGATTGACTGCATTGAAAATTAATAGCTCAAACTTATAACAGGCAGAGTGGCCAAAACTGGCCAATGGAGCTCCAGGCAGGCCCGAGATCTATGCCCTGTTACATAGGGGGAGGGATATGTGTGTTGTAATCATGGTCTGAAGAGTGCAGGCATCCAGGGTGGCACCGGCCAGCAGAAGCTGTTGGGCTCAGCCCTGGAGCAGCTCCCCCACCTTTCTTCTCACTCATCTCCACCAGGCGGGGCTCTCCAATCTCAAGGAAGAAGGTCTTGTTTTTCTCATACTCCTCATCATCAATTACCTTGACTGATATTGTTTTGCTGAAACAGAGAAGAATAGAAATTGACGAACAAGGGCAAGAGGAGAGAGAAGAGAAGGCACATAAAGAAGAGGAAAGCAGGTTAACGAGCTGCACTTCCAGTCAAACAGCAACTGAGAAACTTCTGAACTTTTCATTTTTCCTTGGAGAATGCGCATGGGATAGTTCTGAAAGATTGGAGAGGGTTACCCAAGGCGCAGCTCCCCTGGCCAGGGCCACAGAGTTATTTCAGGCAAAACAGAGCACTCAGTACTAGCAAGTTTGTCCTCATCATGAAAAGGAAAAGCAGAAGAACACAGACCACAATAGTAAGAATAGAAAAATATATTTATTTAGTCAATGCCTTAACTGTAGAACCATCTGGGCTGTGCTATGGAAATCACTCCTTTAGAACAAATCAATCAATCACATCAACATTTTAACAGAGCTTCTCTCTGAGTGTTAGGCTTATGGCTTATATTTTTGTCTTCTTGGTGCTTTACTGTATTTCCCAAACATAATATTTTCAATATCAGATTTTATGGAAATAATAAATGTATAAAAGCACCACAAAAGAAAAGATAAAGTCCTTTATTTTACCCCACCCAATGCCCTAGAATTAAACTCTTACTCAGGTTAGTCAGATTCCCCACCAAGATCACAAGGGAAGTTGCTCATGCTTTGTCTTTCCAAAGATGGAGCTGAAGCCTTTCCACCGCTGTCTTGAAAAGTGAGGGGTGAGGAATTAGGATGTTACAGCTATTCTCATCCCTCCCAAAGTTGAGTTTCAACTTTCACACATTACACCATTTACCCTACTTTCCAACCCACTGACATACCAAGGCATTTCGTTAAGAATTCTTCCTGTAACCCATCCTTTGCAGTGGTTCTCAACCTTCTGGCCCTTTAAATACAGTTCCTCATGTTGTGACCCAACCATAAAATTATTTTCGTTGCTACTTCATCACTGTAATGTTGCTACTGTTATGAATCATAATGTAAATATCTGATATGCAGGATGGTCTTAGGCGACCCCTGTGAAAGGGTCGTTCGACCGCCAAAGGGGTAGTGACCCACAGGTTGAGAACCGCTGCTTTAGTGCTTCTGGCCTTGTGGTCTTCTGGTTGTGAGTAACTGACAGGCAGGTGGGGCAAATGCTAATATTATGCAAACTTAACTTCCCATAAGCCTTGATGACTCTGAAAATTAATGTTAATTTTCATGTATTACACCTTACTCAGAGCTCCTAAACATTTGTCTTTGAAAATATATTGTGTGTTTATTTATTTTCAGTAACACTGGCCAAAACATTTCTGACTAAAGTTTTTAAAACAATGCATTTATACAGACACACAGCCTTAATGGCATGGACATTATTTAGTTTGGGATAAACTGAGGAGCTGATGAGTGTGAGAGATATAGGGGCCCACACAATTTGTATAATAAAATAAGCACTTAAAATTTATCATTACAGCATCACTATTCACTAGGGTCATAATCCTTAAAAATTATTTCAGTATTTGATAACTGTGACACTGGAAAATCAAAGATGAAGCAAAAGAACACAGTTCCTCTGTGGCTGCCTGGCAAAGGTCCCTAAAACAGATGGGATTTGCATAATGGCATATCATTTCAAAATCATTAGTTACACAATCAATAGGGCCCCTGGCAGGAGGAACCATTACATTTTATATTGATTTTTTTTCTACTTGCACAGTAAAGCGATTAATTGAAGTGATTATTAAAGGACATGCCAATCAATTTAAAGAGGCAGGATGAAGCCAGTCCTTATGAATTAGTCCTCTGGATCGAGACAGGCAAACATCAAAAGGGATAGGTAATGTCCACCTTTGGCTTCAGAACAGAACTATTTCTTCCCTCAGCAAGGATAGCAAAGGTAAAATAAAGTCACATATATTTTACAGGGATGTCTTTTGCTCACTTTCCAAGCCTAACGTACAAAAGAAACTGCCACCCCTTCTTCCGTCACAGGGGAAGTTAGCTGAGACGGGGCTGATTTAGTGAAGACTCCATTACACCGTCTTGGTAAAGAGCAGAAGCACGCTTCTGTTCCACCCATTTGTTCCTCACAGTGCTGCAGTAGAGGAACAAATCTAAGCACCCGCCAGGTCTGCAGGGACCTTAAAGTGCTGCATTGCCACACCAATCCCATTGCAACAGGGATTTTGCACTGTCTCAGGAACCCTCCCTGAGAACACAGATTCACCTTGTCTATTCTTTTGTTCTGTGAACCAATGGGAAGCAGTCAGATAGCGTTTGCTATTTTTTTTTTAAACTGAACGGTTAATCTAAACAAGACTAGAGCAGTGAGGAAGACAGCGCTTCAACCAAAGACAACTCTTGCACTCTTACCACACTGGTAAGGAACACATAGAATATTTTTTTCCTAATTACTATGATAAAGGGAAGAAAAACTTCTGACTTGATTTTTTTTTTTAAAAAAATATATATCTGAAGGTGAACAGTGTGCAGTATAAAAATTATGTTTTCTGGAAGCTAGCAAGTCAGTTACAATACATTACGTACTTTCTCATGGTGGCCAGAATTTTTACGGAAATATTTTTTGGTTCCATTTCTGGGGTAGAAAAGAATTTGGTTAAGAAAGATCAAGTTATTTAGTGGAAACATACAGGTCATTTTTTTTTTGCAGTGGCTTTCTTTTGATATAGTAACCCAACATCTACACTCTACTTCTCAGCCTCTCTTTTACCTGATGGGTCTCAAAAGACATAAGCACCTTAAAACATTCTATCTATGAGTTCTTCCATCGAGTGGTGACTCAGGCAGGTGGTGAGAGGGAAAAAGGTGGTTTTATTTGTGTTAACTAACAAAGAAAAATCTTTTCAAAATATGTTGCGGTCTCTCATTAAGCTAAAGTTGCAGCAATCTTTTATTTTTTTTTCCAGTTTCAGCTTCAATTTGTCCTTCAGTGGTTTCTTTTCCCCAAGATTGACCTTAATGTTGGCAGAAGTGAGAAAAAGACGAGTTGGAGGATTAAGCAGAAGAGAATCTTTCTAAACCCTCATGCAAAACATGTTAGTGAAAATTCACATATTTAGATACTGCAATGGCTCTTTTAAATTTTACTTTATTTTTAAGATTCAGCCTCTCTTTAGGCATACTCAGAGGTCCATGGACTGATGGGCACTTTGCATTTCTGACTTCATCCGTCTTTCTAACACCCCTAGAAATACCTTCTACTACTTAAAATTGATGGAGGAAACAGTGACTCAGAAATTCAGTGATTTCCAAGATTACAAAGTGAGACTCCTGTGGCTGGCTCCAGAGAGCAATATCTTTCAATTATGTGACCCACAAGGTCACTTACTCATTCAGCTGTGCAGTGTTTTTATGGCCACTTGAAAGGAACTGGATCATTATTTTACATTAATATGGAGGTTTATCGTTCTACCTTTATGTTAACGAAGACTGCCTGAATGGACCACGATTAATTTTCAATTCTATTTTTAAACGGAGGATAGCACATACTAGATCCCATGATGGCTGTCTTAAAGAGTTAAATCCTTGAAGAGATAAAGGTCCTGTTAGGCTCACCAACTCTGAGGCTTTGAGCAGGTGGCTTGTTAGAATTCCAGACTCTCAGGGCCCACCCCACAGCCACCAAATCAGTTCTGCATTTTAACAAGATCCCGGGATCATGCCTGTGCCTTTTAAAGTTTGAGAAGTGCTGCCCTGGAGAGGGCAGTGGGTTCTTAAGTGAGATAATGAATTAAGAGGCTGGTAATAGCTGGGCTTAGGTTTTGGAACCGTCTGCATATTAGAATCACGAGTGGCACTTTGAAATCTGTAAATGCCAGATCAGTGAAATCAAACTTTTTGGTTGTGGGGCCCCAACATGAATATAGTTTTTAAAAGTTTTCCAGGTGATTGTAGTATGCAGCCAGGAGACTGGCTAATGGAGAGCCAGGATATACGGCCTGATGTTTAAAAGAATGTATTAAATAAAGAATAGGTAGAGTGTGAGGATGTCAAAACTAAATTAGCAATCTAGGCTGAAACATGGGAGAAACAGTTTGTCCCTCACCGATGTTCTTCTCTGGATTATATAGAGTACTTAAAGTTTTTGTTTCTCCTCTTAGGAAATACTGGTCTCCACAGACAACAGGTGAGAAAACTACCTTTAGCGTTCAGGCAACAGACTTCACATTCTCAATGGCCACAGAAGACAGCAATGCCGCATACCTTCCCCCTCTCAGAGAGCCTCCGAGCCATGTCAGTGAAAGGCCATGTCCAGGGAAGTGGAAACTTTTCCCACCGCACTCAGACTCAAGAGAGAAGTGACTCAGGGCTGACCGCATACAAAGGAAGAAGATCTGGTAACTTCTCTGACCACAGACTGATGTCATCAGGTAAGGCAAGTTTGAAACTTAATCCCCAGTACACCTGATGTTAAAAGCTTCAAGGTAAACTCCTATGACTCAAAAAGACAAATACATCAACTAAAACAGTGGCAAAGAATCTGAACAGATGCTTTTCCAAGGAAGATAAACAAATGGCCAACAAGGACATGGAAAGATGCTTAACATCATTAGTCATCAGGGAAATGCAAGTCAAATCCACAATGAGATATCAATCCGCACCCACTAGGATAGCCAGAGTCAAAAAGGCAGATAGTAGCAAGTGATGTAGAGAATGTGGAAGAATTGCTGGTGGGAATGTAAAATGGTACAATAGCTTTGGGAAAGTCTAGCAGTTTCTCAAAAGTTGAAAAATAGAGTTACCATATAACCCAGCAATTCCACTTCCAGGTATATACCCAAGAGATTTAAAAACATATGTTCACACAAACTCTAGTACATGAATGTTCATAGCAGCATTATTCATAACAGCCAAAAGGGGGAAACAACCTAAATGTCCATCAACTGATGAACAGATAAACAAAATGTAATATATTCATAAGATAGAATATTATTCAGCAATAAAGAGGAATGAGATTCTGGTAGATGCTACTGAAGGACAGTATAATATGCTAACCCAGGCTATGCCATCTCAGTATATTTATTTTGAGCTATAGGCACTTGAAAAACAGCAGATGCAAGAAGAGGCTTTCTCTGAACTTCCCCTTATCTGCCTAAAGACAGAACCTCCAAAAGGAACTCCATTGTTATAAAATCCCCTCTCAGGAGTTCCATCAGCCAGGGAAGATTAACTCTTATCACAGAAGAGGAGACTAGAAGTCCATAACAGATCCAGGCAAACTTTGTCACAAACTGTCATATGTCTCATCTATTCTTCTAGGGCAGTGGTCGGCAAACTCATTAGTCAACAGGGCCAAATATCAACAGTACGATGATTGAAATTTCTTTTGAGAGCCAAATTTTTTAAACTTAAACTATATAGGTAGGTACATTGTTATTAACTTAATTAGGGTACTCCTAAGGCTTAGGAAGAGCCACACTCAAGGGGCCAAAGAGCCGCATGTGGCTTGCGAGCCGCAGTTTGCCGACCACGGTTCTAGGGGCCTATTCATCTTTCCCCCAAACCATTTACTCTTCCTTAAGAGGCCACATACCCCATACCTCTTTTCTGTTAAGATATTTAAGTCATTTCAGAGAATGACACATTTTTTTTCCAAGTATCTCCCATATGCACATGAAGTATACATGTTAATTTGTTTTGGTCTTGTTAATTCAATTTTTATCACATTGGCTCAGCCAAGAACTCTGAAGGGTAGAGGGAAAATTATTTTTCCTCCTGACACTATAACATGGATGAACTTTGAAAACAGAATGCTAAGTTAAAGAAGCCAGACACAAAATTTCACATATTGTCTGATTCCATTTATATGAAAAGTCCAGAATAGGCAAATCCATAGAGACAGAAAGTAGCTCAATGGTTGCCTAGGGCTGAGGGTTGGGGAATTAATAGGGTTGACTGCTAATGGGAAATGGGATTTCATTTTGGGGTGTTAAAAATATTCTAAAGTTGATTGTAGTGATGGTTGCACAATTCTGAGAATACACTAAAACCCACTGGGTTGCATATTTTCGGGTGAATTCTATGGTATGTTAATTATCCGATGCATGAAATTTATGCATGGGTAGGGTCCCTAGGCCTGGCTGGTGATCAGGGCTGATCTGTGGGGAGACCGGTGGGACGATTGGAGGGTGGTGTTGGCCTGCTTGCCGGCCGGCCCCACCCCTCACTGCTGCTGTGGTCGCCTCCCTTTGCAGGGTGACCAGCAGGGTGATCGGGGGCCCCCACTGGCACCCACCTTGGCTGGTCTGGGGCCTGCAGGCTGGGGGCAGCTCCTGTGTTTAACGGATTCCCCCTGGTGGTCAGTGCATGTCATAGTGACTGGTCGTTACAGCATAATAAAAGGCTACAATGCAAATTGTCCCCTCAGAAGTTCGACTGACCGGGAGTTCGATCGCTTGCTATGATGTGTGCTGACCACCAGTGGGTGGCGTGGAACACAGGGGGTGACGAGGAATGAAGGAAGGCCCCGGCCAGCGGCCAGCAGCCAACAGCCAGGGGAAGGAAGGCCCTGGCTGGCAGCCGTAAGGCCCCGATTGGCCCTAATCTCCGGCCAGGCCTAGGGACCCTACTGAATTTCGTGTACCGGGCCTCTAGTATCTTAATAAAGCTAGTACTTAAAAATAAAGAAAAAGTTTCAGGATAAATCCTAGTTTTTTAAAAGGCAGTCTCTTTGGGTAAGAAAAGGCTGTGAGACTATTCAGGGTTTTCAATAAGGAGTTTCAAATTTTGCTGGTCCTGTCAGATAGAAATCAGGGTGTCGCATGCCAGGAGACAGTAAAAAAAACATGGACATCAAAGCTAAGTGCCATTGCTGTGTCTGTCAGCTCTACTGCAGCTCAATCCAGCCCTCCCCTCAGGCTCCCTCAGAATGCTCCCTGCCCCCTCCAGGGCCCAGGGCCATGGATATGCTTTGACATGCTAAGCACTTCTGAGGGCTGTTACCTCAGGCCTGGCTTCCTTGGCTGGTTTCTTTTCCCCAAAGTATAGAATCTTATGACCATGTCAGAAGCAGCATTTCCTTCACAGAATTTATTTTAAAAGGAAAGGCAAGGGCTATAATTGTAGGTTATGCCTGCTGCTCTTGCATCAACTGCTCTCTCCACGGTGGGCATTACCCAGCACCCTGGTTGGCATTGATTTGTCACCACTTGCAAGGAAAGATAGGCTTGCCATGGGTTGCTTTGCGTCACTTGGTTTAAATTCCTGGACCATTTAAAGCTTCTTATTCTCTTCACAAACTGATTTGGTGAGTCGCTTGGTGGTTTGGAGTTAGGGAAACAAAGGGGCAGTCAGCGAAAAGCCTTGCATGTATTCTAGTCAGTTTCCATAGTGACCCAAATCGACTCCCCTGTCCAATTAACATTCCAAATAGGATAAGAAGGGCTGCTCTTCATATTATTTCTAACCATATTTCACACCATTTTTAGATGATTGGTGAGAGACTTTGGGCATGGATTTGTCTGGGAATTTGTTCTAGGTTCTGTGCTTGATGGTCATGGAAAAGGGAATGAATCATGACTTGAATCTGTTGTTTCCTTTGTTGAAATGTCAAACTGGGACTCAGGTGTCTTGCGCTCCTAACTTGGTTCTGCCACTGTCTAGCTGAGGTGTTTTGGCCAGTTCTGGCATCTTCCTAAATATCGCCTTTACTGTCTATTCAATGGGCAGAATCAAACTCATTTCACAGTGATTTGGATGTTCACAGTGTTGTGATGATCAAATAATGGGTGTCATCATTCATCAAGTGTGAAAAATAAAACTTCACGGATGGTTTCAAAGATCAGATGATATAATGAATGCAAAATAATTTTGCAAAGGACTATAACTATAAAATGTTAGAAACAGTTATTATTCATTGAAAAGGAGTGGTTTACTTTGTAGTCCTTACTTGCCTGTTCACCCAGTAACCAAAGGGGCAGATGGCAGATGGTGGAGGGGGGGACAGGAAATATGTGATGGAGTGACAGGCCATACCCTCAAATTCACTCTCCTATGTAGCTTGGATCACATCCCATATAACGGGGTATCCAGTATAGAGGCTTAAACTCAACGAAGCAAGGGGCATGAAACTACTGTTTAGCTTTCCTGCCCCAGCTCTGCCAGGTTTCCTCCCTCCCACCACATCAGCTAGACACACAGAGGGGACTGGAGTCATACTTTTCCTGGAGCTCCTGCTAGGGAGCAGAGCCTGACCAGCCTGGATGGTGCCATTCTGTAATTTAAATAAACTCCAAAGAGGAGAGTTGCTAAAGTAGCTAAACCAAAGTCATTCTCCAGGAGGCCTTATCATCTGTGCACTGATCTCTCTGCATTATCAAGTGGTAATTGAAATCATTGCTTCAAGCAGGGCAAGAGGCGGGAACAGCTTAAACCCTGCTGTTCTCCAGGGAAACCAGGGGAGTTTCACAGAGCACTGGAGTGGTGGTGGGGTTCCCATAAAACCTTGCCCTATTTTATTTCCTCTGTTTACTTTGGAAACGGAATGGTAATTAATTCATTTTTTTTCCCAGTGCAAAATAGATACAAATGTAATTCTTTTTTGGTCTCCCTCCTTTTAGCAATCAATGGCCAGCTTTAGTCTCAAAAGAAAAACCTATGACTTACTGTCTTGTCCTAGAAGACATGCTAGTTGAAAGAGACATCGCACAGATCCTAGAATTATTGTTCCAACAAATAATATGCTGGAAATTCTGATACCACCCAAGGCTCTATCCCATTATGCCTAATGTGAAAGTCACATGAGCAAAGTTTATTAAGATAAAATGATACAGATATATTAAAAAGCGACCGTAATTTTATGATTTATAAAATTTATACATAACTGTTGCCTCATTCTTCTATTGTCCATAAATTTCAGTTATAACTTTTCAGGGGAAAGTGATAATCTTGGGTTTTGTTACCTAAATGTGCATGCTGAGACAGTTTGTTAACTTAGTGAAAAATAAAGCATTGGGCACCATGATGAAATACACCAAAATAGATCTTGGCCTAGATTTTTTTAAAAATTGTTTAATAATATTAGTATTGTGCAAATTCCATGGACAATAGAGGCACTTTTTAGCAAAATGACAGAGGATTCTCATCATCTTCAAATTAAGGAATTTGTTAGGGCTACATATTTATCTGTAATCTGAGATCATCACTGTACTCCTTAGAGGGAATATAAAATTCTCTCAAGTTCAAATTCTCCAGTAAAAGTTGTTTTAACAAATTCCTCAAAGCTAGGGATAATGTTAAGAGTACTCTGTGGCATCGAGCCTCTATTCTATAAACTGAACACATAAACATTTTGGTTCAGTGGTAGGAACTTCAGATAAATTCCCAATTTGCCACCACCCTTTTTAAGAATCTGGAATTAAGTGAAATTGATACTGCTGAATTTCAAAGAAACTGTTGGTTTTCCATCCTTTTCAAATGTTTGCCTCATCTTGAACATTTTAAACATTTTTGGGTTGCCACTAGACTCTCTCCAAAGATTATTTCTCCTTTGGTCTTAACAACTCTGTCAAGACTCATTGTTCAAAATGAAGAGTTTCTCTGAAAACAATGGAAAGATTTCACTCCTCAAATGTTACAGGACAGTAGCTACAATATGCCTAAAAGAGGCCAGGTTAAAAATAGAACACCAAGAAATAAAGCCAGCTTTCTTAGTTTTTTTTATTCATATTATTTCTGTTTTCCTTTCTTCCCTCTCTTTCTCCCTAGCCACAAAAGTCAATGGCCAATCAATATCTCTGCATGCATCCATATAAAATATTCTAAAAGACAGGCTGTCAGATACTTTCTTGAACATAGCTAAAAGAAATCAATAACTAGTGAATTGATGATGATTTTTATATTTCATATTTCTACTCCATGTCTAATATTGAATTGCTATTTTACATTAAATGAAGTAATCAATCCTTATGTCTTCATACCATAGTCTCTATAAATATGCTTGGATTTTAGTTTTGCATTTCACAATGGAGGCCAATGGTTACAGAATATTAAGTAGTATTTCTTGGAGACTTACCCAGTGGGGTATAGAGTTGGAAAGGCAGGTTGGGCTCAGGTTTGTTTATCCTGAAGGTGTCATTGTAAGAGGCTCTCCAGGAAATCTTTTAAGCAATTCCAATGTTAATTTACTTCTACAAATAATATAATTCTTTTTTAAAAAAAGTATATTTTATTGACTTTTTACAGAGAGGAAGGGAGAGGAATAGAGAGTTAGAAACATCGATGAAAGAGAAACATCGATCTGCTGCCTCCTGCACACCCCCTACTGGGGATGTGCCCACAACCAAGGTACATGCCCTTGACTAGAATCGAACCTGGGACCTTTCAGTCCACAGGCTGATGCTCTATGCACTGAGCCAAACCGGTTAGGGCAATAATATAATTCTTAAGAATAATCAGGTACCTGTGACCATGACCATGGCTCTGAGTGGTTCCACAATTGTGATGGAGTCACATGACCTCCTGAAATGCTTCTTTAGGACAGGAACTCAGGTTGCAAAATTCTTGCCTTGCCATTTACTGCCTGCCCCTGTGTAAGTTACTTATTCTTTCTAAGGCGCAAACCCCTGTTCTGTAAAGTGGTTATAATAATGGTGCTATTTGACTGCTGCAAATAGTAAGTGTGCTAATACATATAAGATGCTCAACACAGAGCCTAGCACATATTAAGCACTCAATGAATATTAGCTATTCTAGTATGACCCATGAGCAATATTGTGTCAAGTTAACAACTGGGACTCTTGAGGTTGAACCGTCAGCAATTCATGCAAGTGAATTAATCTATGCCATAGTTTCCTCAACTGTAAAAATGGAATAATTTAAGGTTGTTGAGGGGATTATAAGGGAAAACAGAGCAGGACCTGGCACATGAAAGCACTCAATCAGTGATGGTTATCGTAATTATTATTACTGAGAGCAAGGAGAAGAGAGACTAGGCTGAAAGGATTTCGGTAAAGCTAACTTACTGATAGGTTGGTTATCAGAAATCAGTAATACAGAATTTTTTAATCAAATTTTTCTAAGTGTGTATCTTGAACTTTTGCTTTTCCTGATAACCTTGACAAAACTTGATTTAAAAAAATGTTTTTACTGATTTTTTTTAGAGAGAGAGTAAGGAAGAGGGAGAGAAAGAGAGAAAGATTGATGTGAGAGAGAAACCTCAATCAGTTGCCTTCCATATACACCCTGCCTAGGGACCGAACCCAAAAACTGGGCATGTGCCCTAACCGAGAATTGAACCAGCAACCTTTTGGTGCACAGGACAACATTCAACCAATTAAGCCACACCCTCCAGGGCCAAAACTTGATTTTGAACAGATATCTGCCCTTGTTCATGTGAAACATCATAAGTTAGCAGAATGAACAGTAGCTTGCATTAGCAAGTTTGTATTTCATAGGCTCTTTTTCACTAAATACAATTAAACTAATATGAATTGCTTTCAGGTAATTTATTTTTCTTGAATTTTTTTCCTGCTTATTAAAGTAATACTTGTTCATTGCTGAAAATATGACAAATAAAGAAAAAGGAAAAAATCACCCATAAGCCTGCCACTAGAGATCATCATTTAACATTAAAAATACTTGTTTCAGCCCTAACCGGTTTGGCTCAGCGGTTAGAGCGTTGGCCTGCAGACTCAAAGGTCCCAGGTTCGATTCCGGTCAAGGGCATGTACCTTGGTTTCGGGCACATCCCCAGTGGGGAGTGTGCAGGAGGCAGCTGATCGATGTTTCTAACTCTCTATCCCTCTCCCTTCCTCTCTGTAAAAAATCAATAAAACATATTTTAAAAAATACTTGTTTTAGCCTTTAAAATACACAATTGCATAATTTGGACCCTATTATATGTGTATCATGTGTATAAATAAAATTTTGGTGTCATAATTTTTCACTTAGTTATGTTTTGAACACTTCCCATGATTTTTCGAAAAACCTCCCATTTAAAATGGCACAAGATGTCCAAATGAAATATCTTTATAATAATGTAATTAACTATATACTAGTATATCTTTTGAATGGTTTGTGGGCCATATTTTCTCTCTCTACTGTTCTTATCTAACTAGACCAGTGGCTCTCTACCTTCTGGCCCTTTAAATACAGTTCCTCATGTTGTGACCCAACCATAAAATTATTTTCGTTGCTACATCATAACTGTAATGTTGCTACTGTTATGAATCGTAATGTAAATATCTGATATGCAGGATGGTCTTAGGCGACCCCTGTGAAAGGGTCGTTTGACCGCCAAAGGTGTCGCTACCCACAGGTTGAGAACCGCTGAACTAGACTGATCTATATATTATGGGAAGGGGGAATAAATAAAACAAGCCAAAAAATTACAAATTTATGGTGCTTCCCTATAGATGAAGGGCTTGGGATTAGCTCTGTTAGATGCTGATGGGGTTCAGGGCAGGCCGCCCCCCAAATGTGCCACTTGGGTATGTGTATTATTTTGAGCTGAAAATAATCAAGGCTCCACAGACTCAAGGAGAGCTTTCTACCAGTCCCTTCACTGCCTAAAATAACTTTGATAAGAAAGAGTGCTTTGCCAGACATAACTTTTTATATCAGAAAGACTTAGCTGCGGCATTTGTTCTCCCATCTTCCTACGAATTATCTTCCTCACCTTTGAAGCCCCAGACCCTTACCCCCTCTCCTGAGCTCAGAACAGCATATAGCCTCAGTTGCCTGACTGTCTTTGTAGGCTACTGTAGACACAAAATTAAGTTTGTGTTTCTCCAGTTAACCTCTCTTCAGCCAAAGAACCTGGAAGGGAAGAAGAAGGCTTCCCTCTCCTACAAGGCGAATGTTTGTTTTCCCTCTTTCTATGCTTGGGCCGCACTCCAGGCTCCTAGGTGGTAACCTCCAGCATCTCCTTTTTCTATAAGACTTTCTTGAAGTTCTAGTCTGAATTGTTCCCTAGGAATATTTGCCTCTCATTCTCTCCTCAGTCCTTGCTAACCTTTTGGCTAGTTTTTCTGAAAAAAATTTCAGGAATCATCTGTCAATACTGTTTCCCTCGAAGGGCATTCCTTCTAAGCTTCTGTTGATTCATAAATAATTCCTTGTGCTAAAACCATTACAAATACCAAGGATTGGCGCCATTCTACTAACCACCCATTCCCAAGCTGCCATGGAAATAGCATAAGTCATTTTCTACTCAAATTCAGCCCTGGCCTTCCCAAACACTCCACTCTCCAGCCTGCAGCACACAGTCTCTGCATCCTCAGTCATAGAAATCTCCGTGCTCAACGCTCATTATACAGATGAGCAAAGTCAGACTCACTGAAGTTAGCCAATGAAGCCACATCTGATATTCACTTTGCTATCCTAGTGGTTTTCTTCTCTGGTGCTGCCGAAATCCAATTCACCACTCTTTGTAGAAAAGCTTTCTTTCCCCCCCTCTCTCTTAAAAAACACACACGATATATATATATATATATATATATATATATATATATATAAAACACACACGATATATATATGTATGTATTTATTTCAGAAAGGAAGGGAGAGGGAAAGAGAGAGAGAAACATCAATGATTAGAGAGAATCATTGATCGGCCACCTTCTGCACGCCCCCTACTGGGGATCAAGCCTGCAACCTGGGCATGTGCCCTGACCCGGAATCAAACCATGACCTCCTGGTTCATGTATCTACACTCAACCACTGAGCCACAATGGGCCAAGTTTGCCCCCTCTCTTTTTAATGAAGTAAAAACTAGTACTGATAGCAGAAGAAAAATGCATGCTTTTCTTTGTTAACTAGCTGGCTTTTCGCTATTGTCTGATGGATGCTTTATAAATGAAGTGGCCCATCCGCGGACACATGACCTTTGTGTAGTCATAAGGATGGCTGTATAAAATCGCAACCTGGAGGGTCTTTGATGTGAAAAGAATGTACAACATCCACAGAAACACTCGATAAAGAATAATAAATCAAAACCAACCCAAGTCTTTGGGCATTACGTTGAGCAGTTTTCCATCTTTGCATTTTTCTTTTTCTTTCCTTCTTTGACCAGAATTATGATGTGCCCCTGTCAACCACTAGATCAGGAACCTGATGCTCTATTTGTACTGAGATGAGAATGGTCAACCATCGTGTAAATTTCTTTTTTCACTTAAAGTACACTTCCGACTTTAAAGAGACCCACTTTCTTCATTCAAAGGAGGTAGTTGTGGGAGGACTTGGCTTTGCAGCCATGTGGCAAGCCTGTAAGTGCTCCGAGTAGTTGGCTCTATGTGGTGAAATACTTCCTGAGTGTGTAATTGCAAACAGGTACAAATTAAAACGGATTTAAACTATGAATCAAAAATCATTACCCACAAAATATCAGGAGCCTCAATATACCCCCAGCTTCCTGCTGCTGCTTCCCAAACAATACTTCTCTGTCAAACAAATGCTTAGCCGACGGTGGACTCTCGCTGAACTTTCAGTGCAGTACTTATTTGGATTTTTAAATATTTTGCAGGTAGTCCTCTTGGTTTGAAATGACATCAAACATTTATCATTTTGGAGCTCATATTCTTAACAGAAGGGACACAAGGCACTTTACAGGTAATCATCACAAGAGAAAATCAGCAAGAAGATAATTAGCTTCTTATCGATACCAGCAATTTAGAGCTTCACCTCAAAATTAATCAGGCCCAGAATGGCGGTTATTGGCTTTGAATTGAAAATGGGTTTTCTTTTTTTTCCCCTTTTCTATTTCTTGTTTATTGATGGAAGTTTCTCCCAGAACCAGAAGTTATAGAACCAGAGCAGGTTCACAGAATGCAAATAATGACATTGTTTAACAAAGTTGAACAACTAGACCAAACAGAGTGAGAAAGTACTTGGTGAGCAATTCTTGGATTAATTACAGGGCTTCTTATGAGCTGCATTTAAATGCACATTGATTGTAGGGGAAAATCTGTAAGTACGCTTTAACTATATATATATATATATATATATATATATATATATATATATATATTTATTTATTTATTTATTTATTTTTCATTTTGTTATAAATTGTACATAGTTCACAGTTAGTGCTCAAAAAGCAAAACCTTACATGATTTCAGCTTTTGACCCAGACATATCTTCTCACAGGGAAAGGGTATTGTTTTTAGAATTTGGGCTATTTATAAATTCTCTAAAAAGTCTGCACCTTTGCTCAGAGAATCTTGTAGGTAGAGGGGGCATATTAGATCTAGATTTGCATTTGAAATACAGATGTATAGCTTTTAGCTGTAAATATAGTCACAAATATTTATAAATATAATAGCTTTTAGTAGCATGACCTTGGGCAAATTACTTTAGCTAAATTTCAATTTCATCAAATGTAAAATGAGAACCACATGGTATTGATATGAAAAACAAATGAGATAATGTATAAAACAGAACTTTTCACACTTGAAGCATTTTCAATTGCAAGGTGCTGTTATTACTGTTATGCAACTTAATCTTCTCATCTTGCAACTGAGCAAACTTAGTCTGTTGGTCCCAACAATCTTTCCATTAAGGCTTCCTCAGCTCCACTGTAAAATATGTGTCATGCATTAATATTAATATTCCAATGTTCATTTTGGAAATGAAGAGTTTAGTGGGTGAACAGGAAGGCAGTAATATCTGACACTTCTCCATGGGTCTCCTTTCAGAGTTGTATTTCTATTTATATAATTAAAGCTTAGAAATTATAGCAGTAGACACAATTGACTGCTAGAACATGAACCAATACTTTATTAAATATTTATTATGATACTGCCATATTGGATTTAAAGTTAATTTCTGTTAACTTTAATCATGTAGAATTGAATTAAATTTATATCATTATTAACTAGAGGCCCAGTGCACGAATTCCTGGCCACCCAAGATTGGGGTGGGAGGGTCGATTGGGGGTGGAGCCAGCCAGGGGAAGGGGCCTTGGGTGGTTGGCAGGCCAGCCCCGCCCCCTGGTCAAACTCCCAGTTGAGGGGACAATTTGCATATTAGCCTTTTATTATATAGGATAATATATGGTTCACTTAATAGAAGGACTAATAAGGAAAAAATAAGACTGCATCTCAAGGACAGGTCTATGTATCCTGAATAAATCCTACTAACTCAGTAGAAATAAGAATTTTTTAGTTTCTGTACTAAATAGTACAGAACGCTCTTAAAAGCTTATTTATGGAATTTCCCCTTTATATTAACTTGCTGTCTTGGTGTAGTATCCATAGGTCCTGAATACTTCTATTTAACTATCTTAGAGTTTCTAGAGTAATCAAAATCCTCTTTATAGTTTTCACTAAGTTTCTCTATTGAAGTCAGACTTCCTGATAGAGACTGGAGGTGGAACTGAACGGAACCCCTACAAACATAGTCTGGGTCTTCAGACCCCCAAGAATGTAAAATCTTTGGTGAAGCCATCTACACTCACCAGTTCCATATTGACAAGGGCCAGCACACGATGAGGTAGTTCATGCGCATTCCCCACGACAGAGAGCACAGTGCCGGCACATGGCATTTTCTTAATAGTCATTTATGAATCATTCAGCTATTCTCATTATCACAATCTGCACTTGAGTTTGTGCCGATCCACCAAGGTCTCTTACACCTCTCAGTAAAAAAACAGCCCACATATTTTTTTAGATGAAAAGGTAGGCTTATGAACGTAGATTTGGCCATGAGAGTGAGCAATATGAGCAGGGTGTAGGTGATTCATGCTCATGACTTGGACCTCATTACAGAGGGCCAAATGAACTCGCCAGACACCCTTCAGATTCCGACAGCATGTGATTTTGTCCAGCCATTCCACAAACCTTCACCGAGTATCCAACTGTGTGTCAAGGACCACATTAGGTGTCAGAGATAAAACAAAGAATATGAACTCACAGCATAGAGAGGTGACAGGCATGTACATCAAAGCTTACCTACCTCCATATGAGCTAAATATAAGTATGGGCTCTGTGCTGTGGGAGCACAGAGGGTGGGGAACTTCAAAAGGTCAGGGATAATTGGGCTGGTTCTTAAAGAAAGAGTAGAGTTTTGCCAGGCATAAGGCATGATATGTTTAAGAATTGTCAAGTTCTATCTCACTCGTGTTTATGGTGAGCATGCATGTGGAGGAGGGTTGATGGGAGGTATGTCAAGAAAGAGAGCTTGGGGTCGGGAGAAATGCTAAGTTGTGTGGGCATAATTTTGTAATAAAGATCCAATGGGCCTTTTTGCTTAAGGGCTGCCATGATCAATTTGGACCTTTAGGACAATCAGTTTAACTCTGGGATAAAGCTTGTGCTGTAGAAGAATAAAATGAAAGTGAAGAGGAGGGCAGGGAAGCAGCCACGGAGAAAATGCTGTCTCCTGGATGGGCAGAGCCTGGCATCCCTGCAGGATACCCAGCCCGGTGCGCCTTGAGCAACATGTTTTGAGAAAGTGTTTGGCCCCCAGCCTCCAGTCTAGATCTGTCAAAAAGCTTGAAGACATGAAAGAAATAGCTGTGACCCTTTAATTCCTTTTCTCCAATTTTAATTTATTCTCTGCAACACTTCTCCTTCCTGAAAACTTGCCTGTGGGTTCGAGTTAGAGAAAACAAATTGAGCACCTCCCTTTGCCTGCAACAATCAGTTTCTTTTAACAAGATGGAGGGAGTAACATGCAAATTATGCTGACGAGACCGTCATTCTAAAGGGACCTGATTTATATGAACTGAAAATCGAATTATCTATCATCAGTTCAGATCTGAGCACATATTTCATTTTCTTTTTTATCAACTGTGAGTGGTTTGGGCAAGGTTTATGACAAAATGATACCTAAATGTATACGTTAGTTTTTAAATAAAAGTATCAAAAACTGAAGTCTCAGGTAAATGAATTAGATGGACAATCACTATCACATTACATTATCTTCTACAGTATTGACAGGAGGATTGGTAAGAGAAGCACAACAAAACAATGTAATGAAATGGAAATGTACATGCTGGGGTGTGGGAAAGGGTAAAAAATATCATTCATTCTCCTGATACTGTGAGCAGTCACTAAGAAAAATGACTTTAGGTTATTCAGCAGGCAAGTGCATGTGTTGAGATGGGGGGAAGAAGAGGGAGACAAAGAGAGAGAGAGAGAGAGAGAGAGAGAGAGAGAGAGAGAGAGAGAGAGAGAGAGAGATACAGCGAGAGAGCGAGCTATCATCTGTGGTCTATGATGAGAAATAGTAATATGGGAGGCAAATGAGATGTACAAAGATTGAAGGCATGAATAAAATGACATCTGCTCTTTGCTCTTCTTTGTGTAGGTGGATAGGAGCAGCGAGAGGTTGAAGGCAAAAGGGATCACAAGGGCTCAGCAGCAGCAGTTGATGTTAAGTCGGAGCACCAGCCCTGTTTCATCGCAGTGGGATGAAACTGACTGGAAGAGGACGAGACTGGAACTTGATCTGCCCACTGACTAGAGCAGGGAGTTGGAAATGAGGGGGAGAAGCCATCAAAGGTGGAGGAGAGCCATTCCAAGGCAGAGAAACATAGCACCCAGAGAGGAAATTGTGTAGAAATGTATGATCATTGGAAGCCAAGTAAACCACTGAGTGGGATGGGCAAGAAAGTATAACTCAGGAATACGGCCACACCAAGACGTCCAAGGACAAAGGGCTAGGGAATATAGGGTTATGCAGCAGGACCCTGTTCTCACCTGAGGGAGGCACCAGTCCCGCTAGGGAATGATTACAGGAGAGATGTGTTTTCATTTAGGATGAACTGAAGTCCTAAAATCAAGATGGGAAGGCAGAAACCAGATAGGAAAGCAAACCTGACTTTCAGATAGGTTTCAGAGATCTAGCAGTTCACTGTTCTTTTCCTGAGTGCCTGGCAGGATGCTTAGGGTGCACAGAAATGCCACAGTGTTTGATAAATGACTGACTAGCCTATTGCAACTGGAGGAAAGGGCAGAATCTGATGATTAAATAGCTCGTTGCAAAGCTGAGGCCCAGAGGGCTAGGCTAGTGCTTCTGAAATCCTTCCTACTTATGGCAGGGTGGAGTGGGCTGAGAAAGCTGGTTGGAGTCATTCTGGGATTGTGGAGAACCACAGGAAAGGGATAAAGGTAAAAAAGAATCTGAAGAAAAAATTGCACCCACCACAATGCCTTTTTCCTTGGACTCTTTCCCTGAATCCTCCCAAACTCTTCTGCATGATTATATTCTTCTTTATGATTATTTATGACTAGTAGATATATAACAAAATAGTGTTTCCAAGGGGCTAAACCTGGGAGATAGCTAACATAATAATATGAAAGGTTAAAGAATTTTATGGGAAAAAGATAATAAATTCTGGTCTTGATATATTTAATCCAAGCCATGCTGGGAAATGTCTTATAGAATGTATGGAATATGGGTCCTCAGTGACGGTGAAGTGCCTGGATGAGAGGCCTCTATACATTTGTCATGCATATTGAAATGGAAATTGAAGCCATTCGCTTGAGCTGATGGACTTTCTCCAAAGGTGTGACCTTAGAAGAAAAAGCCAAGGCATGTAGAACTGGATACTGCAACATCTCTGGTAACAGTGTAAAAAAGGAGAGAAGGAGGGAGGGAGGAGGAGAGCGAGCGAGAACAAGAGTTATGCATACACCGAAGCGCCAGTTATGGGGAGGTTGAGAAATTGCCAGGTCCTTGAAGCTTAGGGCAGGATGTCCTTTAAGAGACAGGCTCTAACATGTCAACATCAGAAGCCCCACAGTTGTAGAGATAAAAAAGAGGTAATAGTTTGGGCTAAGAGGAGACTATTGGAAATAAAGCCAAAGAGCTGATTTGTATAGTGATTTCACTGGAGAGAAGAAGATTTTGAGTCAGTCCTGTTGTTGGTAGTGCACTCAGAGTTTTAACATAAGAGAGAAAGTGAATGAGATGACATTAGCAGGGGCAGTCGCTGTGGTTCGTGACTTACCACAGGAAGTGACCTGAGAAGACTTAAGCATGGTTTAAGACTTAAAGAATGAATTCCCAGTGAAAGCAAGACTCATGACATATTGAGAAATCAGAGTCGAATTTGTGAGGTCCTTAGGATTATGGAAGGTGGGTCCTCAGATCTAGCAGACCACCAGAATTTTCTACAGAGCTTCAGGAACATATATATAGCCCTGGCTGGTTTGGCTCAGTGGATAGAGCACTGGCCTGAGGACTGAAGGGTCCCGGGTTCGATTCTGGTCTAGGGCATATACCTTGGTTTCAGGCTCCATCCCTGGCCCTGCTGGTCAGGGGCCATGTGAGAGGCAACCAATCGATGTGTCTCTCTCAAATCGATGTTTCTTTCTCTCTGTCTCTCCCCCTTCCTTCCACTCTCTAAATCTCAATGGAAAAATATCCTTGGGTGAGGATTAACAAAAACCCCCATATATACAGATTCCTGGACTTATCAAAGAATCAGAATCTCTGGATGCATAGGTGAAGGATGACTGGCAGGATCTATAGTTTAGAGAAGCTCCCCTAATATTCCTATGGCAATGATCTACCAACTGGCATTAGGAAAATATTTTACTAGACCTGCTCCTATCCCCAGGTTAAGAGGCTCAACAGCAAATATCATTAAGAAAAAAGCCTTAAAAAACCCACCTTTCATATCTGCCTCACTTTCCACATTAAACAGCTCTTGAAATGCATCCCTTTCCATAACATTTTTCTTAGGTTGGTCAGATATCATATTGTCTATTGCTCAGGGTAAGAGATACGGTGGTGCTTTGTGGCCCTTGAGCATTCTGCCCAGCGTAATGAGGCAGGTGCATTTTCCATCCAATGTACTCTCAGTGCATTGATTAGTGGTAAAAATCCATTTATTATTTCATAGAATTACTAAGCCTGTAAAGCATTCTGCAGAGGTGGTATTCTTCATGGCAGATCGATCTGTTCTCTCCCCTGTATAACTTTCCATTAGAAGATCTTATAGAAATACTCCTGGACAGATCACATGCATCAGTGGCTACAGATAGAAGGAAGTCTGGCATTTATTACTGTGGCATTGGACCAGTCTTGTCTGGCACTACTCCATGCACAGGCATTAGCCCCAGTTCCCACTTGAGGGCCAGATGAAATAATTTTTAGTGCATTTCAATAGTGATAGCCTTCCTGATAAATTTAGCATTTAATTATGGATGCACTTTCTATGCATGTGGGTACCTGTGCTATTTTCTCTGAGCCCAGAGATTATTGGCAGAAGTAATAGCTGGTGCCTCAGGATGAAGCTATAATTTTATAGTGCAGTGTCTAAGGCTGGAAATGGGACTAGTAGACCACGAATGCCAAAGACATCATAAAGAAAAATGTTCCTTAGGAAGTACTTGCCAATTTTGGAGCAATCAATTATTCCCTCACCTACACACTGACTTTTATGAATACAACAGCCCAGGAAATGCATTTAATTAAGCAGACGGTTATGATAAAATAAGTTGCTTTTCCTCTTTAGCAAGAGATCTCTTTATCATATCCTCCTCTGCCTTGCCTCCTCGCTCTCTGGTGAGTATTTTCATGGATTCGCTTCCATTACCCAAACTCTTCTATGAACAAGGATGTCAAATTGAATGCTGTTAGAATGGGAGAGAACTGAGCATTCACAGTGAAACTGATTGTCTCCGAGACTCTTTCCAGTTAGGAAATTTTCTCATCTTGCTACATCTTTTTTGCCACCTCTGTGGAACCAAGAGTGGTGTTGTCCATGAGGTCAAGATTAGATCTGTTGCCACAGTTCCAGAGAGGGCTTCCCAGAATGCTCCTTGGGGATGGCTTTTGTGGAGGAATAGCAGTGCCTGTCTCCTGCATCTTCAGTTCTCTCAGTTGCCTATGTACCAAACTGAACATGGGTCAGAAGGGCCCCAGGAGTGCCAATCAGAAACGACCAGAGGGGGAGCAGCAGAGCGTCGGCTCCAAACTACTAGCAGGACTTGCCAACTCCGGTCAGGCATTTAGACCGAAGGAAATATTGGGCATCTTTGAGGCTATTTCTCTGTGAAAATACAAGGTGAAATTGTATAACTAAAATTCATTTCTAGCTTAAAGAACTGACAAAGTCACTGTATGTGTATTAACTTCTCAAATGAATACGTGATAGTTTAAATGAAACCTTTAGGGACAATGTACACATGGGTCAAATGTAGGAATTAAAAATAAAACAGATAGTGGTAGGGAAACAGGGGCAGCAAAAAACCCCTTCACTTGGGAGACAACTGTGTTTGACATGGAGTGTTAGTCATATGCATGTGGGCTCAATTAGCTGGACATTGTTTCAGAGAATGCTACTAACCAGAAATCTTACTTATATTTCCCTCTTTAGAAAGAGGATATATAAATGTCAACATTTATATTCATGTAGTATGACCTCTGAGGTGCCCAAAACACGTGGTGATGTATCTAACTTATATAATTTCTATAAAATATTTCAAGTGTTATGAATTTCATTTGCTATGAGAAAATTATTTATTGATTTTTATAAAGACTGAATTTAGTAAAACTGATGCAGTGTGTTAATAGAGAAATGTAACTTATAGTAAAAAATAAATTCTACAGTGGTATAGAAAACAAGAGGAAGAAGAATAAAACCCAAGTCAGATGCCTTGAAATGTGGGCTACTCTCCAGTTGTATGGAGAGTATGTTTGGAAGCATGTTAATGAGAACACAGGCATGAAACTGGGTCGGTTCCCTCTTTAAGGCACTAACTACCCTGGCGTGTAGCTCTAAAATGTAGTTCCCAGGCCCTTCTCACTATTCCATAATTCATGTCAACTCCATCGTCAGTCCTTTTCACTATGGCTTTGGAGTTGAAGGGATTTCTCTGTGCACAATGCCGTGAGCTTCCAGAGGGCTCACACAGCTTTATGGGAAGTCAATTGAAAAAGAAAATCAGTAGTTAAACTGTTCTGGGGCTCACAACATGATTCTCCATTGTAAGTTTCTTGATGGAAGGCACTATATCTTAAAATTCTTTGGTAATGCACTTAATACACACAGAAATTGGCTGCTACTATCATGGAAAATTGTTCACTTTTACGACTCCAAAAATTAACATGATCCCATTTTAAAGTGGGGCTAAAAACATTTCCATATTTTCAGTCATCCGATTTAAGGTATATGATGGGGTCTACTCAGAATCCTGGAAAACAGAGAAATTATATCATATAATTTGCATTATGCAGTTTTATTGCAGTGGTAGGAATGGAAACTATTCCCACAGGAACCTTGACTGCATTAATGCCGGATCACTGGTTTGCTTAGGATGGAGCCTGGAGCACCAAGACGGTGTGCTCCTCTGAAGTAGCACTGCTCTAGCCCAACACATGGTACCCTTAATCCATCAAGATCAGACTACAGAGAATAGACATCCATAAAGATTGTAAGTACAGTCTGTCTGTACTACATACATCACAGGTGATCAAAAGGTTGACAGCCAACAGGATTTATTTTCCAAGGGGTAGATACTACTCCAGGATAAACATTACACAACAGAGGGAGGCTTAAATATTATGCAAAATTGTTTGAGGTGCAAATCTTTTTTTGTATTTCCCTGACCATATGAATTTGGATTTTGGAAGCCAGCAGAGCAAAGTCTCCTATACTACTCGCCAATAAACTATGTCCTCAAAATTCCTCTCCTGGTTTAGAAAAGCACAACTGAAAAAATTCAGCCCCATGGTTTGTGCATTTTGGCATACGTTGCTGTTCCTACATGGTCATCGATCACTTGGAAATTGACAGGACTTACATTAGGCTCTTGTTCTTAGTCCCAGTCTTAACAGGGGAACTGGGAGAGGAATAAAGCATTACTCATCAGTGGCCGTATTTGGCAAAGGCAGGTCTCTCTCTCCTATTATCATTCATCCTGATAGAGCTGTGACAGAGACCAGATGTCATTCCAATGTTAAAATTACATTGTTTTCATAACAAAGTCAGCTTACATCACTCTTAAATAGATCACACTAATGTTCCTCTGTATACTGTCATGGACAGGGTGAGCTAGATCTTTCCAGAGGACTTGCCAAACACAAACTATAGGAGAAGTTAAGATTTTCACAGGGCACTCACGAGCTGGCTCACAGCCCACATATCTCCGAATCTCTCTGCGGTGTGTTTCAAGTCACTGCAATGTAAAATACCCTTTACAGTGATTCCTGGAGGAAATTACAGGTGCTTGTTTTTGTGGAAGGGAGAAGGTCAAATATTTCATTGACTGGAGCTTTTTTCTTACCTATTTTCTTTGCCCTTCCTTCTTGGGTCCTGGTGACCTTGAATTAATTTATGATCCAATGCTTAAGAGTATCCTGTGCACTATCTTCTCCATTGAACATTTGGAACTTTGAAGAATCCACACAGACTCGGCACATGTAAACCATAATTTGATCCAAAGCCTACTCATCCCTTTATGATACAGCTAGAAGGTCACCTCCTCCACAAAGTCATCTATGATTCATCATTCAGAACTCTCTCTTGTTTTCTGAATTTACCAGCCCACTTTTTTTTTTTGTAAATGCATGTGGCTTTACCACATTCTGATTTGCATGATGATTTTGTTCCTGCCTGATTATCAATAATGGGCTGTGAACAGTTTGAAAACAAAATTCTCTGTCTGCTTCAACTCTGCATTTCTGAAGAGCAGGAAAAGCAATCATGAAATATTTATCGAATCACAATATATAATGATGTACATACATATGTTTTTCTTCTAGGCCAATACCATTCCCCTCACTCGAAAAAGGTATTTGCAGAAAGCACTGAGACCCACAGGTAACATTAGCATGGTTTAGAAGCACACTGGCGCTAAACTGTGGGCACCCATGCAAGCAGGGAGAGGCCCACTTTCTGGAGTCAGTGGAGTCCTGGCTCTCGACAGCCAATATGTCACTTCATTAAAAAGTCACTGTTTATGAATTGTAATTATCCTTTGATTTGCAAGCATGTGTTCATGACTAAGAAATTTTTTCTAGGCCCAGAAATTTTCTACTGGCTTTCCTAGAGGAAGCCAGTGCCAACCGGAATGGCATCCATGTGAGCAACTTTAGGCTGCTTTAGAAAGTGCCTCATGACGGGCCATGATAGCTGACATGGCTGTCACAGAACTCAGTGACTCCAAAGTGATGCCATGCTTAGAGCCCACTCGGACAATGACATGGGATTGCTGCTTTTCATGCCAACTGCTCACATTCCATACAACAAAGGGATTCCTTTACGCGGCCTTTTCTTACTCTCACTAATTGGCTGATGTTAGCGCAGCTTTGCTCAAACCCCCTTAAGCATGTTTACTCCCAATTTCTTCCAAATGTCACTTATGAGAAAATCTGCATTCCTGATCCTGGAGGTAATAAACCTGGAGACGCACTTTCATTAGCAAATGGAAAGAGGTTCAAAGTACATCCAGAGATAAACAAATTAAAAGCATAGAAGATCGGGATAGCTTAGAGCCAAAGAACTTCAATGTAATATATTTAGAAAACAGGCCCTCTGGTCCCCCCATAACATTGCACTGCTTCTGGCTCTTTCCATTGACCAGGGTTGGCTTCCAGAAAAACCTAAACAGAAAATGTTCCACTTCATGAACTATTCCCAAATCACTGGACTGGAAAAATCTGTTCCATGGTGTGCCTACTGCTAAAGCTTCCACTAGTTGCCCAAGAGAGCTGCGAGAATAGCTCAGGGGAGTTTAGCTGAGAATACACACATAATTACAACATATAAGAAAACCAATAGAATAACAAGTGGCAAAAGATGAATGAATTCAGTACTGCTAATGGAGGAGTCTCCTTTAATCTGAGTTCCTAATTCTAGCACAGTGAGGGTTAAAAACAATTTTGCAAACCAAGTTTAAGAGAGGGAGATAAAAAATGTAGAAAGGTCTGTGTGTTCTTTAGTTGACATTTAAAACACACATGCTTTTAAAAGCCATTTGTTGCTGTTGCTATTTGGGAGGTACGCTTGACTGTCTGTGCAGAAAACATCCTAAACTTGGGATACCTTGTTCTCTTTTAAGATTGGATTAGACTGCTACTTGCTACTTATTTATAAAAATTGTCAAATTATTCCAGGCATATTATTTTCAGAAAACTCCTATTAGCCTATAAGGACATTTTGAATTTACAATTTCCCCCATAATCCTTTAAGGAAATCAGCTATAGGTTTTCAGATTATTTTTCCATCCCAATTCAGGGTAACCTCAGTAACAACTATGTATGTACTTCAGTGTTCAGCAGAAGTGACTCCACATTTTTGCCCTTAACTGAAGGAAAAACAACCATATGGACCCTGTTCTTAGCCAGCACTCCATTAGCTAATTGAATTTACAAAGCTCCACCGGTGAGAGACCATGAATTAACCCCATTTTAGTGACTCCATCCCTTTGGCAGAGCTAATGTGTCTGGTTTCAGAGCAGACTAAAGTCAGTCTCATTTTGATCCAGTTAAACAGACTAGTGCAATAAAAATACAATGCAAGCCATATATATATATAATTATTTTAAATAAAAAGAAAAGTAAAAAATAATTTTAATAGTGTTTTCTATATCCAATGAATCCAAAATAATATCATCTTATATAATTAATGTGAAATTTATGAAATATATATATAAAGATATATATTCATACTAAATCTTTCAAATCTGGTATGTATCTGACAGTTACATCTCTTTTTAATGTGGATTAGCCACATTTCAATTATTTAGTAACCACATATGGCTAGTGCAATGGACAGGCAGGCAGTGTTGAGGGGTGAGATCTGCACTCCATTTTCTTTCCACTGGCCACACTCACAGTCTTTTTCAAGAGCTTAGTACTTCGCTTTTCACATCTGGACATTAGCTAGAAATACAGCCATTCATAATTGTGAGTCAATCAAAAGATAAAAGAACAACAGCTCCCTATTAAAAAAATCATCTCTATTGAAAAACACATCACTTTTTAGGTCTAAAGAGTGCTAGGGGCAGAATAAAGTTATTCTCAGGAATTCGCCAAACTTCGGGGAAATAAATAACTAAGGTTCTACTTTGCAATTAGATAATGGGACCAACAAAAAGATTGAGGCTGTGAAGAACCAACAAAGAACCAATTAGATGGTATCCTCACCAAATTTAGAGAATGCCAGTGTGAACAAGCCTGTGTTATTACAAATATCAGAGTTGTGGAAAATTATTGAATTTTGGTCCCCAAATCAGGATACCTGCCACTTTGCTCAGTATCTACTTGTAGAATCAAAAGATGTCACTACATCTCCTTGGGGCATTTATTTTAATCTGTCCTGAATGTAATTATTCGATCAAGTTATTGTCACAAAATCCCATTAACTCAAAGAGTGGCTGCATTAGTCACCGCTTACTCAGACCTTGGTTTTGGTGCTTGTGAAATGCACCTCTCAGGCAGCCAAAATGAACCTAAGGATTCTTACATCTTCTTGATTTTACGAATTATTCCCTACCTTGTGTTATGGATATCAGTCTCAAAATGATAATATGCTAACACTGTAGCTCATCATAATGATATACTTAAGCTTTAGAAACTCAGAGAAGCACTGAGGATTTTAATAAAAATTAGTATTATCTAATGAACGCTGAGTAATCGAAGCGCTGTCATTTCTGCACTCACACTGGGAACTGGTCTGTGACCTTTAGAACTCCCTCCTCGGCTGAATTGTTTCTCATTATCTCCTTCCCACTCACTTTATTTCTTGAAGGCTTGCTGACCTTTACAGTCCGTTCTCTCTCTTACCTGATCTCAGTCTGCTCAAAATTCTGTGCTTTTTTACGTATAGTTTCTTAGAATGGATACATTTATAAGGCACCGTTAACGGTGAGAGGCCACACACATTTATAAACAGATGGCTAGGGCGAGCACACACGTGACAGAGTCCTGATTAGATTTTATCAAGACCCTGACTTTCCTTTCCAGAGGTCTATCCATCTTTGGAAAAACCAGGCCACCCTAAACCCAACCTCTTCTTTGTCTTTCCAGTCTAGAAATAATTCTGTCAAGTTCAACAATAAAATGAATGGCTGCCTTTGACTGAGGACCTATACTAGGGCATGGAGCTAGAGGGTGTCTCTCTAATCAGGTCTCAATATTCATGCCAGCCTCGTCCCTTTTTTTTTACCTTGAATACTCGTTAGATCTGAAATTCATATAGATTGGCACCTCTCAAATAACTAGAGTAGTTTGACCTATAAAAAATTTTAATGATATTGGGACTTTCAAATTCAATTTTTGACATTTTGTTTGTCATTCTGAAGCACCCAATGGGACCTAGAATTGGGCTTTTCTGATAGACAGCTAATAATGTGGGCCTGAAGCTTACAACAAAGGTTGGTGGCTAAAGATATAGATGGGGAAGCCATCAATGCTGAGACCAGAGTCATAGGTATAAGTTTCACAAAGGAATGAGATCCTTGGAGACACAAGCAGTGGCTGACAGCAGCATCTTGGGAGATTTTCAGATTTAAGCTGTGGGAAGAGAAAGACAAACCGTAAAATGATTCATTAGGGTCAATGGAAAAGCAGCGGACTTCTGAGAGTTAGAGAGGTCAAAGGAATAGCTCTTCAGGGTACTTCAAATGCTCAGTGCTTTCGGGCCAGCACTACAGAACTCCTACAGATCTGGAACTTGGGGAAAAGTCAGCCATCATTAAGAAGGTGGATTCAGAAGAGCGATGGGTGAAAAAGCCAGGTTCCAAGGGACTAGTGATCCTCCTTTATTTTGTGGGAGTTGATCGAATCATGGGGACAAGTGGAGGAGTGTTAGTCTTAGAAAGAAGGACAAATGATTTTTCTGAAGGATTGAAGGATGAAATGATACATGAGTGAAACATAAAGGCATAAAAAAATGATACATTAATAAAACATGGAATAGTACCTAACACCATGATCTATACTTAATCAAAATTCAATGATCAAATGGTAAAGCAGAAATAAAAGGAATTTTGAGTGAATTCATAATATATACTCCAGCACATTGCATCTGTCTTAGTTTTTAAAATCTAGAAATATTTTATATAATTTAAATAAGCAATAAAGAAGAGAAGAAGTAGAAAAAGGAAGAATTTCCAGATGGCCCAGAGAAAGAATAGAGGAGAGGACATAGTTCCCAGGCAACCTAAGGGAAGACATCTAAGTGATGGTTGCTTTTTCTGGTGACTATCTGATACTCATCAGCAAGAGCTGGGCAGAAGAGCTGCAGTATCTCAAAGGCATCATGAGCATTTCAAGGAAGGAAGGATGAAGCACTAAAGAGTGAAGATGTTCTGGCTCCTTTCTTTCCTCCAGGAAACATGAAATTTTTTTCAAAATCTTGGGCAGAGTACCTTGAATTCAGAGCTCCTCTTTAAGCAACACTGCTGACTTCTTCCAGCAGCCACATGCAGCATTTGGTTGGAGAGTTCCGTGTATGGATCCGTAAATTTGAGACAACCAAGTGCATGTGAGGAGGTGGAAGTGACATCTTCATTAGCTGAAGATTAATACTGTGGTGTGTTGGCTTTAAATCTTTATAACCTAAAGTAGGTGACCAAGTTGATTCTTTGCTACAGCACCCACCCCTTTGACTTCAGAAATGATGGCACATTTTCATTTCTAATTTTCAGCCTCAAATTCCAGTGTCTGGTGATTTCAGCATCCATAGATAATTTTCTGGGAAGATCACAGAATGACTCAGGAATAAATCCTATCATTAAAGATGTCTGTTTAGAATTACATTCCTTACCTCCCCTATACACAAGGTCCACAGGCAAGGGAAAGAGCCTTTTTCTGAACAGAATATGTTTGGCCAGTAGATGGAGTAAGTGGTTCCCAGAACCTCTAGTTAATGCTGTAGTCTTTCAAGAAGGGACAAAGCCACCACAACCACTACACATTGAGCTTAATGTGCAATGGCAGCTGGTAAATGTAATGAATGACATGGATGGCTCTTACCTGAGGTGTTTTATAAGACAGGAGGTAGTTGTTCATGGACATGCATAACAGCAGGGGCATTAGCCGTAGGTAAACAGTAGGACACAGAAAACTTGGGGTCCTCAAAGTCCCTACATATCTTCACAATTTTGCTTAACACCAACCCAGCTTCTGGGAAAGAATCCCAAGTGCAATTTTTCCCCTTCATATTAAATTTCCTTCAAAAGTCATCATTTCACTCTGCGGTTTGTTGGGGGAGCGGGATGGGGGAAAGTCCACTTTGCAGCTGGTACGACAGCGAGGAGAGCTATGTCAACTCTCGCAGGCTGCCAAGCCTCTCTTTTGGCAGAAGCACTGGGGATATTACAGTGGGATCATTTATCACGCTTGCTTTGGGTGTTCCAAATTTGCAAGCGGTGGCTAATTTCCAGAGGCAGCAGGGCGATAAACTCTACTTTCCTAAAAGAAAAACAGTAACCGCATCACCTTTCAATTAAATGGGCCATGGAAAATGAACAGCCCCAGATGATCATGGATATTCAGAAATCCTCAGAAAGCCCGAGGATGGCCACCGGTGGTGGGATAACACAGTGTGGCAAGAAGCCTGGCTCGCTGGGTGTTAGGAATCAGCATATGCATCTGCTTCTACATCTGTCTGTCTCTGTACATTTTCATGTGTGAATATGCACACGCATGCGCACATGAACTCTCATATGTTTAAAACCAACACATACAACTGTTGGATGCTCACAGAGGAATTAAAGCCTCTTCAGATAGGAATCAGGCGAAGTTCTCCTCACAGTCTCTGAGTCTGGCTTCCACAACTCCTTCCTCGCTCTCCAGGTGCCCTGATCGTGCCTCCTTGAGTGTCCAAGGCCCCCCTGGAGCAGGAAACAAACAGCACCCCCCCTTGACATCAGTGAGCCATGTTCTGGAGTTGTCCTCAACCCCTCATCTCTCCTCAAATATCTGCTGTCTCACATGCTTCCCAGGCCAGGTGTTCAGCAGCTGCAGAGCATATCATCTATTTATATATTATCTTAACTCATATAATGGATCAGAATTTCATAGGGCATTTCCAGGTCAACATTCAAAGGACTAACAGATGGCAGGCATTTTGAGTGGGCAATTAGTGGGTAAAGTGAGAGATATTTGGGGCTGACAGTCTCATCCTGAGCCACCTTCAGATGCTCCTACTAGTTTTGGGTCCAGGATAATGTCATCTGCTTCTGTAGATATCACAATGACCTGTTCATTACAAAATCCAGACCAGGACCACACATGGTGCGTCTCAGTTCAGAGAAAGCAACCCCAGCAGTTGAGATTTGTGGGACAGAAGAACTCAGAAATCAGCTAGGAGTTCGTGGTTTCCTTTCCTCTCCAGTTCATGCAGGGCAGGCTGTTAACTCAGTTTTTGTCTCAGGATTTTTGTTTCTATTGATATGTTAATGATTTTATAGGACCAACACCTGCCTGAGGACCAGCTTGGGCTGGTCTCTTCTTTCAAATTCAGGAATGCTGTAAAGTTGGACAAGGTCTTAGGAGTTTTTTAATGTACTAGGAATACTTTCCTAATTTATGTGTGTGCTAATTCATATTGAGATCTCCCATATTTGCCTTCCCTTGTTCTGCTAAAGCTTTCATAAGAGTATGGCACTTAGAAAGAGCTTAACATATGCTAATTCTCATTATCTTTATCCTATAATTGCTGAAGCAATCTTTCTTGAAACCTATTCCAATCACATTCCATAGTTTCCAGCCCCCAAACCAACGGAAGGTCCCTTTCGTCTATCATGATCTTACTGAACTTCTCTGCCCAGGCTGGTATCTGACAAAGTTATCTGCATTTAGGTGTCAAAAGGTGACAGTGGGTTGACATCTAAGCAGCGGTTCTCAACCTGTGGGTTGTGAACAATGAAAATACATCCTGCATATCAGATATTTACATTACGATTCATAAAAGTAGCAAAATTACAGTTATGAAGTAGCAACCAAAAATAATTTTATGGTTGGGGGTCACCACAACATGAGGAACTGTATTAAAGGGTTGTGGCATTAGGAAGGTTGAGAACCACCGAAGCCTTCCGAGTGCTTTCTTGACCTGGCTTCAGCATTTATCAGGTTCTCCTCCATCCTGTATGGATTCTCAGATATATCACTTCCCCACCCTCAAAGTCTTTCTGCTTATATGGCCCCAGGCCATCTTTCCTCAGGTTCCTGATGCTGCTCTTGATGTTCTGAGCTCAGAGCATTCCTACTTTAGCATGAAGTGGGATCCCAACCTCTACACTCTAATGCAGAAGCCAAATGAAATAGGACCAGATAAGGCTTTGCTAAAATTATCCCGCCTGTCAGTCTGGGAAACCACTAGTTTGAAGATTTGAATCACAACACTGACACACATAATGCTAATTTCATACAGTTATATAACTGGGTAAGCCCATCTAAGTTATATCTGCGTGGCAACAGAACTGGGGTGAAAAATATGACTTAATTAATCATATACTTAAATTAATCATATACTTAATTTATATTTCACCTAACAGTGAACACGTCTGTATTCTGCAGTAAACAAACATGTGGTGAATGGGTTGCATGCAGTGCAGGACCAATGTCAGGAGGAAGGTACCTACTGGTTCGTCTCAGTGGTTTAGTGAAGGGACACAGCCTTCAGAGCGTCATGGGAGGTTATATCGCAGTTATATCCAAGTCAAATCTGATCTCCACCTGCAACCCCGAGTGACAGTTAACTTACAAATCTGGCATAGTTATTAATGAAAATTTCCATTAACAACCACTTTGGATCTAAATTTCACTTTATCGGTATTTCTCTCCTCTGCTATTAGGATGCCTGGACTACTAAGCTTGCATTAAAAAAAGTCCTGTTTTCTCTATCTAGTTGTATTTTGCCTTGATAAACTCATTACAAATCCCGTGTAGGTACTGCATTTTGAACAAGGGAATGGCAATAAATTAAGCACAGCATTTTTGAATAAAACAGGAGCAGCTAGAAAGACTACTTCTGAATGACAACATATTTGGTCTGACCAAGTAGGTTACAATTACTATTACACATTTTCATTTACTGAATGGTATGTACATAGAGCCAAGGGAAACAAGAGGACGCATCCCCTAGGCCTTTAGCGGATGTACTTTTCTGATTTTACGGACGATTACATTTATCGCGGGTCTACCGCGCTCTATAAAAGATGCAAACATTCTTCTGGGAGGAAAAATCAATTAACTTCCTGGCTTGCAGAGATGGGTAACCTTGTTTCTTCTCTCTTAGACTTCAGCAGGACACCGCCATCTTTGGATGAAAAATGCTGACCGGGTGTTCTGGGAATCTTGGCTCACCCTGAGGCTAATCAGCACAGTGTCCTGGCCGGGTGCCCAGCTTTAGTGGCAGGGAGTTACCCCCGAGTGCTTTTTTTAACTTACACTGAAGTTAGACTTGGAAAGCAAGATTTGCCTGTGCATCAGAGGAAACTGGGCTTTCCTTCTATAACCATCAGATTCGAATCCTGTTTTCATCTGTACCTTGGATCAGCCTCCTGGGTCCTATATGATCGCCATAGTCATACAAATCTTTTTTGGAGAAGTTAAGGAGGAAAGAGGACCTGTAAGACTCTCCTAGTGTAGGGGAACCCAGGCTATGTGCCCCTCACAACAGGGATGCAGGGAGGGGTGAGGCCGTGGAGAGGTGTGTGTGCACACAGAGGAGGAACAGCAGAGAAGAAGCAAGGGCAAATAAGAGCAGCTCTCACTTGACCTTGTAGGCTCCCTGCATGAAATTAAAATTCAGAAACTAGCTGAGGCTTACAAGAAGTAATCCCGGCAGTTGCCTCACTCCCTCCTGTCAGCACATGGCAAAGTTTGCTGTGGATAGGAGAGCAAGGAGTTCTTTCTAAACGTTTCAAAATATTGGTAATGTTTTCTGCAATTTCTCCTCAACCCTTAGGAGATCACTGGAGACATGGGAAATTCTCTGTCCAATTCCATCTTGCCAAAGTATTCCAAACCAGAGAAATAGAAATGAGGTTGAAACATACCCTTGAAGTCTCCTTCAGTGATGCTTTCTGATATATAACAACATTTATCAACATTTTAAAAAAGGCCTCCCACACCACTATTACAAGGTATCTTTCTCTCCTCCATCCTTTCATTCTAGTCAGTTGTTCACATATTTAACAGTAAAGGTCTTTAAAGTTACTTCAGCTTATGACACATCCGTAAAAATAGAATGTTTTTATTTTCTTAAGTTTTGTAAATAGTCATATGGGAGTCAAATCAGTATTTTAATGTGCATTAAGTGATGTTATTACAATTCAGTTTCTTATCCATGAGACGACTTGGAAATTGTGATTTAGGTCCACTGGACCTTCCCTTCTACTATATACATACGTTTTTAATCAGTATATCTTTCTGTCAAAGTTTGCTTAGAGAGAATTTGACCGAAACTGCACCAGGTAAATAAGATTACTTTTCTCTTTTCTGAGATCGATGGATCACTATTTCATGCTTCAGTTTTTCATCTCAGGCAAATGAGGCCCACGTGCCTTGGCTTGTGTATCTTTGAAGCTCTGGCCTTACAACTGGCTAGCAATGAGCCTGAGAAAGAGAATACTCAATGTGACTGAATAGGTTTTTCCTTGAAGAAAAAGAAGAAACAGAAAGAGACAAATGAAGAGGAGAAAGACAAGGGGGGAAGGAGAAGGAAAACAAATAGTGAAGAGAAGAAGATGGAGAGGAAAGGGAGGTTAGGAAGGAAGAGAAAAATAATTGTACTCATCTGGGCTTCCACGGGAGAGCCAAGTCTGACAGCTGAGAAATCTCTAACGTGGCCCCTTCATCTCCTGAGCGAGGCAAGAATAGCACCCTTTCTAAAGGAGGTCATTAGAGTCAGGCCTAAGCTGCGTGCTTAGCCATCACATTTTAGGTGCTTGTCGGGAGGGCCCTAAACCTGGCAGCCCCCCGGACACAGGCCTTCATGCATTTGTTTTGCCACTTGCTGGCCAGCTCATCTGGAGGCTGGTTTAATCTCACAGCTCTTCTTTTTTATCTTCCTGACAAAGCAGTACTTCCATTAAGAAAAAGGCACTCAGCTATTAATTCCTGCTAACTCTTAACCCAGCCAATGAAACATAAGCGTGTGCAGTTTTGCATCTATTTTAGGGCATGGGTATGGGGGGCGGGTTAAAACTCTGCTTGGCTTAGAGCTCTCTGCACTCATCTCATTTTCCCCCGTCTTCTTTGCTCATCCTTTTCCTAACAGGCTGCCTGGTGGTTACAGAAACGATGCTGAACTATAACAGGCTCAGATGGGACGAAGGAGGGAACAGCCCCCTTTCTAGTTAACAGTTTAAAAAAATACAGCATTTTCTTAAGAGGACATCTGAGTGCTCTTAAGTATTAGTCATTGCTGTTCGAATGCTTTATTTTTCCTAAGGGATAAATTAAACCTCTTTATGCCTTCTCTCTCTCCCTGGGTTTTGGAAATTAATTGGGATGGGGGTAGAGACCCATTTGCAACTAGTCTCTGGTGCTCTATCGATCACTACATCACAAGAGCTAATGTACTAAATGTTGGCCTCAGGAAAGCAAGCACTGGGCTATGTATGCCAATAATTAAAATCGGTTTGATTCATTTCCATTAAGTAAATATTTTTATCACAAGAACAGCTTTTTCCTTAATCTGTTGGGTTGACAGTATATTAGAAGTGAGCATATTCTAACTTATAAGAAGAGAAGGGGGGAAGATGAGCAAGAAGTTTGCCCTGTCTCTGCAACGATCAGAGACAAAGCAGGAATGGGCCTCCCAGAATCAGAGCGGGTCTTGACCAGAAATTGCACAGGTAACCACCTAAGTGATGTGGGCCTGGTGTAGCTTAGCCACAAATCCATCCCCCACTAAGATATTAAAGGGGCTGGAATTTACACATTGTAGGGACTCAGGCATGATGTTATTGGGCAGGGAAATGACAGCTAATTGTCATATGATGGAGTCACTGTTACCTCTCACTTAGCACCTTACTCTCTTCATTGAACAGTGAGGGTGTAGACTGAGAATGAGGTGAGACTATCTTTTCATAGAGGTGGTTTGGGGCCCTGGGGAGGTTTGAAAGGATTGAGACTCTATTCATGAGATGTTTCAAAAGACAGATTCAGAGAAGCCAAGGATACACCTGCCTCTCTTAGAGATTTGTTGGGAATCAGGTCTTCCTAAAGGCCCCTAATTCACTTCACTATGTGGAACTGGAAGATACCAAGAACTACACACCATCACTTCATGAGAAAGGAAGCAGAATCCCATGAAGTGTCAAAGAAATCACAGCAGGGGAAGAAGAACATGTTAGTATGTGCTTGGCCCTGGGCTCTGTGGTTTGAGGTTCACATACCTCATCTAATCCAATGATTACCAGTCATGGCTGTACAACTCAATCATCCATGGAAACGAAAAAATACATAGTTACCTTCATGTTCCAACCCACCAACCCACTAGGGAATCGGATTCCTTAGGCTTTGGGTTAGTGCTAGGCAAGTGTACTTTTTTTAAAGCTATGATTCTGAGTCACTGCAGGGTTGAGAACGATTTGCTTAATTCTCACAACTCTTTGAGGCAGGAATATTATTACCCTGTGTTCTCCAGAAGGTGAAAGTGAAGTTCAGAGGACTAGAACATGGGTCTATAATTTCTGCTTCCTTGGTTTTTCCATTTAATATTACAGCTCCCCGGGAGGCTTGAAGCCTTGGGTTTTTGAGTAGATAAGCAGAGGACTTTCAACTGTATTTTACTTTATCCTATGAGTGACTGTTCGGAGAAAAGGGAATATATTTGCTAGAGGCAGGGTATACAGAAAAGAGCACGGCAATTTGCATTGCACTGGTTTTGTTCTGGTTAGTTGTGTGATTATGGGCATGCCACCTTGCTAAGTCTCAGTTTCCTCATTTGTGTAGTGGGAATGATAGATACTATGTCAAATTGCATTTGAATATTAAATGAGAATACATATGTTAAAATAGTGCCTGGCACAAAGTAGTACTCAAAAAGTAGTAGTTCTTTCTGCCATGTTTATGGCTACTGCCAATTTTCTCCTGGCCAGACAATGACATTTGTCCCATTCTTCTCTTCGTTCCCCTTCTCTCTAAACAAAAGAGTGTGGTGACTGGGGAAAAGGGACTGGAGGTGGGATAGATTCAAGGACGACACTAAATCATGCAGAATCTCTTATACCCAACAGAAGATACATAATTCCTGTTTAAGGGGCTCAATGTGAGAATCAGGTCAGGGATTTATCTCAAAGCTGCATTTGCCTTTATTTTTCTTAGTGGTGTTTTGGTGGTGGTTGGGGTGGCTGATGGAGACCGGGGAGGGGAGGTGAAAGCCCCTCCCTAAGATGCCTCTTGGTGATGCCACCCCTGAGCATCACCCTTTACCTAGGCCTCACTTGGATAAACAGATTCATCTGGTGTCATTCTATGAGCTGCTAGACTGAGACAAGTACGTTTAGCACTTGAATGGTGAGCTCCAGTGTTAGAGTTGCTCTATTTATACTTCACTCTGCAGACAATCCTGATGCTTTTACATAATTGCTCAGCTCCCCTCGCTTAGCAAACAAGTAAATAAGATGATAAGCAAGACTCTCTTTTCCATGCAGGTTTATGATGAATTCACACATCAGCTTCACTTCCCATTATTCTGGCTAACTTGCCTGTTTTAAAGTACATTGGATGACAGTTAGTTTTATTGTTTTCCCTCTAGAAGTCAGGCCTTGATATGACAATTACTTTATCAGCACAGTGGAGCCTGCTGGGTGATGGGCAGGACAAGGAATGGCATATTGGGCTGATTCTAGTCTTGCAACAAAATTATTCAACCTTAACCTTGCTGAGTCTATTCAACTCTTCTGTAATTATATTAATGCTCCAAGCTCAAGAGAGGATGGAGGTAGGGAAGCATTGTATACCTTGTTTATGTTCCTGTATGCAAATTTCTGTGATTTTTTAAAATCATCACTCCTGTACACGCTCAAACTTGGGTTGGAATCTACAACCTAGGTATGTGCCCTGACCGGGAATTGAACCTACAACCTTTAGGTGTACAGGACAACGTCCAACCAACTGAGCCACCCAGTCAAGGCCAAACCTCTGTGATTTAAGGGTCAGCTTTGCTATCTCTAAGAAATTGAAATGGAGGCTTGGGGAATTAGGGTGCATGCAGGAACCACACAGCTGCTCGGCACAGGGAAGGCCTAGAATGGCAAGGCACTTGAGAATAATCGGGTTTCTGAATAGAGACCTTGCCTCTGGATCTTTCCTCCACAGACAAGTTAGCTATCGACACTTAGGATTCTGGAAAGAGCCTGGATTCTACCATAGCCTCCTCCACTGGGGGCAGAGGAGGAGCAACAGTGTGGGGATGAGACTGCGTTGCATTTTGTTTCCTTCTGAGATGAAGTGGAAGCATCCTTGACTAACATGTCCACACTTGAATGTCCATAAGAGTAGCAGATGAAGGCATCCAACTGTTAATGAGTGATCTGAATGCTTACTTGGAGGATTTTACTTGGCGTAATCCTAAAATTAGTTCATAGAAAAATTGCTAATGTAATAAAACATGGTCAAAACAAACTGAGCACAGTTCTGTATCAAAGTAGCTCTCTTGAAAAACAAAGAGCTAGAAAATGATCACAACTAAGAGAAAGTTGATAGTAAATAACCATTAACTTATCTCCTTGAGGAGGTTTTTGGAATTAGGGTTTGTGTCTTTTATCTTTGACTGCCTACCCCCAGCACCAGGCTCTCTGCATGATGCCAGAGCGGTGCTGAGTACTGTGACCATGGAGGTAGCTGTGTTCTTCTAGACTCAGTTTGTTCCTGTGTCTTAGGAAACTCAGAGAACAATGAGCTGCTCTCTGCTTTCAAAGGGCTTAGAGTCTAGAAATGGTTATCACTCACATTTTATATACACAGAGTTCAGATCATGCTGGTGAATGGATACCCCCAAGAGGAAACATAATGAGCATATTTGTAATGTGTGCTTAAAATTACTTTTCTCTTTCCAAATGTAATCATTTAATTAAACAATACCACCACAATTTGCCTTGATCACTGGCCTTACTAAATAAAGCTGTTGACAAAGCGTGGTTCCCTGCCATGAAACACAGAACTTACCTAAGTTAGTCATTCTTCATGTAATCTTAGTGTAATGCTTTGGCAACATATACATAACATCATTTTTCCTTCCTGCAGTAGATATCAGCTTAAACTACCCCTGTGTACAGACCACATGCACACCAAACAAGGTCCAAACATGCTTGCTGGATAATTCACGTACACAGAGCAGCAAGATGGAGTTCGTTTTAGCTCTGAGGGATGCACGATGATGTGGCAAAGGCTGCAGAAAATTCTGCTGTCTACGTTGGCATGATGCTGCTGCTGCCTGGGAAACAAAGCTGGGGAACTGGACAGCAGCGGCGACCGGCTGCAGCCCTCCACCCTGGGTGTCAGAGGCCCTGCTGGCATAGGCAGTAGTGGGTTGGCATTACTGAACTTCACTTAATGACAAGACCCCTAGGTCTCTATCATGGGCCAACTTCATTACTGCCATACTCTAGTCTTCCATTAAAGGTTTGGGTGGCAGGGAGCTTTTCACATACGGGTCTCTGCTGCCATCTCTGTGGAAAGCAGAAATGTGTGGCTAGCGCAAAGGTGTTTTGATGCACAGGTGTCAAATGCTCAGACTGTATCACCGAGCCATGGGGGCGGTGTTGAATCAGGTCACACCTATGGTTACAGACCTTATTTGCGAAATAACTTGATTATGTGAAAGGTGCTTACTTTTCAGCTCTTCTTGCAAATATTATATCTTGCTAAATTGCTTCCTTTTTATTAACCATAAGAAAGGGGAAGCAACTGTTCTTTTCATGCATTTAAGCCATCATTATTTGAAAGGCTAGTAGGTGCCAGTCATAATTAATTTCATAATGATCACATGCTAAAATGTTCACATGCTAATCCATTGTATTTATTTTATGCATAATCTAATAACCATAACCATAAAGCAGAACTAATTGCTACCTTTCATTTTGACTATGTTCCAACAAGCTGTTTACCTGGCTGCTGTTCACGTATACACTGAATTTGTTCCATGTACAGTTACAGGCATAAAACTTGAGAAGGAAAGGTGCCAATTAGAGATAGCTAATGGCCTCTGACCCCAATAAGTTGCACGAGTACGTTTTTCATAATTATAATTACAAAGAATAAAAAATAAGAATGCCACTTCAAGAGAAATATATTTTCCCATAAATTAAGTTATTTGTATTTAAGAACACAAATCATGTAACTTGGAACTAATTAGACAGAGAAAACACAAAAATCAATTGTCAGAGAAACCCCTTAATTCTTTTCAAAACTGATAGATCTTGCCCGACTTGGTGTGGTTCAGTGGTTGAGTGTTGACCAATGAACCAGGAGGTTGAGGTTTGATTCTGGGTCAGGGCACATGCCCAGGTTTCGGGCTTGATCTCCAATAGAGGGCGTGCAGGAGGCAGCCGATCAATGATTCTATCTCATCATTGATGCTTCTACCTCTCTTTCCTTCTCCCTTCCTCTCTGAAATCAATAAAAATATATTTTTAAACAACCTTATAGATATTGTCCTTGCATTAATCTCTCTTTTGTGTTTTCTACGAAGCTGCAAAACTTCATCCATTTGGTCAATCAAGAGTTGTTATTATTTGCAAGGTTACTGACGAATGTCCCAAACAGTACTTGTAGCTCTCCCTATTTCCACAGCACTGAACTGCCATTGTTCCTGGGCCTCATCTCCATATTCTTTCATGGAAGGATTCACTATGATCCTCTGAGCACAACCCCATGACTACACTTTTCTAAAAATGCTCTGGAAACAGCCTGGTAACACTTGTGTTGTGTGTCACACACAGTATCTTTTGCCCCATTGTACTCTGTATTTGGTTCTTTAAGGAGCAGTTACTCATGTGTAAAAGCAAGTATTAGGAAAAAGTATATAGGTTGAACCTATAAAACATATACATCTAAGAGAGTCTAGTTACTAATGATGATAACATTGGTTCCAAGAGCTAGGTTAGTTCTTGTCTTATTTGATGGACAGGAACTAACCAGTAACAACTTTTGTGTTGTTACTGTTGATCTGTGAAAGATCTTAGAGATCAACTAAACCAAAACTCTTAGACCTAGAAGATGAGTTGATTTGTGATTCCTGGAGTCCAGACTCAAAGGCAAACCATTGTATTATGAGAAGGATACTGGCTGATGGTGAGCCCCAGCCAGTCCAGACACACTGTGCATTCTTCTAGCTTTTACTGAATTTGCCTTGTCGCCCCTGTTCTTCTATGTACAAGTCCTCAGCTCCAAATGTAGCCCGAACATATCTGCCTTCTCGCTGTTAGGACTTTGTGCCTTTCCCACTTCTTAGAGAATGCTCTGGCCCTCATTGCCTCATCCTGATTCCATTAATTCTCATTCCAGAGGACGGCTTTCATCCTAGGAGTGCAGGCATTACATTTCAGGTCAGATGAGAAGCACTATTTAGATCCACATGTAAAACAATATAAACATTGGCTCTCTTTTACAACCTTGGTTCAACAAGTGAGGCAATTATAACTTTCCATCTCACCTTTCACTTGATTGCTAAAGGGCTGTATATAATAGGTTCAATGAATGGGAAATGTCTACATATTGTTCCATTTTCCCTTAAAATGCTAATTAATTGAATGCTGTTTACAACGAATGATCCTATATCGATATTTAATGTAAAATTTAATGCAAATTCTTATGTAAGTCAAGTTCAGCTCTTTACCATATTTACTTTATAGCCTACAAGAACAAGAACTAAATATACTTTCATAAGCAAATGAAAAGGATGGCTGTTTGCTCTCCATTTAGAAGAGCCCTTTGTCTTTTTGGAAAGCTTACCTCACATAGGAGGGGTTTTTCCACATGTAGGAGTCTGCTGCCATTTATGTGGGAAGTGCAAGTGGTGAGTATGGCCAGAAGCCAAAGAAAACAAACATGTACAACAAAAGAAACCATCAACAAAACAACAAGAAAGCCCACTGCATGGGAGAACATATTTGCCAATGTTATCACTGATAAGGGTTTAATCTTCAACATTTACAGGGAACTCATACATCTTAACAAAAGGAAGATAAACCCAATCAAAAAAATGGACAATGGACCTAAACAGATTTCAAACGAGGACATAAGGAAGGCCAAGAGACATATGAAAACATGCTGAAAGTCACTAATCATCTGAGAGATTCAAATCAAAACGACAATGTGGTACCATCTCACATCTGTCAGAATGGCTATCATCAACAAATCAACAAATGACAAGTGCTGGCGAGGATGTGGAGAAAAAGGAACCCTAATGCACTGCTGGTGCGAATGCAGACTGGTGCAGCCACTGTGGAGAACAGTATGGAGTTTCCTCAAAAAGTTAAAAATGGAACTCCCATTTGACCCAGTGATCCCACTTCTAGGAATATATCCCAAGAAACTAGAAACACCAATCAGAAAGGATATATGCACCCCTATGTTCAAAGCAGCACAATTTACCATAGCTAAGATTTGGAAACAGCCTAAGTGCCCATCAGCAGATGAGTGGATTAAAAAACTGTGGTACATCTACACAATGGAATACTATGCTGTGGTAACAAAGAAGGAATTCTTACCATTTGCAACAGCATGGATAGAACTGGAGAGCATTATACTAAGAAAAATAAGCCAGTCAGAGAAAGATAAATATCACATGATCTCACTCATTTGTGCAATATAATGAACAACATAAACTGATGAACAAAAACAGATCCAAAGACAGAGAAGCATCGATCAGACCGTAAAACCTCATAGGGAAGGTAGGGATGGTGGGGGTAAGGGGGAGAGATCAACCAAAGGACTTATATGCATGCATATAAGCCTAACCAATGGACACAGACACCAGGGGGGTGAGGGCATGAGTAAGGGGTTGGGGGGGCAATGGGGGGGGATAAGAACACATATGTAATACCTTAATCAATAAAGAAAAAAAAACATTAAAAAAAGAAAACAAACCTGTTTTGATGTGCAAGTAGTCAGATGCTCAGACTATATCACCAAACCAAGAGAGGGTGGTGGAACTCAAGCTAGACCTTGAGTGATCTGCCCCCTCTCTCAAGCCTTGTCTGTTTGAACTGGACCAGATGCTGCTTGCTACAGTCCCTCTGACCTGCTTTGTCTTAGGACACATGATAAGGAATACTCAAGGTTTCCAGAAGAGTAGCAAATGCCACTTATGAAACAGCAGTACTGGTTCTTGACACAATTTTTTTTTCTGAACTGAAAAAGGTGGTGTTAAAAATAGAGAGCAAAAATGGAGTTAAATTTGGAAGATTCTAATATATATACATATAAGAAATGGAAAATATTCATTATTCTTTTAGCATTAACATCTAATTTTGGGGGTATGCCTGATATGCATCTATAGATCTTTATGGTTGCTCAAGTTTCCAAATCTTCCCATTTTATCTTCAAAGGTGACACTTTGGAGCGATGGCCATCTCTTTCGAAATGGCTGTCTAGTCCTTTATTTTGACCCCATCTTTTTTTTCCTTTGATTCAAGGTCAAACTACTCATCCTTTTCTTCCAGGACTTACTTCCCATGGGCTTTCCTACCTGTTGTGAATCTGGCGCCCTCACTATTTTATTTAATTCTTCTGCACAGCTCCTTACACTGATCTCCTCCCTTGAGCTTCAGGCAATTATGTTCTGTCATCTCTTCCACATACATCTCCTTTGGAAGACAAACCCTTCAGGTTAAGCTGCTGTAGGGTGTGTGCATTTCTCTTCGAGAGCCAGCAACACCTACATCAATAGCATCCACCTTCAGCGCCAGCTGTGAGAGCAATGTACTTTGGGGACCTATTTTCTTTGTCCAGCATTTCTGTCTGAATGTGAATCTGGCCCAGTGCAGGGACACTGGAGCCAGGTCTGGCTGTCCTGGACTCTGGCCTGTGGGAGGCGCTGGACTAGAGACCGAAGGGGATGAACAGGCTCAAAATGAAGTTCCTGAGATAAAGAATCTAACAAAATAAGGATGTGTCTTAAGACAGAGCAGGCCAGGAGGGTGTTAGCAGGCAATGGGTCAGGGACAAAGACTAAAGAAGGGGCTTGAGATGGGTGGTAGATGATTAAAGTCAAGGTAGACAAATGGTCAGAAACTAGTTATGGATTTGTGGAAGCAGAAACCCCGAGGAAAGCTCGGACATGACCTGGAAAGCTATTTGCACTCTGCTTTCCTTGAACCCTCAACTCCATTTGGGCTCGTAGGTCCTCGGAATGTATTCACGGAGGGCAGAGGAGCTCAGAAGCATAGAGGCAGGTGTGTCCTCTTTCAGTTGCCACACAGTTGCTCTGATTACAGACAGATGTTATTTGAAGAGAGCGGGCGCATGTGAACGTGGTACAGGTTACCAGTTTTTGGTCTCCAACTTTTTTTCAGGGTGATGTGCCATTTAGACAGCATCTATTTATGCAAAGAGATTGGAGATTAAGAGATTAGGACTGAAAAATGGAGACTTAATCCGTATGCTCAAATTGAATGGCCTTTCTTGAAGCAGTCCTAATAACGTTGTTACCATCCAACTTTCTCTTCTATTTCTTACTGGCTTATCCTCCAAGTTAGAGCTATGCTGTAAGTCTTCTAAATTCTTTAAGTCTGTATATTCTATGAAGTTTATAGTCTATAAAAATAACTCGAGTATTGTTCCAAGATTTCCTTTTATGAATAAGTTTTTATAAATTGTTTTTTATTCTGGAGGAAATTAATGTATGTCAATATAGACAGAAGCTGGTCTCTCCTAAGAGGAACACAGTAGGCACTTAGATGTTATTTGCAATACAATTTACCTTCACCGTGATACTGGCAGTAACCTTTTAAAGGAACATACACATGTTCCAGAACTTGCACCTGTCATTGTTGCCATGGAAATGGTTCCAAAACATAAGATGCAATTCTATTATTGAGGCAGTATAGTTTCCCAAATGAATTTTAATGACATTGTAGAGGCAGAAACAATATTTATGAAGGCTTCTAAATTATTTAGTGAAGTTTGCAACTAATATCGGACTAAAACCACACAGCAGTAACCTTCGTCTAAAAAGGAAACAAGAGTCGGGAAATGTCAAGCACACAAAAAAGAACATACAGAAGGTTTATTTAAAGATAATGAAACACCCGAATGTTTCTACCTTTTTAACGTTTATCTTAAATATAGACCATTTCAATCACTATTCCTGCGGTTGGTTGAAGCATATTTGAGCATCAGCTGTCTGGGTGGTAATGTACTGAGATCACCGAGTTTTCCTTGTTTCAGTCATGTTTGGGCTCTGTTGCTATGAGATAGACAGATTTAGAGCTACAATATTTTTGAGCTGAGAGACCCAAAGGACATCTATTCAAGCCCATTACTTTACAGATGAGGGAACCAAGGTCTAATGGGTAAGTGATTTGTCCAAGGTACAAAAGTTAATGTGGCTGGACTAGAACTCAGGCCCCTGGCTCCCCTCACACAGAATCACTGGGCTGCCTTGTGAACTAGAGCCCTCCTCCTGGTGCATTCTTCCATGAAGGGAAGACGTTAAGCTATGAATTTGAGTATCTGGACTTCATTGCCCATTAATGTCTTCAAAGGAGCTAGTCCAATTTGCTAAATGAAACAGTTTTTAGCTTCTTCCTTAAAGGATGTATCTCTCCACTAAATATATTGATTGCCTGAGGATGACTACTTTGTACCTTGAAAACTGAACTAATACCTTAATGTAATGCAAGAAGGGAAAGTTTTCTCGATTTGTAACCATTGCTTCACCTCTTCTGTACTCTGAGATCCTTTGAATCAAATATCCCAGGCTCATAATGAAGTCAACTGTGAAACCAGTGTTCACCTCCAAGAGCCTGGGAAACACATCGACAGGGCCTAGCATAAAGCTACCTGATGATGGTTGGGACACTAGTATATTATTTTGAGCACATATTTATGGCATTATAGTGGAGGGAAAAGCCCTGTTGGTCATAAATTATGACTGGGAAGTGGGTACTTCCAGAGACTGAAAGTCTTTATTATGTAACTCTCATTAGGATTGACGGAGCAGCAGGCTCGGTGTCCAGTCCCTGGCAGAGCTGAGGACTCCCAGGCTCTAGGAGGTCCCCGAGACAGTGTGTCATCCAGGGCTGCTGGGTGGAAAATACTCTCACCGATCACGATGTGATTGTTTTGGCTTCCTCTGGGCTAAGCTTTTGGCACTTGAACTGGACCCAATGTAACACTGCAGCTGGGAAAGGGCATTATTTGGGTTGGTTAAGAGGATTTTTGAATTGAACTCCTCTGTAGCAGTAAAGGAAAAAACCCCTGCCCTATTCGGCAAGCCCCAGAGGAGCCATCTCTCTGTCACTCATGTGTTTGCATGGGAATGTGCACTATAAACACTCTTTTGTACAAACATACAGATATATAAGATATGGGAACTTATATAGATCTATATTACTAGGATAATTCATTCCATACACATTTCTTGATCATTTTCTAAGCACCAGGTATGTTGTTCCAGTATGTCTATATGTACACACACACACACACACACACACACACACACACAGTGTGTCATTTAAAATATATATATATATATATATATATATATATATATATATATATATATATATATATTATTGATTTCAGAGAGGAAGGGAGAGGGAGAGAAAGAAAGAAACAACCATGATAAGAGAGAATCATTGATCGGCTGCCTCCTGCACATCTCACACTGGGGATCATGCCCGTAACCCGGACATGTGCCCTGACCGGGAATTGAACCGTGAGCTCCTGGTTCATAGGTCAATGCTCAACCACTGAGCCACACTGGTTGGGCACAAGTGTGTCATTTTTAAAACAGAGATAATGAATTCCTTCCTCACAGGTATTAAAAGACACAGTATGAGTCAAACACATGGGGGATAGTAGGCTGTCATATTAGTTCCCTTTATACCTCTTCTCTGCCATCTCCCAGGTTTGAAATATGTTTGAAATATGAATAACTTATCTGTCCTTCTAAATTCTGAAAACTACCCACCACATGATAGAGAAGGAAGGGTGCGAAGGTGGTCCCTTGTAGGCCCAAGTCAGAGCCGGAGACATGTGTGCCAAACCGTCTACTTTTAAGGAAGGACTCTGCAGGCTCTGAGAGTGCCTTGTCACCTTTCATATCCAGGGAGGACTGGGAGCTTTTGCAACATAGACATCTGCAAATCTGTCCAAATCTAGTGAGACTAGACAAATAAGTGTAGTTTATTTTCCTGATTATAAAATTAATATATTTGTGTTGAATATATGTGATGAAAGATATAAAAATAAAATAGAAAAAAGAGTAATTATATACAATTCTACAATTCAAGCCATGTTCTACTCAACAATTTGATCTATTTCCTGTAGCTTGCTATTGACTTTGAGCAGACTCCCCTAAAATGAATATTTGACTACATGTATTGTTATATATAGAAGCAATGCCTTATGACTTCTTCTGGCACTGAAAAGGATGTGGTGTGTGTGTGTGTGTGTGTGTGTGTGTGTGTGTGTGTGTGTGTGAGAGAGAGAGAGAGAGAGAGAGAGAGAGAGAGAGAGAGAGAGAGAGAAAGTATACGAGAACCTTTAGAAGAAATGAGTCCAGTAGAATTTCACCACAAGCCAGAACTGAAAACATCAATGATGTTTAAGTAGGCTTGTCTAGCTCTTTGTAAATATCATTTCGGAAAACAAACTAAAACAGAACAGTAAAAAGTCTACATTGCGTTTCATATTTGCAAATAAAGCTTATTTCATTCATGGTGAAATCGCTTTGTGTAATTTGTAATCTCATTATTGTTCTGGGTCCCCTCCACCCCCTCATGCTGCCCGTGTTTATATAGCTTCTCCCTGTGCCATGTGCTCTGAGAAGAAAAGGGCGTAATTATAAATCTCCATCCACTAACAAAAACAATAGCTGCGCCCAGCAACTCAAGTCTCCTTTTGTGAAGCCCTGCTTAGGAAACATAGTGGTGCAGATGCCATTTTGAATGTCAAAGGCCTCAAAACGTTAGGAAGACAGCTGTCCCTGCTTCTTTGCATCAGGCACCTCTCGCAACATTTACTCCCAGTATCACGTATCAGTCCTATTGGGAGCAAACCAAGGGCCAGAAATGTTATGATGCTGTGCTTTTACTTACTCAATAATAGCAGGAGACATAGAGGGATACAACCAGGACTGTATTTCAAGACTCTTCAGGCTTGCTTAGGGAAAAAAGACTACATTTGTGTCTTTGAGCAAAGTTAGCCAGACTAGAAAGACAAACTTTGTGCCATCTCCATTTTAATAAAAGCAAAGCTATTGAGGCCTCTGCTTTTTGTTCCATAGTTATTGAGATTGTCTTCCCAAATCTGGGATCTTTGAGGAGATCTGTAATGTAATTGAGCCCAGCCGGTGTGGCTAAGTGGTTGAGCACCGACCTATGAAACAGGAAATCATGGTTCGATTCCTGGTCAGGGCACATCCCTGGGTCGACGGTGGGTCCCAAGTGTGGGGCATGCAGGAGGCAGCCAATTAATGATTCCCTCTTAGCATTGATGTTTTATTTCCCTCCCCCTCTCCCTTCCTCTCTAAATATCAATAAAAACATATTTAAAAAACAACAACAACAAATCATTCATTCATTCCTTCAACAAATGTGGATATAAGTGCTGCTGAATGCCAGTAAGAGCAGGGCTAGTGTCACTGAAAACTCATCTCACAGCTCTTAGTTTCCATATAAAGGAACTGTGATGCTCTAGATAAGAAGGACATCCCTCAACGTTCAGACCAAGTTAATGTAGTACGCAGTGGAGTTATTTTCAACTCATGAAAAGAAAGTGGAAAAATTTTACCAGCTCTAAATTCAATATTTAAAGAGGTAGTGACATCATGGCTTTAGGGCTGGCTTTACCTGTTTTAGACCTAAGAAATCCATTCAAATGGAGCCTGATGCCCATGAGCTCACTCTAGGAACAGAACAAAGCAAGGTGATGCTACCTCAGCACTGGAGATTGCTTCGAGTTTTGCATTTCTCCTTTGTGATGCACTGGCCTGGGCACTCAGAAACACATTCACAGTGAAAGGGACACCAACTCGGCTGCACATTTATAACTAAATCTATGTTTTCCCCTGACAGATAAAATAAATATTCAAGTGGGAGGAGAATCCATGTGAGTGCCCCAGTGCCTCCCTTTGATGAGTCTAAGTGCTGGACACACAAACATCATGTCTAAAACCTCAAGGGGACACTTGAGTCAGGAGCAATGCAAGAGGAAAGCAGGTAGGATGGGGACAGCTTGCAGGCAGATGGCGACAGTGAGCGCAGAGGGTTCTAGAGGTGGAGGTCCAACTCTCCATCAGCAGCCCCCTTCTCTGATATAAAAAAATGAACCTTAGAGCAATTTAATGGAAAGTACTGTGAAAACACAGCTGCACACATTGCATTCCAACTAGACGGCTCCCTCTAAGCTGTCCTATGTAGAAATTTTGAAGCCTTCCAGACCCTCTCACTAGTGAGCTAGGAAGTGAGCAGAAGCGGCGGGCTCTTGGATTCAGTGATGGGAGGTAGACCCGAAAGAGTCAATGCTAATGAACAGGGCCACAGGCTAAACGTCTGCATTTGTTGGGCACCTACTATGGGAGCAGCCTTGTTCTGAGCACTTCCCATCTATATTATTCTTTACATTTCTCAACACAGTTAAAGTAATGTCAGTCTTTCTTGCCAACCTATGAAGCCCAGGCTGGGAGTTGGCCAATGACTTTTCCTGTATAATCTTGCCCTAAGGGAAGACGTTACTCTGATTTTTCCACCTCATGTTTTTCCCTGGCAAATGCTGTGAGAGAATGTTGTTTTTGGAGCGGGAGAGACACGAGTGTGGTACATGATATGAAAAACCAAAAAAAAAAAAAAAAAAGTAAAGAATATTCTGACAGAAAGCACTCTTCACTTTCAGCCTGTCTATGAGTGATCAAGGCCTTTTCCCAATGCTGGGTATTTTTAAAAGAACAGATGCTCCCTCAATTTTCAGCTGGGCTTTTGCTCTGTGTGGAGAGCCGCCCCAGCCAGCCTCAGGGAAATCAGTAGAGATCAGTCACACTGCGCAGCGGCCACGGGGGCCACCGCTGAAATCCACAGGCATCTTCCCACCAAGGAAAGAGGTGCTGGAGCCCAGCATGAGCCTGTGGGTTTGTTTAATAAAGGGAGGGAGAGTCTGGTTGGAGGATAACGTTCTCCACGCTCATTCTCTAGAAAAACGTCTGCTGTACATATTTGCCAAGTGATACGGATTCTAGTACATCAAAGACCACTTGACTATTTGCAGTGTTCAAAGGTAGCTTCCTGGATCTTGAAAGTGTTATATAAATGGCTATGTTAAAAATAGGCAACCAATATAACTGAGCAACCTGAAGTGGCCATGATATGCCCCATACGTTAAGATCATAAAAAAAATCAAAAGAAGAGGAATTCAGTATAACTTGAGAATCATTCCCCCTCTAATCAACACAGTCTTATGGAAGTGGCACATAGACGAGGCCTGGGATTCCACCCTCCGTGCTGTTCTATGGACAGACTTGTCTCCCAATATGGCACCCATCTCTTTAGTCTGGAGGGTCTATGCCTGATCCCTCTGACACCCCATCTCCAGCTCCCAACACATACTACGTAGTCACATAAAGTGTCTGTAGATTAAAAAATATGTTCAAGGCATTTTTTCTCCTGTGACAAATTCACAGTAAAAGGCCAAGTGTCTACCTGGGAAGAACAATGTGCAGATCTAAAGTGGATTAATGGGCTTTTCTCAGGACAGTGCTTGGGAGGACAATTTAGCAAGCTTGAAATGTGACAAGGTACAAATTTCACACACTCTGACTTTGTGCTGTACGCACCTGCTTGTTTCTGCCTGAAAAAGACCGGTGACGTACAGGACCCACTTGAACCACCTAATTTAGCAGAAGAAACCAAACCAAACCAAACATGTCTTTGCAATCATATTTTCATTTTCATTCGTACTTATAAAGTTGACTCTAAAAAATAATTATTCCTTCCCTGCACTATCTGCTGCTCTCCTGTGATACATATTGTGATTAAAAACACAAACAAAAGGTTTTAAAATCATGCCAAATGTCCCTAATTAGACATCATGTCTGGTTTCTAAGCTCCAATGATATCTTATATATTATTATATAATATGTAATAAAATGTTATAATTATGTATCAGAGATATGTTGAATGCCATATACATACATATATATATGTATATATATATATATGTATGTATATATATATATATATACATATATATATATATATACATACATATATATATATATATAAAATCTTATTCCAGAAAACCAATTTTATGAATGAGGAAGTTAATGTTTTATGAAGATCAAGCAACTTGTTCAAGGTTACACAGTTAGTTAGTAGCTGAGCCTGGACAGATCTATAGATCTGTCTCAGCAGCTTATGATTTTAATAATTAGGCTAGATGACCTATCTTGGATTGGTTTATAAAATAGCTTTTCAATGAACTTCTTTTAAGAGTTTTAGCAGATTTTACGTGCTTCTTTTCCTACCTAGGCAATAACTTGAGTTTTAAGTTGTACATATAAGTTCAAATGTAGAAAACAAAACAAAACAAAACAAAAAACTAAAGCAAACATTTCAGATAGACTTCATAGTTGCACTTCTTGGTTATGGGTGGTTTCACCCACACTACACGCACATGATCCACATCCATCCAGACTTTGCTTTAGAAACATGCTCTGAACAGGAGAAAAATGCGGACCATGGTCATGCCTCCACCCAAGAAGGCCTGTTTTTATTGGGGTTACCCTGCCATCATGCACCTTTTGGCCAGAGTCAAATAGGGCAACATACCAGTAACCCTTCTCCTTGGGTTTTACTTAGTGTGGGTCATTGTACATGTTCCCAATTAGTCCCCAAGACAGACTTTCTTCACTGCGGTTCTTCCTTGAGTCTCACTCAGCAGAACCTCAGACAGCAGCGGTGTAGCACAGGCATTGGGCTGGCCAGTCTGTTCAGGAGTCGACTGCCCTGTACATCCAGTCTCTAAGATCTGCCAGTTGAGTGTGTTGTATCTCAACACTGCCCTCCAAAAAGACCTTTCAAAAGAAGATCACTGCTATTTCGTTTGCTTCAGAAGGTGGATGGTGAACGCATGGTGCTTTGTGATGCTTTCATACTAAGGCTGTTCATGGGAGGTTTGCAGTCTTTTAAACATAACAATTTTAAAAATACTGACTCTTTGTACACAGGCTTCTATGATGCTACCTCAGAGGAAAATTTTAAATTTGTTTTGAACTTTATCACTTTAAAGGAAAATGGTCGGAGGTGATTAGGGTTGTGCAAACACAGTCTAGCTGCCAGTGCCTGGAAAAGCTTGTGCTCTAACAGGTTCTGTTAAAAAAAAAAGTGAGCATTTTCCACTATTGCCTCAGATCCTTCCGTCTTTCCTCCCACATTCTGAAATGTAATATCTAAAGGATGGGATACAATAATTTTAGTGTGAAAACACGCGAGAGGGGAAAGGCCATGCATATTTCCTATAAATAAATGTCAGAGCAGAATTTGGCCATCTTCCTGGACAGAACCGGGGAGTTGGTACCTTAGAATTCACTCTTAACTATGTTAAGACTTTGAGCCTTGGGGGATTTTATAAGCACAGGGCACTTGCTTTCTACAGCCTGGAATAGAGAGGCTCATAGCCCCAGAGAGCACTACAGGTGCAGACGCAGGCAGGCACTGCTCAGCTTAGGCCCACCATGGGTCTGACCCCAGGGTAGGCCAAATGCAGAGGGGCCTTGTTTCACTTCACTTTCCACGTGATTGGAAATGCTCAGTCTCAGAATATGGAAAGAAGCTTGACCAAAGCAATATTAGAACAGAGCAAAGTAGGGTGTGTGTGTGTGTGTGTGTGTGTGTGTGTGTGTGTGTGTAGGGATGGGTGCAAGGCATGGACTTAACTAATGTGATTATTTAAATAAACTCTCCTCTATGCTAGAACACCAGGCGGTGCTACAAAAACGAGGGGGAGAAAAGGCTCAGGGCATATATGTCACATTAGCTATACTGGCCAACATTCAAATGACAAATATTCTAATCATTCCAGCTTATGGCTGTGTTTTATTTTTTTTTTGAAATATGCTGACAGAAAATACAAATTTGCACATAGAATTCTAATAAAGTGTATAGATGAATTAGATTTTACAAGAGAAAAGAACCTTAGGGATTATCTCCTCCAGCCCTCTTTTTAAAGATGAGGTCAAGAATCCAACCAAAATACAAAGAAGTTGAATGATTTGCAAAAAGTCTTATAGTTAATCAATGTCAAAACTATGATTAGAATATAGATTCTCTGCTTCCATGTTCAATGCTATTTCCATTATTACCTGTAATAGACTCAGAGGCAAAAATAAATTTATGTGAGCTATGCTGAATTCTCAATAAAATGTTCCAACAATAGTTTGTAAGTGTCTGCTCTCTGACCTCAAACTTGATTGAAGATAGTGATTCTGAGTCCCTTAAAACAAAGAGCTTGAATTTTTAAATAATCTTAGTTCTCTATTACACTGAAAATATTTATACCATTTTAATAAATCACATTCCAAGGGTATAAAGAACATTTTCAAAGTTTTTAATGACTTTAAGGCATATTAAGAGAACTGAATGTTCCAGACTGTGGATTATAAATAAAGTAGCAACTCTCAGGTGCATTTTTCCAGTCATTTGGAATTGATTTTAAGGTTTCCCTACTTTAAAGGTTTCCCTATTAAAGGAGATAATAAATATCAGAGTCTTTTTTTCTAGGTTTAACAGCCTATATTAAAATCTTTTGCGTGATATGTAGTTTAGGCATAAATTAATTATATTTGTAATCAAATTAAGACTAAAGGTAAGACTACTGGCTACTGATAGAGAAAATCTAACTCTAATCTTTTTTGATATATATATATATATATATATATATATATATAGTATAATATATGATTTCAGAGTGGAATGGAGAGGGAAAGAGAGATAGAAACATCAATGATGAGAGAGAATCATTGACTGGCTGCCACCTGCACGCCCCTACTGGGGGTCAAGCCCACAACCCAGGAATGTACCCTTGACTGGAATCGAACCCGGGACCCTTCAGTCCACAGTTTGACATTCTATCCACTGAGCCAAACCAGCTAGGGCCTAATTCTAATCTTGGGGATTGTATTAGTTGTCTATTCATTGTAAAGTAAACCTTTAGGCCACAAGCAATTTCAGAACAAACAAACAGCAAATCTACGCCCAGTGATGTGTTTTACTTTGATTCCACTTATTTCTAGGGACATTCAGTGAGAACAGGATGACTAGCAGAGTTGAGGATGTGATCAGCCTGCCAATAACCACAGGGTCCTCAGTGTCCTGCTACAGTTCTTTCTAGGAAACGAACACACGATGAAAGCCAACTTCCCCAAAACTCTATTGCTCCAGTGATGGAGTTATGGCCCCTTCAGTGTTTCTCATGACATTAGAAGCGCGGTTGAATTTATTTTTTTTTTACATTAAACAATGTCTGCTGAAGGAGACCAAGCTAAGTTCTGCACTACTACGCAGAAAACTTAAGCAGATCAATCAGTTTGGTGTTGAACCTCTCAGAACTGCTGTTAGTTCATTAGAAATGTCTCTGATATGAGGCCTGTCAAATGGAGAACAGCCTTATTCACCTATCAATTGTCCATCCATTGAGAGTAGATTCTTTCAAAACCTTTTGAAATACGTAGGTCACTGGTTGCAAAAATTTTAAGTCTTTACTTGGGATAAATGCTAAAAAACCAGAACAATGTGTTTCCCATTACATCAGTGGTTTTCAAAGTTCAGTCTTGGTTCTGTTCACTTGCATATTTCACCATGTTCCATAATATTTTCATAACTCTCAGTGCTTCTCAAATGGGTTGACAGGCCTGGGCCTTACCCGGATAGTCTCCAAGACAGTGGCGGGAGAGAGAGGAGGTGTTTTCTTTCTCCCACTCCCACCCTATTGTGAAGCACTACTCCAGATGATTCCTCCAAAAAATATTCAAGCTTTAAAAAGTTTGGCTTTATAATTTTTTTTTTACTTAAAAAATCAGGGTGAATATTATCATTGTTTTGAATAACTGCAACACATTTTTCATGTTGTAGGTAGTAAAAAATTGCCAAAGAATCATTTAAATCCTGTGAATATTGACAAACTATAATGTATTATGTGACTCAGAATGCTTCCTGGTCTGATTATCTACCCAGATCTTGTTTAAGACAAGGGTGGCGACTTCACTGGAAATGACTCATTGATATTCAATCTGCAGATTTTAGTTTAAAAAAGAAAGCATTTTGATAAGTAGCAATGGTTGTTTCAAAGAAAGGTGTTGCAGTTATATTAAGAAGTAAACATGCAAATATATTGATCTACTTATCTATTCTCAAAATCTTTGTGTGTGTGTGATATTTTTTAAGAAATTCAAGCTGCTGTTTTGTACCCTGATTTAACAACCTAGAAACAATTCCTTAACTAAAGTTGTGATGAATATTAAGATATATTATCAGAATAAAAATTTTCTGGAAATAAAAACAACTGTTTTTTAAGAATTACATTATTATTTTGGGGGAGAAATTTAATATAGTGTAAGAATTTTGGAATTAAGCCAAATTAAAATTTTTGCTTTACCACCATGTAACAATTTACTTAACATCTTTGAGGTCCAGTTTCTTAATCTAGAAAATGAGAATAATTTACTCACTATAAAGAGATTATAAGTACTAAGAGGAGAAAACAATCTTATACTTTGGCAAATAATAGGTGCTCAACATTACCACTGTCATTTAAATCAGTGATTATTAACTGTCATGTTACACAAAGATGATCTGGACAAATTTCAATATACACATGCTCTGGTCCCAGGACAGGAGAGTCTAAGTCCAGAGTGGGACTTACGTGTTTGGAAAAAGCTCCCCAGATAATTCTGATGCACACCCTGGTTAAGACTGACTGGTCCTATTAATGTTAATCTTTTCAACAGAGGTACTTAGGGAGTATGACTTGGTTGTCACTGTAATGATCTGCTACTGAAGAAACTTTCTTCTAATCAAGAGTACCACTATGATTCAAGTCTCCCAATGGCCCATATTTCATTTGTAGCCTGGGGACAAATGGGATGTTTTCCTGGAGTACTTCAGCACAATATAGCTGAAATAACTCAAGTATATTTGCATGCAAAAAAGTGACTATGGCTGTTTAATAGTTTCACTGATTGGATCCTAGAACTAAGGGAGGTGAGAATTTGATCCCCACTGAGGGTTTTTTAGTTTTGTTTGCTTCATGGTCCTTGGCCTCTCGAGCCATCACATGAAGGCATCGGGCAGGATGTGTAGAGATCTATAGAACCTACTGAAATTACCAGGAAGAATGAAATAGCAAGTTTTAAGAAAGAAATGTTTTACTCAGTCAGGAGGTTCTTTGTAGTTTAAGAACCTCCCCCCCACCAAAAAAAAAAATACTGGCTGTCTCATTAGGGTATTGCTAAAATAACTAGGGCGTGAAATGATTCTATGTTTTTTTTAAAAAAATCTCACTAGAAAAAACTTGGTGTGTGAGGTGGATAAGCTTCAGACAAAGGGAAAACCAAACCTGCTAGTCAGAGATACAAAAAATACCTACTTCTACTTCACGTTGCCAAGGAGACTGTATAAACAGACAAACAAGGAGAAGTGGCTGGCTGGCAATAAGGCTAATGTGGAAAACCTCTCCATTGTTGTGTGGCATGCTTCTTTTCAGAGGAGCAGGAAGAGGTGGCAGGCAGGGAAAGAGAAAAACAAGAATAGAAGAGTCTTCTAAAGAGTGCCATCTGAGTCCCTGAGAGATGAACCTAGTCGACCCAGGCTGATGTTTTGGTAAAGCACTTGGAAATACAGTTTGGAAGCCCTATTTGCATTGCCTCATGATTCCTTTAATACTTTACCCCTGTACTCTGATAAGCTGTATGAGGAAGAAGTCTCATAGGAGATCTTATCATTCAAACATTCAACCTATGTTGACTCTGTGCTTCCCACGTGGGGGCAATACCTGGAAGTTGGGGGAGAGAATGAGCAGCTGAGCCTGCCTGATTCAGGTCACTGTTTAATAAGTAAATACACACACGAGTAAGCCTCTTAATGACTTACATCTCTTTACTCTCTTAGAAGTATATCCAATCTAACCATATAACCATATAGAATGATTTTCCTTTCATTTGCTTTATTCACTCAACACACATGGGACATTAAAGGTACTAAATGCATTGGGTCTTCAAGTCATCACATTTCTCTAGATGTTTATAATGCATGGTATAAAAATACTCTCATCATAAGTTTAGTGAGAAAAAATTTTAAGTGTTTTTAAGCCACTATATATGCAGTATGATTGGTTATATAGCGGTATAAAAATACACAATTTTTACAAAAACTTGAACAAACAATGAATAAATAGTGGTCATTCATTATAGCTATAAAACTACAGATTATTGTTATTTTCCTTCTTTTTATGTTCATCTCCAAATTTTCTATAATGTACCTATATGAGAATTTATAGTTGATTAATGTGAATCGGGTTTCAGATGTTGAGCTTTGCAGAGTTTGAGATGAGTATGTTTAAGTTTGATGAAACCAAGATATAAAACAGCTCTTTCTACATCTGTAAGTTTATTTGCAAGGTTTTTTTTTTAATAAAGAGGAAAGGCTTGTTTTAATGGGTCTCTTCAAACCTATGATCATAGAAGTTGATCGTTTTGAAGGGGGATAAAATAAGATTGCAAACAGCTCTATCTATTTTTTTTATTATTGGGAAAAATTCACTTAATAAGAAGGCAAATTTAGCATTGGTAGTTACGCATTAAAAGAAAAAACAAGTTTCTCCTAATTGCTACGTCATCAATTGATTTAAAAATAGAAACCAGAGCCTGGATGGCATGGCTCAGTGGTTGAGCATTGACCTATGAACCAGGAGGTCACTGTTCGATTCCCGGTCAGGGCACATGCCCAGGTCTCGGGCTCCATCCACAGTGTGGGGCATGCAGGAGGCAGCCAATCAATGATTCTCTCTCATCATTGATATTTCTATCTCTCTCTCCCTCTCCCTTCCTCTCTAAAATCAATAAAAATATATTAGAAAAACAACAACAACAACAAAAAATAGAAATGAGACGTCATTTCCCTACATGGTAAGGGTGAAAAAGAGTAGCACTTTGTAAGAAGGCAGCCAACACTATGTGTTAGAGTTGGCATGCTGAATTAATGACACACCCGTTTCAAACTGCTCCTGATTTCAGTTGTTCAACATCCTTTTTTCTTTGTAGGCTGTTAGAATGCTTCACCAAACAGATAGCCTATTTAGAAAGGTCATTAGAAAACATGCAGCTAAATGCAACAAACAGTATTGTTTGCAACTCTCAAAAATATCATTTTCTTTAAGTGGCTTAAAATTTTACTTGTGTTTTTTTTATTTCAAATTTCCATCCAGAAAATAGTTAAGTTTTAACCTATAAGTTACAGTCTGCAAGGTCATTCCACACTGAATGCCATCTAGTCTGTCTGAATAGTAGGTAAATTTATCAGACCCACTAAATTCTCAGGAGACAATGAAATTCTGCTAGCATATTGGTTTCTGTTCATTTTCACAAGATTGACAGGCTCATTATGGTAATATTGACATCTCCACTAGAGAGCTCATACTGTGCAATAGTAATTTTGCATATGTTAATGAGGAGATAATTATATCCAAGAATGAACATTTGGGCTGATGTGCAAGGCACCATTTAATTATAAGAACAGTATGGACTTGAGTCCTGTTATTTATTCTTCCGTTCCTTCCATCTTGTCTCTTTCCAAATTCTATTTCTCCCTAGATTTCCCTCCATCTCTGCTTTCTTCTCCTCTTTCCTTCCTTCCTTCTTAATAAGTGACAGGTTTTTTTGATGCCATCTCTCTATGGCTGAACTTGAAAGAATTCTTTCTTCCTAGCTGTTGGATAACATTTGCAAATGTGACAGAATTTTCACATGACAAACAACAAGGAATTTGAAATGAAATAGTGTGTCTTCTCTCTCCCACCTCCATGGTGGAAATGATGATATCCTCACCATCTGCACCCTCGCAGCCTGTGAGTGGGCAGACAACCGGTTGGAGAGACAGCAGCGGCAGGGCGCCAACGCCTCAGCTTCTGGGAGGTCCTAGAGCTCACACTGCCTCCCAGTGATTGGACCATCTCTTGTCATGTATATTCAAAGGGAAGATGGAACCATTCTTTTCTGAGCTATTTTGTATAGGGAGGGTGTCTACTAAAAAGGAGGCTGATGTAGAGGAGGGGATAGCATTCTGGACTGGGTGTCAGGGAACCTCAGCCTTTCGGGTCCTCTTTTGGCAATTATGGGATCTTAGTCTGCCACTTCACCTCTCTGGAGTTTGGTTTTCTCATTTCTAAAGTGAAAGCTTCCAGCTTTAAAAGTCCATGATTCCATTAGGGAAACAATGTACAGCATTAAGAAAAGAATGAAAGTAGTTTGAGGATGCCTCTTTTGCCTTGGTTGGCCAATTATGGTAAGAGTAGAATATCACTGCAATCCAGAACACATCAAAGAGCAAAGCCTTATGCCCTAGAGACTTTCCCTAATGGTGGCCATGACTCTATTTGGTGCTTTTAGTGGCACTGCCCTTGTGTCCAAGTGTGTATCAGAACTGAAATGAGGGCCATGGGATAGTCACCCCAGTTTGCAAACGGGAAGAACAGGGTTGACAGGCCCTGGGAGCTGCTCCTGGTGCTATGCTGGAACTCTGAAACCCAACAGAAGCCACAAGATGGCTAACCACAATAGAGTCCTGAGGCCATCAAGGAAAAACACACCATGTATTTATAAATACCATACAAATATATTATATAGGTACTATGTATGTATACTACATTCATATACTATATATTTCTTATACACTCTATATTATATCCATACTACACATGTATAAGTACACATATATATTCATAATTCTCAGCCTGAATCTTCTAGTCTGTTATAATTTTTTTAGTTGCATTTTAGCTAATGGCATAGTGATCTTCACTTGCAGAATTTAGCTCTGTTTAAAAGAACTCTCATGTACTATGGATGCTTCCTACCCCACCAGCACACTTCCATATATTTCAGCAAACCTCTTTAAATATACCATAGGGGAATATCTTTTAAACAAACTCTCAACATGAAGCTCCTAAACAGACGATGGCATTTGACTATGTCCCATTTGCTTGCTATCAGATGGGCCCCAATTAGAGGAAACTTAAGAAATGATAATGAAATTCCTGTAAAAAACCGATGACAATTACGGATGAACTTTTTATCACCCTTTCTGTGACCTTTCCTTCTTTTTTGGACCCTCCTCACAGGCTGCCTGGTTTATGAACATTGGTGAGGCCCCAGAGAAAGGAAGATGGTTACAGAGATAGCAACTATTTCCAAGAGCATATCAGATATGGCAGAGCACATTATGTCAACACTCCCCCTGCGACGATCTCTTTTTCACTGGAGTTAATTAAAGCAATTAATTCCCTTCCTTTTCAAAGCAGGGTGATTACATAAATACACAATTTTCCAACCTATACCCATAAGGCCAGTGATTTCTCAGTTTGTCAAAGAACCTCCCTGAACTCAATGATTCTTTGTCTCCACATGGCCTTTCAGAAATTCTCCATCAACTCTTTCTGCTTTGTTCTCCTATCTGGTCAGCTGGCAGAACCACATCTCCACATGGACACAGGAACCCAAGGTTTATCAAGCAAGGATCGGTGACGCCCACTCTGTGGCCCAGGGTCAGGAGCAGAGAGGAGGGCTGGGGAATGGCACGGGCATGCTCAGTGCTCCCCTGCAACAATTCACCAGTGTGGGTGCTGCTGACAATAATTAGGCAAACAGGATGCCAAACAATTGTAAGAAAAGCTGTCAAACATTTTGTGTTATTATCCCCTGCATAGGCCTGTGATTTATCGTCACAGAAAAAGCACATTATAAAAAAATCTCTAAACAGTGACATTTTGTTCAAATTACAACCCTAGGCTTCTCTGACTGACATCTCCAGCAGCGGATGTAATGCTCAACTGCTTGTTCTTCCGTTAATCGAGCAGGTCTCCGGGGTAGGTTCCAGCCACTGTCAGGAGAGCTGTTGTGCCAAGAGGGGAACAGAGTACCTCTCAACACATGGGGAGCCACTTGCTTCAGACGTTAAAATGAAATAAAATAACCAAGAACTGACATTCATATTTCCTTTTTAGATTCTTAGTCACAATTGGCCCTAAAACTTGAAATAACAGTCTTCTGCATTAAGGCTCCTACCCATTATGTCTTCATTCCTCTCCACCCAAGATCTTGTTTTGAGGTCTGGCCTTGGTTAAAATGTATTTTTAGGGCTTTGATCTTTTCAATATAAAATCAAATTTTCTGACGATGCCTCCGGTGGCTGTAATTGAACCAGAAAGAAAAAGAAATGGAAACAATAATTTCCTAATCCAATTTTTTTAAAGGTTGACACAGTTCTGTGGATAAGTTCTTATAAATTGAGAGAAGTACTGCAAGGAGACATCCCTCCAGAGATATTGAGCCAATGAGACAGATGTAAGATGTTAATATTACTTTGTACAAAGTCCATAGGCAGTCTCGAATGTAAACATCTGGGTTGCTAAGTGTTAAAGTGGCCCCTAGAAGTCATAGGATCTACTTTTTCAATTTACGAGAGAAATCCTGTCTACGATATTACTACATGATGTTCTGAGCTGGAATATTTCCAAGGATGGGGATGAGGTAGCCCTTTCATTACAAACACGTGGCTGCTCACAGACCTAACATTTGGATCTTCATTGTCTTGAATGGCGCAGCCCTCACTTCGTTCTCAATATCAAGATCCACTTAACAGTGGGAGCCCCTACCCTCGATGTTGCCTTGTTTGAAGAGCTATTTCTTTCTACCACGTGCAGCTTCTTCCCACCCCTTTCTTCACCTTCATCACAATATTTAAACCCATAAGAGAACCATTTCTTCTCATGATCCTCTTTTGTTAGAGTACGGACAGTCATTGACTATCATCAGTATAATAAATCTTCATTTTATTTAGATCTATTCCCATTTTCAGAAACAGCCAGTAGTCATTTTACCTGAATCATATAGATTAGCACACAGAGTAAATGACATCTAAGTTCCCACTGACCATGTATCTGCTTCTATCAAACTTTTCACAAGGTATTCAATACCTCCATGCTGACTTCTGGCTGTCCCGGGACCGTCTCACTAGATTAAGCCCAACTAGATGGCATTTAGACCTTTTCCAACCACCTTTCGTACCAAAATGTATGTATCCTATGTCTCACACCTAAGAAAGTTGATAGTGAATTTAATAGACTAATTTAAACTAAGGGGCTAACAGCTTATATCTGAGTACTTTAATGTATTGCAACCCAACTAACATTTACACATCAACAGTGACTCATTTCCTTAGTCCAAGAATATGAACAGCAGTTGATATTCTCTCTCTTCCTCTCTCCTCTTTATATACAAATTTAAATTAGCCCTCACAGCCTGTTCATCTAACTCTGGAAGCTGTTTCTCAAGGGCAAACCAGAGGACTAGGTAAGGGATGTATGTACCCCACTGAAAAGCCATCTCAGCTTCAGAATGAACAATTCAAAGATCTATAGCCTATGAAAGCAAACCTGCGGTGTCATCTCTGAAGATAAAAAACAGCTTCTTGACCAACCTCATCAAATCAATTTTTAAAACCTTTTCATCCCATGGGTTTTCAACCTACTCTGATGAACTTAGGCTGATCAGAAACAAAAGCATTCGTGGTAAAGACTCAAATAAATGAACTTCTTTTTAGAAGTTTTCTCTTTTGCCAAAGCTGAGATTGAATAAACCCAAAGACATGTAAATTTATATCAGTTATACCCACACTCCCTGGAGAAAAGGTAATATGAATAACATGAAATCACTCTTCCAGCAAAGCAGAGGCTGCAATGACAACTTTGGGTTCCTTTGGATTGCAATTGTGACATGGGCTACTGAAATACTATCCTTCCTTTCTGAGAGAAGTTTTTTTTCCTAAATTTATATTTAGATCTCCCAAATGTAACCACAATCCACAATCTCTGAAACAAAGTGGCTCATTTTACATATCTGGACCCTTTCAGACAAGAAAGCTAGACAGACAGTTTGTCCTCCCTCATCATCAGACCTAAGAGTATGTGGCAAACATTTCAGAATTCAGTTATTTCAAGAGCTTTTCATCTTGTTTCCACCCACACATTAAAAGGGATGAACTTACTCAATGTAGCCACAACTGAGAATACAGTCTGGCAAAGAGTCAGGAAGGAAGGGAGATGAAAGGGCTCCTATAAATTTTTCTTTACAATCTAAATCTGTTGAGCACATGAAGACAACAACAGAAACAGGTCAAAGTGGCTCCTGCTGTGCTCTGGGAAATCATGACTATAAGGCTGCTCTGGAGTAGGAAGTTAGAACGTTCTATCAACTCTACCTGGAAGGCCAGTCTGGGGCATGCTCACTGGCTGTGTCAAGATCAATTACCTGAGACTCTCTCTTCTATAGAAAACAGGGGAAGCCCAGGCCATCAGTATTCCGCACACACACTAACAGCTTGTGCTGGCAAAAGCAATCATTTCTCAGCTCCTTTCAGATTCTATTTATTTGTCATTTTCCCCCTTGGCTGGAAAGATTTCTCCTTCATATGAGGCAGGGACACCAATCTAACAGAATATATTAGAAACTCTTCTAGTGGTATTTTGTTGGGGTTCTACTAGGGTTGAAATGCTCAAACTGAATGTGATGAAAGTTCTAGGGTTTCTGGGTGACTTCAATCTCAAGTCTCACTTGGCTAACTTGATTTCTTTCTCTCGGAGATTTAGGCCATGCTAGATTTGAGGCAGGTGGTCTCGTAGACCCTGAGAATGAGGCAGTTTTTACATCAGCCATTCAGGGGAGAAAAATCCCATGCTCGTCTGGATGTCAGGATACTATGCCTTCCTTTGTGTGCAGGTGGGAATGAATTATTTAAAGAGGAAAATGTGGGTGTGAGCACTGCATAGCAATGCAAGTCAGACTTTACACTGGGTTCTTCACCAAGGACACACATTTCTTCTTGTGTCTTCCTGTCGAAGACAAAGGGAAAATGATTATGAGGCGGATATCAAGTGAGGTTTGGCGGTAGGTCAGGGATTCCTTTATTACCCTCATTAAAGTTGACGATGTTGTCTTCTTTTGTGTTTTTGTGTGTTGTGTTTGCTTATTGCTTGTTTCACAAATAAGCTGTAAGCTCCATGGAGAGAGAACATGCCTGCTGTGTTCAGTACTATATTACTGATCCCTACCACAGTTTTTGGCACACTGCAAGAAGGGGCAAGTGAATACTTTGTCTCCTTTAAACCAATGGTTCCCATTCTTCTCCAAGTGAGAAGTTAGCATGGATTTTCTTGAAGCTTGATGATGACCAAAGCAAGTGGTGGAACAAAGAAGATTAGCTGCTAACGTGGTCTTGGACTCATTGGTGATTCCAGCAACATCTGACTTGGATATCAATTGAATAAAATTTTAATATTTCCTAGTACATTTGGTATCCTGGTTTGTAAACCATTTTTAAGCTGTAAAAAAAGAAACACTATCTTTTAAAAGCCTAAGTGTTATAGCATCCATTTATTCATTCGAGAAGTATATTCTGAGCCTCTGCAGCATCGTATCAGAAACTGGCAGATAGAAGCTCATGGAGCTTTCACTCAGTAATGCATATATGACTGGAACTGGTGGACATGGATTCCAAAAGAGCAGTTCTAGGCCAAGTTGCTTTACACAAATGATATGGATACCATGGGAATGGCTCAAATTTTTATCATATTTAGTTCTCCTGCCACCTCTCTCACCAACTAAGTTGGGGAAGGAAGAGGTGCATCTGGAAGCACAGAATGAAGTGGACAGAGAGGTACCTGGGCAGCAGCCCAGTAACACTGTTCATAGCAAATGGTCCTTCTGTAATTCCCAAGAAGGCAAGATATTTAAGCACTAAAGTGACTCCATGATGGCCATGCCATCTCTAAAGTGGTTCCACAATGTAAATATCCCTTCAGTGAATGATCTAAAGTTTGAATAACCTATAGAGCAGGGCCAAAACATAGATAGGGGAGCCAGTTCATAAGTTGAATGAAAAAATTATTTAACCTTATTGAGCATCAGTTTCATCCCTAGAGTGGTGACAATAATACCTGCTATAGGGTTGTTGTGAATATGAAATAAAATAATACAGTGTAGCCGAAACCGGTTTGGCTCAGTGGATAGAGCGTCGGCCTGCGGACTGAAAGGTCCCAGGTTCGATTCCGGTCAAGGGCATGTACCTGGGTTGCGGGCACGTCCCCAGTAGGAGATGTGCAGGAGGCAGCTGATCAATGTTTCTAACTCTCTATCTCTCTCCCTTCCTCTCTGTAAAAAATCAATAAAATATATTTAAAAAAATAAATAAATAAAATAATACAGTGTATTGTTAGCATGGTAATTTAAGTGACACATAACAGCTGAATATATATATATATATATATATATATATATATATATATATCTCCTCCCACAGGATATTTTCCCATTGATTTTTAGAGAGAGTGGAAGAGAGAGGAAAAGACAGAGTCAAATATTGATGTGAGAGAAACACATCGACTGGTTGCCTCCTGCACATGCTCCAACCAGGGCCTGGGCCAGGGAGGAACCTGCAACCAAGGTACATGCCCTTGACTGCAACTGAACCCAGGACCCTTCAGTCCACAGGCTGACGCCCTATCCACAGACCCAAACCGGCTAGGGCAGTGTTATTATTATATAATAATTGTTGTTCAACAGAGATAGAGCATACATTTCATTAAGGACTATCAATCACAACATTCAGAAGAGAGAAGTATATAGAATTTGCAGGTAAAAAAATTGAGGATTAATGGAGTAGAACATTAATATTTTCCGGGTTTCTGGGTACAGGGGATGATTACACCTCACCTCCGCCTTCAAGTTAGATGTGGCCATGTGACTAGCTTTGGCTAATGAAATATAAGTGAGAAAGGCATGTATTGCTTTTCACTTGACGCTTTAAAGATGTATTCCTTTCCCTTCGCCACCACAAACAACATTCAAGAAGGAGGATTGTCCAGTATCCTGGTTCCTGAAGTGAGGACAACATAGAACAGAGCTAATGATGATGGAACACAGTATGAGCAAGAAATAAATCTCTGTTGTTTTTGTTGCTGAGATTTTTGGAGTTTTTTCTTACTGCAGCAAATCCTGGCTCATTCTAACTTGCCCAAGATTGAAACTATTCAGATCTAGGATTCAAGCTCAGGACTTATGATATTAAGGCCAATGCTTCCAACAAGGATATCTTACAATGCTTCCTTATATATATCCTCACTGATTATTAGAAATAAAACATTCAGTGAATGTAATTTCTATCACAGAAAATTAGCTTTCCTCTTGCTCTTATTCTTGACTTGGAAAAAATAAATTTTTTTCCACAGACATAAAAAGAAAATTCTCAGAGCAAAGGTCAATGGTAGGTAACTAAAGAGTTGGAGAGAGCTGGGCAGAAAATAACCCTGGTTGAAAAGATCCATTAGTTTGCAGAACTCTATTTCCACCAGGTTCATGACCTGAAGATTACAAGGGATGATGGGAGGCCCTTATCCAAAGCTTGCAACTCTAACTACAAAATCAACTTTTAAATGATTTATGCGATGTTCTTCAGGACCAAAGGCAGTAATTCATTCCCCATGTGGCACTCAGGCTGCTGTTTAGATGTTGAAAAATGATTAATTTTTATATACAGTGTGTGTCTCCTCATACATTACTGGAAACAAGATTTGAGAGAATGACATTTCTATAACATAAAATTATTTACTGAGGGAAGTTACAGGCACAAGAAAAAAAACCTACCAAAAGCCAAAGATCTCAACATGCTCTGAAATAACCACAGTGAAAACTTTCCAAGGCCAAACCTTCCAATCTATTCAGTTCATTCCATTTAACATAAATGGGTCAAATTAATTTCCCAAAAGGATCCATTTTTTAAATATCAAATCATACTCAGCAATAACTTCAACAATAAGAGGATAAATCACTTAGAATTCCTATGGTTTTTGTTCCCCCAAAAGACTGAATTTTAAAAGTTTCCAGAATTCGGTGCACATAGCTTATTTCTACTTAATTTGAAATCTGTGCATTTTTAAAAAAATTGCTATAAATATCTCTCTTCTGGGCCACCATATGCAGTTCTTTCTTTCTTTCAAAACTACAGAAGAACTATGTTCTTATGGTTCCTATTCTTTAGTTTTTCAGCCTGAGCCCAATATGTTCATGATGGTCTGAGGACCAACCCCAACCTAGAAAAAAGTTCACATTTTTCTTATCAATCATATCTCCTGATACTCCTAGAGCCCACAATTATTTTATAAGGGGGAGTTATTTGTATCTCTTTTGTACTTTATAATCTTTAGAGTGGGGGTAAAGACCTTGAATCGCAAGGAGGGAGAGTAGGATCAACTCTAAGACCATTGGGAAGAAGTCTGCCCATTGCTTCCAGACACTAGAAAGTTAGAAGACTGTGGAGCATGGTGCTTGCCATTTTATCCTCTACCGTTTTCTAGGACAACGTTTCCCAAGGGAACAGTTAGGAGAGCCAGCTTGATCAATTACCAACTCCGTACTGGAGACCATTCACAGACTCCTCTGCATTTTGTACCACATCCTTCTCCTTGGATCATTGCACTTTCTCCTCACCAGCCTAATGGCTGGTTAAGCTGCAGGTTGATGCTAATAGACCACTATTTCCTGTGTCATTAAGCATGGCCATATCCCTCAAGTTGGTAGTAAATAAAATTAGTACTCTCTTCTATTCTCACTAACTTGAATTGTTTATTTAAAAGGCATGGTTAGCTCCTCAGTAATTGACTAGAACTGGTATGACTAAGGATGACTATCCTGCCAATACAAGTTATTTGTTAAGCCCTCTAGAAGTAGAAGATGTAAACCCAAAGGGTGGAGGCTGCGGGCTTTTCCTCCTGTGTATAGTTTGCTTTTTACCCACTTCATAAGGTTTGCTGGGTAAAATGGTGGGCAAAGTCATTTAAAATAGTGTTAGCATGATAAGTTTGTTTTCAGAATTAAATGAGCTAAAATGTGTAAAACACCCACCACAATTTAACAATTGTTATTATCCTTCTCCCTCCCATCCCATTACTAGACTTATGATGGTGATCACATGTTGAGTTACTATGCTGTATACCTGAAATTAATATGATACTGTTTGTCAACTATAATTACAAATAAAATTTAAAAATAAATAAATAAATAAAAATTCGGGCAGAAAAAAGAATACTGTTCTATCACCAACAATACTGAAACATTTTCACTAACTGGAATATAAACCAGAAAAATAAAAAAGCAAGGGTTTTGCTGACCTATTAGCAAGACTTTGGCTCATTCCCTTGGAGGAGAAAGACTCATTTGCTTGAGAGACCCAGAGAGGTCTTATATCTTCAGACAACTTCAGCCATAACCCTTATCATTGATAAGGAACAAATGTAAAGTGATGTAGGCAGGGAGTATATAAAGATTGATAACCTGGAGACTTAACATTTCCTGAGTAAGTGGACTTGTAACACATACAAACCACCAATTTTTGCATTAACATTTTCCTGTTATGCCACTATTCTGTGTACTATGTTTTTCTTCTTCTTGAGCCCTGTGTTATAGTCTAAGAATACCAGTCCTGAGAGACACTAAGTACTCAACACACAGTATTCCAATTGCCTACTTGCCCCACTCTTAGTTGTAAGCTCTGTACACGTAAGAAACATGTATGTTGACTATATCCCAGCAGCCACTGCAGTACCTGGTGTGCAAAGGTATTCAGCAACTATGTGTTGAATGAATGAATGAATGAATGAGAAAAAATGATAGAGTCAATCATTTGTTCAGCACCTTGGGGCAGGGGTGCATTTCAGTAATCATATTTTAAATTCTCCTAATAGCTCTACAAAGTAGATAGCATCATCATCATCATTATTATTTATTTGTTTTTAAATCCTCACCCGAGGATATTTTTCCATTGACTTTTTAGAGAGAGTGGAAGAGAGAGGGAAAGACAGAAAGAAATATCGATGTGAGAGAAACACATTGATTAGTTGCCTCCTGTATGAGCCCCAACCAGGGCCTGGGCCTGGGAGGAACCTGCAATCAAGGTACTTACCCTTGACCAGAATCAAACCTGGGACCCTTAGGTCTGCAGGCCGATACTCTATCCACTGAGCTAAACTGGCTAGGGCAGTAGGTATTATTTTTCTCATATTACTGGAGAAAAAAGAGCTTCAGTGAGTTTCAGGTGAGTATCCAGGACACAGGGAACTGTTTTACAGTGACTCCTGCCTCTGACAATCAGCACCCTCCCCCAAATACATTCCCAAGTCTCCTGTGTCCAGTCAATAGGATAGCATTAGGGGGATTTGTTAGTGACAGCTTGCTTTCCGTGTTGAGCACTTACCTCTTAGTCAATGGGATGGAAGGGAGAAGGAAAACATAATCATTGCAACGTGGTGGGTATTTCACATATTTTATTACATTTAATCTTGAAAACAGGCTTATCATGCTGACATTAGTAGTCTTATGATCAAATGAGTAATCAAAAGTTAGGAGAAATGCAATGACTTTTCCCAAACTTCAAGTCATAGTGAACATGCTATTGGTGCTAAAGTTGAAGTTCCTGGGCCCCACCCCAGACTCACTAAAATGGACTTCCTGAAAATGGGGCCCAGGAATCTCTATTTTTGGCAACTCACTATGGTTCTAAAGCAAACTGAAGTTTGAGAAGTGTACTATGTCCATCTGCTTCTAAATGCACATTCTTGCGGCAAGAAATTTTTCATGCACTTGCACAATACTAGGGGCCAGATGGTCTACAGATGGAGAAATATTCCTTTAATAAGCATTGGGGTTGCATTTGCAGCTTGGAATATGGGGAATGCCTTGGTACCCCCCATTAATGTTAATGGGAGTCATGTGGCTAATTCTCCATATTCCTTGCTGGAAAGCGTTCCCTCTAGAGCCAGGAGAGGCTATATTTAATCAAGCCATCTGGATGCCTACACACACGTATAAGGGCAGAAAACGGGTCACAGTTGGTAAGCGACTTTCTGGAAATTATTTCCATTGTATCAACAAATCCCAAAGTCCTGAAAGGACTCCTGCTCTCCTGCCTCCTTCAGTGAATGACAGTCCCAGAGCTAAGAGGTCAGAGAAAGTCCAATCTTGAAGGAAAAAAGTTTCAATAGCAAGAAAACACATAAAGAAAATCATTCCCAAAAGATAAAGTGTGGAATAAATTCGTTAAAAAACTATTAACCTCTCCGCAACACATTTCTACTCCCAAGTAACCTCACTTGAAGTTTAGAGAGCAGCATGAAATGAAGAAACACAATTTGAAAAGCATAAGAACTCTGCCTTACACAGTAGAGGTACTCACATATTTGTTGAATGAATGAATTCAATGCATATTTGTTGAGCACCAATGATGTGAAATATGGTGTGATAGAGCAATGGAAGATAAACATTCCCCCCACATATCCCACTAACTAACTGGTTTTCTCATACAGAGTCAATTTTGACTGATGGCCAAACATTATTTTTTAATTTCTATTTCCTCCCCAAGGATCTTTCCTGTTCTCATTCATTGTTTTATTCATTCACCCAATCGACACATATTTATCAAGCAACTAAGCTAGATCCATAATAGGTCCCTGTTCCTGTAATAAGAACATCATCAGTTTGGGACTTTTCTTTTTCTGGTGGCCACGATGAGAATCAGATAAGGGGTATGATTCTTTCCCCCTTTAATCCTACATACATCCTCTTTTTTTGTATGAATTCATTTGTAGACAAAGATGAAAACATCTTAAAGTAATACAGAAACTCCCTAGGTAATGAAAGGTTTTCAGTCATGTAAGAGTCAAGAAACATGGTCCTGCCCAGGTGGCGTGGCTCAGCGGTTGAGCACCGACTTATGAACCAGGAGGTCACAGTTCGGTTCTCGGTCAGGGCACATGCCCGGGTTGTGGGCTCAATCCCCAGTGTGGGGCATGCAGGAGGCAGGCAATCAATGATTCTCTCTCATCATTGATGTTTCTATCTCTCTCTTCCTCTCCCTTCCTCTCTGAAACCAATAAAAAAACAAACAAAAGGAAATTAAACATGTTCCTGGCACTAGCAATACAGAGGCCATGTGGACTGAGTCAGGTCACTGAGCTTCTACATACCCTTCCTTATGGGTCTAGAGTAGTGGTTCCCAAACTTTTTTGCCATGTCCTACCTAAGAATCTCTAAAATCCTGATGCCCTCCCCCGCCCCGTGACATATAATTCTCATTATTCAAAAAGTGAATTCCTATTCACATGGAGGAAGCCTAAAAGGCCATTAACTTGGTCTAAACAAGTTTCCAAAGAACATGGCATCCATGAAAGAGAAAAATAAAAGAATGAAAGGACAGCTGAAGTACTGAGGGAGAAATCACTAAGAAATTGATAATATGAATATGAAAAAATAGCAAATAAAGTTTCAAAACATATAATAGAGAACTGAAATGCATAAATATGTCACAATATATATTTATATACTATATATGAGGCTCCTAGAACCATAAGAAATGCAAAAAAATTCACTATTAATAACTCATTCTCAAATTGCCCCCCTTAACAATCAAACTGCCCCCCCGTGGGGCGTGTACCCCACATTGGGAACCACTGGTCTAGAGGTCACACTAGTTTACTACAGGCCAAGTCAGAATAGGGATACAATCCTCACTCCCAACCCAGCCGAGGGCACAGCGCACCAGGCAATGCCCTTGTAACATTTTCCACTTTTTGTTCACCATTGTGCTTGCAATTCTGTTTTACTTAGAGAACATATGCTAAATAAATGGTTCTAAACTAGTCTGAGCTCATTTCAACCTTGAGCTGACTTGCTGCCTATGGCAAATCAGATAGGGAGCACTGACATCCGCCCTGTGTGCACTACAAGAGGTGATAGGCAGAGGCAGCCTGGGCTGTGTGGGAAACGCCCATTCCAAATACTCTTCATTATTAAGAGGAATATGGAGATAACTTGCTATGAGTGGGTGAACCAGGAAGCTACAAAGGCATACAAATCCTAGTCCTGCTCACTGAATTGTGGGCAAAAAAGCTCGATGTCAGAAACTTTATTTGAAGTAGAAGCAATGTGGAAATCCCCAAAGTACTTTACAGGGTGATCCAAAATTAGATGCTATTTATTAGCTCTAATAAGGGCTAATAAGGGCTAAGCATAACTCTATACTTTGAAAGTGAGGCTCAGTAATTAACTAAATAAGGTTGTTAAATGACAGGGTAGCAATTCTAGGTCAGCCTGAACTTTTCCCCTTTAATGCCTCAGGATGGAGTGAAATTCCTGCTGCTCGCTAAGGTACATTTGTACAACAAAGAGGAGGAAGAAATAGCATGCCATGCTCCTCTCCTCATTTTAGCTCAGTTGAGCTGGAACACAGACGGGTGATCCCACTTCTCTGGGGGGCTCTGTGTCCCCCAGGACTGCTGGGTGTTGCACTCAGGCAAGGGCTGTGCATGTGTCCCAGCCTCCAGCCTCTCTGCCGCCTTATTAAAAAGGCACCACACCGCTGCTTTTAGAGTATTTAATCCCATTTGCTCATTTCCTTTGCTAAAGAGTCTGGGATCAGAGGACCACAGGAAGATGTGGAGCAGTCCTTCCGGGTGAAACAGACTGGGCACTGATGCCTTCTCAGCTGTCTGTCTCCTGAGAAAACATTCATATATTTCTTTTCAACCAAGGAAACCTGGGGCATGGCGTCGTATACAGCAGTGGGAAGAAACAGGCTTACAGTCTTTCATATGGAAGAAAAGACACTAATTAGTAAATAATAATACAATTGTGCCCCAAGACTTCCCAACTACAGCCTGGTCAGAAGCCGTGGAGTGGTGCTGTTCCCGGACAATGAGGCTTTGTTCAACCCTACGTGGAGAATGTGATCAAGAGATGTGGAACTCTCTCGATCCTTTGACATAAATGCTTATGAATAGATATTTTATAAAAGATCAGGTAATGATACATGCATTTCAACAGGCTCTTCTTTGCGCTGTAGGAAATCCAGACATAGGAATTCTTAGTCTTTTCATCTGAAAACTAAGTTCATTGCTGACAATAAATCAAATGCTACATGACCGCCTTGATAAAAATACATGACTAAAGGTTATAATATCCCCATAGGGAAAGAACAATAAACACTAATAAGAGCTCAAAGTGCTCCTACACATAATCTGGTTGCTATAAACAGAGACTATTTATCAGAAGGTCCCCTCATAAATGGATTAGGGTTGAAGCCGTGTTGTGCATCAAACCTTTGGTTTTTTCCCCTTATGTTAAATTGAGGCCATGTATAGATATTAAATTATAATGGCACAAAAGGCCTGTTTTCCATAAGCAGTGAAAATAAAATCCATTCCTTTCTCTTCTACAAAAGTGTATCAAAGTCGAAGCATTTTTACCTGATATACAAACATTAATCAGATTCACATCAAAATATTTGACAAGGGGTCAGTTTTTCCAATATTACTTATTTTAAATGAATGGAACAGGAAATACTTAGGTTTCATAATAAGAACACTTTAAAATTGAGTTGAAATTATTGTATCACAATTTTTAAAATCCTAGAAGAAGCACCAGTGAAACAGATAGAAGACAAAGAAACTGGAGATACCATTGGAGTTAAGTCACTAACTCTGACCATGAGGTAGCTACAGAGCATGAAACTTAAATGATTATAATCTGAACAGTAGAGATACTAGTTTTATGTGAAGGATCCACAGGTAGCTGTTGGCTGCAAACGTCACCTAAAGCTCAAATAGGTGTACTAGGTTTTGAAAATGAACGACTCTACCTGTGGAGAAAATTCTCACAGTGAATCTCCAAAAGCAACACATTCTATGTTGCTGGGGGGAGAGCAACATAGAATATATTGGATTTATATTTTCACCCATGGTGGCAGGTTTTCTGGGAAAAGAAATGGACTGAAAGCCAGAAGGCCTGGATTTGAGGCCTTTCTCTTTGACTTGGCCTTCTTGCAAGCTTGAGTAAGCCGCAGTCCACTGTAGCCTGATTTCTCCCGACTTTAAAATGAAAATAAGGATTCTAGCCCCGTCTTCGCGGAAGGACTGTAGTGAAGATCTCTGGGATATTTATGTGGAAGGTGCTTTGTAAATGCAGAAATACTCTAAGAAGGCAGAGTATGGGGCAGTCCAGACTTGAATCTGAATCTTCTGCTGGGAGGTCAGTCTCCCAGCTGATGGGTGTTGGGGGGAGAGGACCCACTCACTTCTCTGCATGAGGGTTACCTCATCCAAGGTGAGGGGATGAGTCCCCTGGGGCCAGACCCCCACAACCACCACAATACAGTTAGACGCCAAAAGATGCATTGGCCACAGCTCCTGTAAGCCATCATGAGAGCTGACTGAGCACGGAGGGTGTTTCTATTCTAACTGCCCAACAGATCCATACAGCCAGTTGTAAAAATCAAACACGTGAAATCCTCTGGTCTAAGTTTTGCCAGTTTGATGACTTTGGATTGGCAAGTTTGGCAACTACTGGGCAAGTTTGAGGTTGAGAGCTAATGAACAGCTGCTTTCCCTTCACTTCCTGTCCCCCCACCTGTTATAAAGCCAGAGCAAGAAGAGAAAGCAGAGAGCATCTAGTAGACTCACTGCCCGATCTCAGAGAGGCCACGTTCCTTAAACAGATGTCCTCATGAAGGAAGTCAGTCATTTCAGTATGTGGTTCAGACTGAGGAAACAGCCACAGAGATTATGTTCCCTTCAAAACACTATGGCTTAATGAGAACAATGGGCGAAAATAAAAGCGCCTTACCAGATTTGATGCATTTTCCGTACTTTACAGAATGTCTATTCCTTATGCATTATTCTCTAGCCAACAGAAGAAAGATGCCCAGCTTATTCTTTCTTTGTGGACACTATGGTTTTAAAGGGCAGAGTCTCAGCTACCAGAGCAATCTAGTGGTTTTTACTCACATCAAGGGCAGTGGATGGTATAAAATATTTAGGGAGGGGTGTGGTAAAGGACAGAACTTTTCTTTCTCTGTCTTATCCAGTGTGTTAATAGTTCCATGAAACGACTACCTCTTTAATCTTTCAAAATGCATTTTAAAGAGGCCATTGTTTTTATTGGACATCTTTATTCCAGACTGCAAGAATGTTTTATTTCCCATGGTTAAAATGATTCACATTAGAGGATTTATTCTTGACACTGACAATGCCCAACTTACATCGTTTTTGTGTGTGTGTGTGTTTTTCTAATGGAGGAAAGCTTACCTTTGGTGCTGATTTAGCTTAGAATGGCTATTTTGAATGAAATGACCTAGAAAGTCTAAGTAAAAAGGCAATGAGATCCTACCCACCAGCCTACAGTTATCCAACTAAAAATAACATCATGTGAAAATGAAAAATCAACAATGGATTCTGCTGCATGAACATCACAGTATAACATGCAAGGATAGAGGAATAGGGAGCTAATATAAAGATACCTGGTTAATGTTGATAATAATAATAACACATATTAGCATATTCTGGTTCTACCACTTGCCAGATTTGTTACTCTAACAAGTTACTGACCCTCTCTGTGCCTCAGTTTTCTTATCTTTGAAATAAGGATAGTAATAGTATCTACCTCATAAGGTTGTCATAAAAATTAAATAAAATAATAACTGCAAACACATTTAATACAGTGTCTAAACACACAACTAACATTAACTGTAATAAAACCAATAACATTTATCATTTGATTACATGATTAAGTAGAACGCTAGGAACAAGAATGATAACAACAAGACGGTAACAACTATGTATATAGTTGTTTAGGATGTGCTGAGCACTGTCCTTCATATATGTAAGCATTAATCTATTAACATAATTTTAATAGCTACTTCATAAGGAAGATATGTTATTATTCCCATTGTACATACAGGGAAACCAAGGCACAGAAAGGCAAAGTAACTTCCCTATGTCTACATAATGGAGAGGATTTGGCCAGGCAATCTGCAGTATTTCAGTGTTTCCTGAAGTGATTCAACAAATTTTGGTTTCTTAGAATTTTGTTTAATGACATCATTAGTTTTTGTCTTTTTAAAATATGCAACGGTTATTTTATAGTGGTCATTAATTCTATAATATGTTTCCTTGATTTTCTGAAAATAAAGGCATCACAAAAGGATGATATGGGGAAATTAGAGTTACTTTGTGTGTTATTCACATGTGCCAAGGAAGAATATCCCATGCCACATGTGGACAGAGCGATATTCTCCGTGTCAAGAGAGTGAGATCTGGAGAGTCGGGACATTTTGATCTCTTTCATTTTTCCTTATAAGGGACACACTGATGGGGAATCTGGATGCAGGGCAAGGTGGCCCTTTATCTTTCTCTTTCTTTCTGGACATCTAGATCCTATTCTGCAACTAATGCCTGTACAAGAAAACAGAACCTCTCACTTGTCATGGGAGCTCTTAAAAATCTTGTACAGTTTAATCAATATTCCTTTTTGATATACCCCCCCCCTATTTTGTAATGATTTCCTCTACTTTTTTTTTGACTTGTCTTCAAAGCCCAGATGCTTAAATATTGGTTGCTCTGGATCTTAATGGTTACTCCAGAGCCATAGAATTTTAAATATGAACTCAGACTTTTAAGAAGTGACAGCTTGATTATTTCACAAGGCTAAAACCCTGAATCAAGTCTGTAATTTTAAGAATCAGAACTGTTTTCCCAGTGATGTAGACGTTTTGTAATGTGTGGTCCACAACTATTTACCAGTGATTTACAAGCGGTTTACAGCTGTTGTCTCTTTGTGCTCAAGATCATGGAGAATCCAGGAGCTGATCCTCCTGGGACTGCTGTTAATTTTACTCTCATTTTAGACAGCGTTTCCTTCAATTAGCAATTTTCTGGCTTCCTTCTATGGCACTGCAGCCTCACAGCATTCAGGCATTCATAGGACACTTGGACAACTTAGCAAAGATTTAAAATGTGGGTTTTTGAAATAAGTGACTTATTTAGTGAAACAGAAAATGACTTAAATAAAAACAAACAACACCACCACACACACACACACACACACACACACAAACAACAACAACAAAAACAAATGCCAGAAACTGAGAAAAAGTACTTAAGCTAGGATCAGGGGTTGATAACTTCTTTAGTAAAAGAAGAAGTGGATAACATATATAATATCAATTTGGGGCAACTCAATGGAATAATTTCAAATGTCATTGAGAAACAAAGCAAGCCTCTTTAGGATAAACTAACCAACTTTTATTGCACGTGGACATGATTTTGGAGGTATTCTGTCTGATTCTATGTGTGATAGGAACAGACACCAGACACATCTCTTCCCATGTATGCTTTGGAAATCCTATCCGTGTCCTTCTTTTAGTGGAGAAGTCATTATCAGCCTTGAAAATGGGACCAACACTGGCACACAAGGAAAAGGTGTTACCAGGGTGAAAAATTGATACATGCTGTATTTTGGCTCTAACATGTCTCCAATGTGCACACTTTATTAAAAAGCTCTAGCTTTGCCCTATTATTGTTTGCATTTGTTATTTAGCCTTTGGTTGTTTATTTCCAATCTTCCTACATTAACATTTTGTTTCTTAGTTTCTTTATCTATAAAATGGTGGTAGCAGTAATATCCTAGGGTTGTTAATTTCACTCATGTTTGTAAAATTTTAGAATTATGTCAGGCACAGAGAAAACACTATATAAATGTTTGAATGAAGACAATGTTCCCAGCTTCTTTTCCATTCTGATAAAAAATTTGGATTAATATGCCATTACCTGTATGTGGCAGCCCATGCAGACCATGATATTTAAAATCCTAGGACCCACCTTTTAATTATTTTGAAGAAAAAGGCATTTTTGAATTACAAGCTATGGAGAGCACTCAATGCCATATTGAGAACTTAGGTGAGAAAGATGACAAAAATAAAAAAAATTGAAAATCCTAGTCGCTAGATAGTGGTTGCAACTTTTTAGGATTATCTTTGGCCCATGTAAATTGCAAAAGCAGACCTGAACGTTGACAACACAAACCCGACTAAAATATGACTCTAAAATATGAACGTCTGCTAGTATAAAAGAATTTAATGATAATAAAACCTGAGGAAATAAACATTAGAAAAGATCAGGTTATTTTCTCTTCCTTAAAAGTCCTGAACTTTGATTTTAGCATTCCTAGTCACAGGATAAAACATCTGTTCTAATGGAAAAATAACAAAAACCCATTTCTGAAAAGCCTCCCTGGGAATGTTTCACATGAGTAGATGGAAATCTGTATTCCATTTTTAGGTAACTACTCTTTCTAGATTTAAAAAAGCCAGTGGTCAAAATACACAAATGTCACACTTGCCTTCAATCATGACACTCTAATAAGCACAAACGCTGCGACACCATCGTGTTTAATTAACTCATTCATTTATCCTTTCTTTCTGAAAACACAGTGACATCCAGGCACTGGGAATGCTTCAATCAAAAACTTAATCCCTGCCTTCAGGCGTTCACACTTTAGCCAGGAAGTCAAACACCACACAATTAAGATATGATGCGCTTAGCTCTGTGACAGAGGTAAATACAGGGTGGGATGGAGGAGAGAGGATGAATCCAGACCAGCAGTGTCAGGGAAGGTGACATCTGAATGGTGTCTCTGAAGGCCCCATTAGAATAGCCAGGCGAAGGTTCTTCAGGCAGGAGAAATAATTTGTGCAAAAGCAGAGATGGGTAAAAATGCATGTGCAATTTATCAGACAGAATTAATCTATGTCACACACAGCACCTCAGCATGTTGTCTGTATTTCTGTTAGCATGAATATTACATGTACTTTTATTGACCTACATGCATGTCTCCCTCAGCAGACACTAACCTAGAAGCAGGCCGATCCATCCATATACCTCCCTTTTTGTCTTGTACTTATAACTTGCCTGCATAGGTTTGATGGAATGAATGAATGAACACATATGAGTGAGATTTCACAAGAAACACCTGTGAAATATACACTCCCCCAAACACCCATTGAGCTACTCATCAATTAGAGGAGCCCCTTTGATTTTTGCAAACATGGACCCATTCCCAGGGACAGGACACGGAACAAGTCTCTTAATCTTTTCAAAGAATGTCATCCCGCAGACATTTTTGTGGTCATGTGGAAAAAGGGTCTGGGAAATGTGCTCTCCCATGGCATGGCTGGAATGAGAAATGGGAACTATTTTGCCTTCTACACAGTTTTTGGAAAAGGCAATAAGAAAACACACACACACACACACACACACGCACACAACAGCATCAGTGTTGGTCAACATTTTCAGTGTCTGAGTTGAAAGGTGCTATAAACAGGGAAAAGTCTCATAGGTCATATTGACCCAGGCCACTTGCCAAAAGGAGCTAACATATTGGCAAGTCAAATCACGCCAGGGCTTGTGAGCGCTGTCTCATGGCTTGGGAGTCCCAACCAGCATTTGTGAAAATTGTTCTGAAGAGAGAGCCCCCTTCCCCAGCACAGTCCGGGGCCCTGGCCTGGTCCAACAGAGAAAGGCTCATGTCAGAGCATGAGCCAGGCTCTGCTTCCTGTAGGCAACTTGCAAAGGAAAGCTTTAAGGATACGGAGCTGGGAATTTCTGGGAAGGGAAGGCCCATCATGTAAAAGTAATTTTTTTTGAAGAAGTGGAGCAGAGGGCAGCGATGACTTCAACAACGGCTCTCCGGGGAGTTTCTGTGCCCTGGAGTCAGCTAATCATGGTTATTAGAAGGAAATGTTCCCTGATCTTAGGGAAGCGATCCTTCATCCTGGAGCCGTGATGGTCTTGCCTTCACTTGAATCTTGTGTGGAATAAAGCACCTAGATTCACCCTATCTAACACTCAGAACTGGTGATTCACGGGAGTGTGTGTATTCTTCGACGTAAGTGGATTGGCTCCTGGCTTCTAACCCCCAGTCCAGCCCCCCTTGGATAGAAGAGCATCGCTTTATGACGACAGCTGGGACGTCAGCTTCACCCTTTCCTCCTCCTCTGAACAACGTAATAAAAATCTCACTTTTCTGTGGGTTTTTTTCCTCTTTCTCCAGGGCTTTTATTTTCCTTCCCTAATTCAGAGTCATGCTGGAAAATTTAACTAAATCTGAAAGGAAAACATTTTGAAAATTCTTAAGATTAAAGTAGGAGTAGGGAGTAATTTCTGATCTGGGATAAGCTCCACTAACCAGCTTTCTCATCCCAAGTGTAAAACACAATCAAACTAATATCTGGGAGAAAAAGAGAACGGGGGTTACAGTTACCCAGTGAAGTCCCTTTCACACTGACCAGAAGGTAAAGACCACATCTTCCCTATCTCTTCGCCAGCCAGAACATTGAGCATCATACTGTGAGCATGCATAATGCGCATTGAAATTCAGAGACTGCCTAGTTTTGCAGTTTGCATACTTACAATCATTCATGCAATCAGGCACATACAGACTGTTGACATTATTATTATCCAAGATTAAAAGTATAAATGGAAACTAAAAGACGTTGCTCTCAAGAGACCTTTCTACCATCTGCCATGCTAGGTGAGACGCATCTGTTTCATTTTCACACATTTCTTTGCTCGGTTCGATCTAGCACCAAAAGAAAAACATGCCATAGATGTGGGGGGAAGGGTGGGGTCCTGTTCTTGCTGGGATTAGTTGTCAGGCATTTTAAAAAGGATTGTCTTCCCAGAAACAGAGGACGGCTATGAAAATTATCCAAACGCTGGCTGCAAGGGGAACTTGACCTCTGACCCAGACTGAGCCAGCAGATGCAGACATCCTTCCCATCGGCCCTTCATCTCTGACCCTCTATGAATCTTGAAGAACCTGGAATTGGACTTTTTCCTCAGTCCATACAATGATGGCCTGTGCTTATGCCCAACTGGTCCTGTCTCATTAAAGGTTCTTCCCGCACGGATCTGATTGGCATTCGTTTTTTTTCTCATTTGCTTCTTTTCAAAAATGTCTTGATTCTCTATCAAGCCACTACTTTCACTTTATTACGTTAACTATTCTACCAGATCTCAAGACAAGCTAGGAGCTATTGAGGTGGCAACTGGCCCACTCAGTGAAAACAAAACAAAACAGGACCCACAAACTTTAAACTCCATTTCCCTCCTCCCCCTCCCGCCACGAAAAGAAGATATGAAAGTGAAGATATAGCGAAACTAGTGTCTTTGCTAATTGCATAACTTTTCACCCCGTTGTACTGATGTCATACTAGGAACTGGATGCTATTATCTTTGATTTCTGGTAAACCTGAAAAGCAAGTTCAACACATGGTAAAACATGTGGCCTTTGACAGGCAGTGACTTACAGAAGAGAATAACAAACAGTTATTTGGAGAGCGTCAAGCTACTTGGAGAGTGTTATATGGTTCATCAGGGATCATTTTAAAGGTGACTGTTCAGAGCCTCCCTCTCAAAGACACCTACACAAAGCCATCAGCTGCAGCGACACTGGGGACTTACATCTTCCCAGCAGAACAGTTTTTGTGACAGCCCTTTCCAAAAGACAACGCGACAAAAACCAAGGCAAAGCACAAAGAGCGAAAACAGATGCTGCTTCATTTTCTGTTGCACCCAGACCTTGACAAGTCAAAACAGAGCACTCTACCCAGCTTCAAGTCAGCTGTCCTTTCTGCCACACACAGAACAACTTCACCTCTAGAAGAATCTGAATGCCCCCTGTATCTTTAACAGCCTTCCCAACAATATACAAGGAAGAGTTAAATATTCATTGACAAGCCAGGCTTTGAGAACAAAGAGCTGTGATTAGGTGGAAGGAAAATCATTGGAAAAATGGTTTGGTATATTGATCTACCCTCACCCTGATTTCAAAAAAAAAATTTTTTTGAAAAGCAAAGCTATATGACCGTTCACCCAGGGACTTTGGTGTAATACAGGACAAGCAGACTTGTAACTGCTCCTGTAATCCTAGTGCCTTAAGAGAAGTGGTGACTTGGTCATATTAGAGAGCACCTCTGAAAATATGCAGCCCAGACCCCAGGAGGTTAATTTGGAAAACACACATTGCATCAGTATAAGTCCTGACCACGGAACTCATTGTTTTCTAAAAACTTTCAATTAAAAAACATTTTCCCCACACCTTGGTTGCTATTGTAGCTCAGTCTTATACTGAATGGTTAGGTGTAACTGGCTCCCTCCCTCTTCCTTCCCCTGAAGTTTGGCTGGTGAATGTCAGCCTTGCTAACAACTGCTCCCCAATGAAAGAGCTGCTGTGCACCAGGGAGCCGCGCAGGATGCTGCCTGCACGTCTTCAGGAGGCAAAAGGGGCAGGTCCCTATACCCCTTGGAAGGAGCAAGTTTCCTGCTCATCAGGATGGTTGTTATGCGGACAGGCTCTGGGCCTTCCTCAGTTCTCACTCTTATGCATTTCAATACGTAAGTTTTATAAGCAAAGAATGTCAGAGTTTTGAACACACACAAGCCTTCAAAGCCACACAATATAACTTCTCCCAAAATATTTTTTTAAATTTGTTTTATTGATTAAGTTATTACATAAGTGTCCTTATCCCCACGTTACCCCCTATTCCCCCCACTCATGCCCTCACCCCCCCTGTTGTCTGTGTCCATTGGTTAGTCCTATATACTTGCATATAAGTCCTTTGGTTGATCTCTCCCCCTTACCCCCACCCTCCCCTACCTTCCCTCCGAGGCCCAACGGTCCGATCGATGCCTCTCTGACTCTGGATCTGTCCTTGTTCATCAGTTTATGTTGTTCATTATATTCCACAAATGAGTGAGATCATGTGGTATTTATCCTTCTCTGACTGGCTTATTTCACTTAGCATAATGCTCTCCAGTTCCATCCATGCTGCTGCAAATGGTAAGAACTCCTTCTTTTTTACTGCAGCGTAGTATTCCATTGTGTAGATGTACCACAGTTTTCTAATCCACTCATCTACTGATGGGCACTTAGGCTGTTTCCAAATCTTAGCTATAGTGAATTGTGCTGCTATGAACACAGGGGTGCATATATCCTTTCTAATTGGTGTTTCTAGTTTCTTGGGATATATTCCTAGAAGTGGGATCACTGGGTCAAAAGGGAGTTCCATTTTTAGCTTTTTGAGGAAATTCCATACTGTTCTCCAAAGTGGCTGCACCAGTCTGCATTCCCACCAGCAGTGCACGAGGGTTCCTTTTTCTCCACATCCTCTCCAGCACTTGTTGTTTGTTGATTTGTTGATGATAGCCATTTTGACAGGTGTGAGATGGTACCCCATTGTCATTTTGATTTGCATCTCTTGGATGATTAGTGACTTTGAGCATGTTTTCATATGTCTCTTGGCCTTCCTCTGTCTTCTTTTGAATAGTTTCTATTTAGGTCCGTTGCCCATTTTTTGATTGGGTTGTTTATCTTCCTTTTGTTTAGTTGTATGAGTTCCCTGTAAATGTTGGATTAATCTCCAACATTTAATCTCCAAAATATTTCTTTGCAAAATGGTCAATCAGACTTAGGAACAGGGAGATGGCAGAATTATACCTTTCAAGAGACATCGATTAAGCCCTATCAACAGACTTGTTTCTTCACTTTACAGATGAAGAAATGGAACTCAAGGTGTTCGCAGCGAGTAAGAGACAAAATGAGATCTTGAACCCAAGTCTGATTCCAAAGCCTGTATATTTTACCCGCAATAATATACATCTGATAGACACTGTATTTAACATTTTCACAGCTGTAGGAGGAGGGTTCTATGTACTAGTAATGATAGATCCATGTTTGCAGTAACAGCATTATGAACTATGAGGCTAAGTTTGGGAAGTTGGTTTCTAGGTGGTTTTGTGTGTGTGTATGTGTTTAAGCAGATACCCTGCTCTTTCATATTCTTTCTCTCAAATAAAATATAATTAACATTTGGTCTAAAGATTAAACCTTGTTTGATGTCACCCCACCAATGCTGAATGTGATTTGTCTAAACCTAGGAATGACTAGAGGAGAGTGGCCCACTGCCACAAACAGAAAGAGGGAGATCCCAGTGTTTACACATGAGATAATGTGGCCTTTCTTCTGGTCCCTGTATGCCAAGTTAAATAATCACTCTTGATTAAACAGAGCATGATATTTTGCTCATACAAGGTAAGGGCACTTGTAGTGCTTTCGATTTTGTCCATTTCTGTTCACTACACACTGATAATGTGGGCCCTACAACAAAATAAATGGTTAATCCAATCATTGAGATAGAAATGAAAATTGGCCCCAGTGGCCAGTGGGAATCAAGAAAAGATGGAATTTTTTACTTTTCATTTGGCTTTTTTTTTCATGGTGTTTAATAACAGAATATTTTTCCTGAAATATTTTACATGATCTGATTGGAGATTAACAGCCAAAATAATGTTTGAGATACAAGTAATATTGCAGAAAACCTCTCAGAGAAAAATGTTAGAACCAGAAGAGCTCCCTAAGGGCAGAGTTGAGGACCCTGAGTTAGTGCCCTGTGCTGTGCATTCTTTAATACCCAGGCCAAGAATATTGTCTGTCCCATAGCAGACAGTAGTAGAGAACAGCTACCTGTTCAATGAATAAATGGAATCTTTTACTTAATAAATTCAGCAGTTTCTAGAGCTGAGCTTTCATTCCATTCTTTTTTACTCAATTTGATCTTCAAAGAGAAGAGGCTTTATTATAGGGACAATCCCAGGTCTGCAGGAAAGCACCTTCTGTTGATTTGTTTCTGATCCAAGCAGCAAACGCAGACCAGGACACCACAGATAGGTTTGCTATGGCTTGATGAACATTTATTTTGAGAGGTAACCATGTTGGGAACATGCTTATGTTAAAACTACTATATGAGCGTCCTTTAAAGTGCAACCATTGATTGTAGAAGAGGGTTCGGTGACTCCTTTGACGGCAAAAGAAAAGACTTGGCTTCACCTTAATAGTTGGTCTGTAAGAAGTGAAATTTAAGTTCTAAGGTACTAGTCTAATGAACTTTGTATCAGGTATCTTAGTTCTACATATTCCTGAGCTAAGAGGAACAATTATGTTCACATACAGTTCATTTAGAACCATGCTTAAGGTCACTTTCAATTGAAACCAAGTGACTATGGACCAACCATGTGCAACCGGGAACAACCAATGATTCCAGTGCTCTACGGATTGCAGGTCACATGCGGGTAACTGGTCTGACCAAAGTAGTGATTAAACCAGCTCTGCACACGTATTCTTCATCACACTCTCAACTTAGACATAGGGAGGTGGATGCGACCATGGGCAGGCTGGAATCATGCCTTCAGGCCATTATGAATGCAATTTGGAGTCAGACTTGAAAAACTGACTTCCTAAGGTCCTCACGTAATGTCTGCCCTCTTTCAAAGGAGTAATAGGTCAGCAAGTCATCATCCCCCCCCCCCCCCGCTTTCCTAAAAGGTTTGTAAAATAATTCGGAGTTCAATAAGGGATATTATACTGAGCATCCAAATCTTGTTTGTCTGACAGAGAATATTGAAAAAGTTGTAAGACCCACCATGCTAGCAGTCTATCAGTAAGCATTTACTAACAATAGCACCTTGAGACAAAAGTAAAGTAAACCTTTACTGTGAAGTTTGTGGTATCTAGTTGAGTAGAAAAGTCAAACACAAATATAATAAGTATAGAGCGGGACAAGCCAGTCCAGGTGCAGAATTAAGTGCTTGGTGGAGATATGAGTGAGTCAAGAGTATCTAAAGCAGCTGTTTTGTATGTGGGCAGCATCCTAGATATGTACTCAGAAAAACAATGAGAGTTAGGCATTTACAAAGGTACATTATTCATAATGCCCCGAGTCACAGACTTAAAAGTATATAAACCCATGATGTTTTATTGTTCCAAGAGGAACAATATCTAGGCAGCCAGGGATACACCTGCCCAGAAGCTCCCTGTAGAGGGTAATCCTATTCCTGATTCTCTCAGCCAACCAGGCAGGGAAAAGGCTGTATGTGTGTATGTGTGTGTGTGTGTGTGTGTGTATGTGTGTGTGTGGGCCAGGACAAGGGGGTCCTTAGCTCCAACTCACTACACCAAGATGGCAGTGTCGTGAAGGCTAGAGCAAGGGGCAGGGAGGATGACAGAGGAAGACTGGAGGATGGGAAGCTGCGATGGGGGCTCCACAGGCATGATCATGAACATCCATCCTGGCTACTGGGAGGATGCAAGTTGGTCTCCTCTCTCCCACCTGCTCTGCATTAACTCACTGGTGACACAAAGCTGGGCACTTTCTTCCTCTGCACAAGGACAGAACAGTGTAGTGACAAAGGGGGAACTGCTCTTTCCTGCTTTAACTCCTGGCTGGCTGTAGAGGGCAGAGAGGAAGGAGGGAGACGGAAGGCACTGCTCCCTTCCTTTCACTGATCATCACTGACACCACTGCCTGGCCCAGCCATAGGTCTGATCCTAGTTCCTGCAGGGATTCTGGGAAGGGGAGGAGCATACTCGAGGTTGGGAACCTTTAATGGGAGGCGACCTGAAGCAACAAGGACAAGAAAAGGAAGTGGATTTTTAGAGTGAAAGTAGCCTGTGGGTCCTCTGGCTTAGAAACCACTTCTGCTCTCCCCTTCCTCTGTCCTCCTGGGTACTGCCCCCTGCAGACTGTCTGCAAACCAAGTGTGGTGCTTAGGGCAAGGTGGTCTGTTCTGGAAATTAACCTGCATGGGACCTGGATTTACAACAGTATTTTCATGAATTTTTATCCAAAAGAACAAATAAATCCACCCATGGAGAATTATTCCTCGGGCTTCACACACAAAATGAACTTCTCATCTGCTTTGCTATTCAACAGAATCACATTTGAGGAAAGCTAATCATTGTCATTAAAAACTCTGACACAGAGAGAAGGGTTTTATGACTAGCTTTGTACATTCTGCTGAAGAAAAGACAAACTATAGACGTTCCACCAGGTAAGATCTGGCTTCAGTGCAGCTCACTAGTGTGAGATGAGGTGTTCTTGTTGGCGGTGACTTGGCAGAAATTCTCCCCCAACTCCTACCCCAGCCCTGCCTCCACTTCTACCTCTGCTGAAACACCCAAGCGGAGGATAACTTCAAACTGAGCATAACTCATATGTTGTGCGGGAGCCAGCACATCCCGGCTGCTGAGAATGAAACCCACCTATCTCTCCCCAACTCTGAGCTCAGTGAATTCATGTTAGTAGCCTGAAGTCATCCCCGGTGGAAGAGTTCACATCATGGGAACAGGCAAATGCTACAAATTGGGACTTTCCTTTGAGAGGGCCAGGTTATCAGTACACCCTGGGGAAAGTGAGCAGTGTTTTTCAGAGGACTTTTAAGATGTTGCTACTGAATCACTAGAGAATATCATTATAGGTTCTACAAAAATATATAATAGGTAAGAAGTAAATTTAATGCCCAAATATAATGGTTCTTTTATCACTCAAATGTGTTATAAAGTCATAAGTGATATTACTCTCCTTTGGGGAAAGTATAGGAATATAAGCTAAAAAAGAATAAAAAAGCAGATAGATTAAACAAGTCCTGATTTTCAAAGAATAATTTGCTTTGATAGAGTCAAAACAAAGATATAAAAAATGTTAAGTTACTTGCACTAATGCTTCTGGTTTAAAAATATATTAGTATGGTTTATGTTACAATGCAAAGGGCAAAATTTTTCCTTTGAAGTTACAAACATAACTTCACATTTGGGGGGTAGTGAAGGAATCCCAAAAGGCCTCTAACAACTTTTTCACCAGCTTGCATTTCAAAACCTTAAATACCTTATTTGCTATATACCGGTGACATTGAGACAATCTCATTAAAATACACATTGGTTCCTTGGAAAGGTAACACATATTTTGAAAAAAGATTCTCTATATCTATCTGTATCTGTATATATATATATTCAGATTAGTGAACAGCTTGAGAGTGGGGTGGAGGACAAACATTTTTGTAGGTAGTTAGATCTAGGAGAAATCTTGAACAAGTGTTCTACTGGAGCAGTCAGAGGTCTGGAAGAGTGAATTTAGGACAAGATAAGAGCCCTTGCAAGGATGTGAAGAGAGAGGAGTTTTGCCTGTGATTTTTTGGGCCTCAAGTTTGTGAGCTGGACAGTTGGTTCCACTAAACCAAGGACTCTGTATTGTCCTCACTACTGTGCTTTGATGGGCCTGGATCGTATTCAAGTTCAATAAATATCTGTTTAATACATGAGGACTATAGTATGAAAGGCAAAAGTTAACTGTATTTCAAAAGTCTTTGTGTTTTTATATTTGTTTAGAAATAGGTGAAATAACACACTTTTGGACAAATCTTCTATTTGACCCACTTATAGCATCAGTTCTCACAAAAATGTGGAGAAAACATCAGCTTTTAAATTTATGTTCTTTCTACATGATTACTTCATCCCTTCCTCTAGCTGACAAGGCAAAGATGATGAGCTGTCAAAGAAGAAGCCTGTGGCAGAATCAGGACCAGATTTACAATAATGATGTCCTGGGTAAGTTGCTGCTTTCTCACCACCCAGTTTAACTGCCCCAGCAGTCTTTTTTGAAAGCACAAAAGAAAGAGAATTGCAGCAAAGGGAAACTGGGTCTCTACAAAACAATAGTGTATTTTTTTTGAAGCCAGAAAACAAAGAATATTTTAGTCACTGTAGGTAGTTTTATGTTGTCATCAGGAATTGAAGCACCCTTAAAGAGCTCATGACTATGTCTAATAAATGAGTAATGAATTTTCCTCATTTTTCATAGGTACTCTGAAGTAGTTCACATCTGTATCTTCCTGTCTTCACCTTTGGTAAACAGCAGTTAAAAAACAAAACCAAAAATGTTTCAATCAACTTGGTGAAACTCTAATTGACACCTGGCAATTGTGGTATTTTCTCTATGGTGTGTGTCCGGGATAGAAATGTATAACCACAGGGCATATTTTCTAGACATAAAAATTTGGTAATATAAACAGGCAATGTTTATGCCAATGAACCATCTGCATTCTTGATTATTAAGAAGTGTTGTCTCATTGTGAGCCTACAATGAAAAGCCACAGGAGAAACAAACGGAGGATGTGTCCACAGTGTTAAATCAGTGGTTCTAAGAATTTATGACTCTGTGGCTGTATACCTCAGTTTCATACTATGTTCAATAAAATTTTAAAAATGAAAACAAAGTCTATATATTAGTAATAGAGAGTTAAGTTTCCCTGCTGACATTCTAGCAGTCATCTGAATCCCAAACTGAAAGTCTCTTGATAAAACCTAGGGTTCCACTGTCATGATATAACCCACTCCCATTTGTGGACCAGTCACTGGGACATTTTTTCTTAAAAAGAAAGGAAAGTGGGGGACCTTTCTCTAAATGGCCTAGTGAGCATCTGCATTTTGAAATGACCTCAAGTGACTCAAGAGCAGTACTGCTTCAATGGCCTCTGGAAGAACCACAGGACCGCAAATATTTAAAGAATAAATCCCCATGTCCCTCCCAAAAGCCCTTTGTTATCTTATGTGAATATATTTTATCCGTTGGATTTTTCCATTATTGTAAAGTTTTCATTATATTTTCATCACGCAAGCTAGAATGGAGTCACTCAACTTTTCCTGTGAGGTTGAAGTCATCCCCAGTCATAACAATACTTAGATTGTTGGAAAACCACCTTTACCTGTTCACCACCTAGTAGCTCACTTTTAAATTCTTACAAGTTGCAAATCACACAAAAAAACACCTGTACATCAACATGTCCCATTAACTTCTAGCACCATGTGATTAGCTGTATAATTATCTATTTTTAGTCATTACATGTACATGGTAAATTAAATATAAACTACATAAGGAGTTTTACAGGAAATATAGTGGAAATAAAGAAAGAGAAGAGAGAGGAAAAGCTAAGCCCTGGGATCAATATACAGAATTTTCTCTTTCTGTGACATATACAGTCTCATCAGGGCAATGTCAAAAGGAAACACATCTTTTTCAGGATTCTTCTACCTCTGAACACATACTAAAAGAGTCTTCAAATGCCACTGCTGACAAGACAGACTATTGATCCGTCCTTTCATTGTATTTTCAGCGCATCATAATGCCATGGCCTTTTGGAAGGTTCAGCAATAAAACTACAAAGCAACCAGGGTATCTCATGTAGGGCTCTGGGCTTTGTCTCCAGCGTCGGAGCTGGATTAGGGGTCATGCTGCTGTGAAACGGCTGCTTCTGGAGACACCCCTCTAGAGACACCCTTGTCACTTGCCATGAATTATATGGCTATCCATCATGGGGACAAATCTAGCCCGGGAAAGCTCACTTCAGAATGAATGTGGTGTGGCTTGAAGACCTAATACAGAGAAGTGCACCCAGAGGAGTGATTATGATCTTTCGAATCAATAAAATCTCGGAAGCCTTCTGTAAATTGCCTTCAGAAAAAATGGTTCCCTTCTCAACACATAACTGTACTTTTTCATTCGTCTTTTGTTAAGTCATTCTGACGAAAGGGCTGGACCAGGGATTTTAGACCTGAAATAGTGCCAATGCGGACTAAAAAGAATGTTCTATTATCTTAACAAACTCAGTAATAAGAGCATCTATTCCATCCTCAGGAAGGGCAGAGAGAATAGACATTTAGAAGTTCATCCTCAGATGACTTGGAGAGACCGTAAAGCATGTTACAGGAGGGCTGCGGAATTCTCCACCTTAAATCTGAATTACTTTCCCCCTCGTTTTGTTTCAGGGGCCTTCTTTCCCTTCCTTGAGTAGGTCATTTTTTTTCCTGCCACAAAATCCCTGCACAAGCCGTTTCTTCTGTCTGGAATGCTTTTCCTATACTGTTCATTTTTCTAAATCTTACTTATACTGCAGGGTTTTTTGTTTTTTGTTTTTTAATCTAAATGCTACTTCCTTTGCAAAGAATTTGCTTGACACCTAATCTAAATCAGCCCCCACTTTCCATCTTTTATTAAACCCTTTAATTTTTAGCATTTTTTTTGCCATCTGCATTGATACTTTTGGTTTACCTCTTTTCTGATTTGTGTGTCTCCTACTGGCATGAAAGCCTCTCAAAGGCAAAGACCATGGATACTAACACACGGTGGAAACTATAAATATTTGCAATATTATAGAATTTAAAAAAAATAAATGAGTGAGTGGAGTCTATGAAAAAAAACTGACAGCCATATTGTGGATTTTAAATAAAGTTGTACTGATGTTACTGTGTTCAATTAAGTAACATTAAACTTGAAGTTTTAGAGTTTGTACACAAATCAGGAAAAGTTTCAATTATTCATTTTTTAAAATAACATTTTTCTCAATGGAAACATGAGGCGAAATTGCAACACTTGTATGGTCCCTTAATATCAGGGATTTTATTATCTAGTTTTATGGGGTTTTGTAAGCACAAGAAAAATCACTGTATGGATGCTAAGTGAAGGGTAAAGAAAGCAGCTCCGTTAGCTTTTGATCTAGTTTCTCTCTGGTTTCTTCAAGGCAACTGAAGTCCTTGATTGGGTACCATTTATGGGTGGCTATTTCACTGCTGTCCAGTCAGAGGCATATACATGAAGTAGGTTTTATAGACTTATCAATGGTATATTCACTCACATATTTTTTGTCATCAGAAAGAAAAGTAAAGTCAAACTCTGTAAAACAAGGTATCCAGGTGTTACTTTAGAAACAGTACAAACTGGTACAGAGTTAAAGGTGATTTTGATTATTATATAGAGGTTTATGTGGCAGTTTTAGTAAGTTTTGAGTAGAGAACGTGCTGGGGTCAACAGAATCCATGACAACCTATTTAGTGCTTTAAATAAAGTGCTGCAATAGTAAGAGGGAAAGCAACTAGATTTTGCTGCTCATTCCCCTCCAACTGCAATGAAATATCTTTATGGTCAAAATTAGCATGGAGATTAGGTACACATACCCTTTAAGCCAGCAATTCTACTGTGAAGAGTTTACCTTACAATTTGTTTCACAGTACATACAAATCTTTTAAAAATATTTATTAAATTTATTGGGGTGACATTGATTAATAAGATTATATAGGTTTCAAGTGTACCTATATATAGTACACTTGATGTGTTCACCACCCAAAGTCAAGTCTCCTTGACTTTGACCATATATTTGACACATTAACCTCTTTACTTTCCACAGTCCACATTTAGGATACATTACATATAGAGGCACAGCTATCATTAAGGCCTAAAGGCAAAACTCCTGCCTCCTGCTACTTCTCCAACAGCTCACTCTTGTGAGCAGAGATGAGGGAAGAGGGAGGGCGTCCCTAAGCAAAGGAGGCTCCTGCTGGTGAGGAGAGAAAGGCTTCCCTAGTGTCCATGTGCCATGCTGAGAATTTGAGAGTTGCCCTTACCGCCCATAGAAATCAGTACTGCTCTTGGGCTTTGACTAGAGCACCTAATAATTTTCTCAAGTTTGCCAAGAAATAAGGAACAGGCCTCAATCCACTCTCCTTAATCCATTTAGTCAGATCTGATTTGCACTGTACATTAGTACTCCCTCCGTGGCAACTGAAGAATATTAAAAGTGATCCTAGGGGGAAAATATGCTAGAAAGTGCTTCAGGTATTCTTTTCTTAACTAAGAGAGCCCAAGGGCAGAATGACTAGATCCCAACATTTCTAGGAATAGCATCTCCTTTTTGAGAACAACCTGAAATATGCACATACTGCTGCCCAACTTTCAAGAAGAATGTCTAGTGATTTAATCAGAGTAAAGATACCAGCCAAGCAATAGCAGTAAACTGATCTCTTTTTCATGAAAATGTTATGCCTCATTTAAGAGCTCTATTAAACTTCCAGTTAAAATGAGATGTTGCTACCTTCTATGGCTCCAAGAAACATTTTTCTATTTTTTTCTATTAACTATATGGGTAAGAAATACTAGCTTGTGGTCTCTTCCAAATCTCCAGTAACTGGGTGACTTTCAGTAAGAAGAAATTTGAAATTGCATCTGAATGCTACATTGCATGTTTTCTATATACAAATGCATGCTAACGTATGGGAACACTAGGAGTAGGTACTCTGTACTTAAAACATCCATCATTTCTTCTGCAATTGTGTTGGGAAAAAATACTGAATAGAAAAGATTCATTATCTAATGCACAAAATTCAAACTGCTGCTTTAAGGCAAGCAGAAAAGAGTAAAAACGTGCCTCCCTACAGAATATCTTTAAGCAATAATCTAAGTCATGCAGAACTGAGCAAAACTGAAGTTACTAAAGCCAAAATTTTCATTTGTTCATTGGTAATTGACCCACCTCTTAATATGCATTCATAATACAGTTTCCTAAATTCTACTTCTGGTTCTTTATGATTTCTCTTTTTCCCCAAATAAAAAAAAATTGAAAAAAATCTGCTAAAAATGTTCAATGGAAATAAAACAGCTAAGTCATTTTAATTAATTGTATTTGTTGTAAAGCTAGATAGCTATAGCTTCATGCAGTGTTTTATATTTATTCTTGTAATTCTCACTTTATTTTTTACTTCTTTCCATCCATGAGAATTGTTTGTTAAACCTAAAACTGTCTTGTAATGTCTTTGCTCTATCTCCTTCCTTTATGCCATCATCAAGTTCATCAATTACCAGGTATTTTCACCCAGGTAGTTGACAAAGCATTGGATTGCAAGGACTGCCTGTTTTATGCCACTCCACTACAGACTCCCTCTAGGCCAGATTGACATCAAACACCACACTTTGGTGTGGTTGTTACTTAATAGTTGCATAATCCAGCCCTTCTTGACCTCATATTTCTCTGTTTTGGTCATGTGAGTGTAATGCTAGGTTTTCTTAAATGTCTTGCTGAACTGAATACTCATGGTTTCTCCTGATCTTATCACTAGGAACTATGTCAAAGGACATAGAAACAGAAAGTGGATTCCTTGAGGTCAGACACTGTATCATATCCATCCCTGAATTCCCAGTTCCAGACCCAATCACTGAATGACATGTAAATATATGTTCAATAATTGTTTATTGGGAGAATCATAGGGTTTCAAGGAAGATACTGTGTGGTCCTAGCTATACTGCTTTCTTGCTCGTCTCTGAGATTCTGAGTTCTAAATTTGAAACAAAAAAGTGCTAGAAAGTTCAAGATCTCTTTAAGATATAAAATTCTATCTCAATTGACCATTCCATACCTTGTAATAAAATGGGATGATGACCCATATCCCTAACTCTACGTAGATTTCTGAAAGAAATTTTGTGTGTGGGTGTGTGTGTGTCAATACATCCTCAAATAAAAATGGCGTGTCATCTCCATATTGTGTAAAGCAAATATTTAACCCCATATCTACAAACTCAATATGATGCCAAAGATCTGTGAGCTTGAAAAAAATAATGCAGATTGGGTTTTATGGTCCAGCTGTTTAACATATACTAGTAAACCTGGTAAATATGAGCTCAGATACCCTAAAACATATTACTAAAAACACAGTGATCTCAGCATTAGTAGATTGACATTCCAAGGGCTGAGTGAACCTTTCATGTCTCATCTTTAATCAGTCCATCCAAGAAGAGAGGCTACTATTTTAATACATTAAGAATGAAGAATTCTATGCACAATTAAGAAAAAAAAATGTATGATTTAAATGTGAGCTTCACACAGTCTGGGAGAACTATGAAATGCATTTTCTACAAAGCCCCAGTGTTTCTGTTTACTGGGGCTAGTTAGTATGTGGGTGACAGAAATGGGGCACACACATCAAATACAAATTGGCTTTGTCCAGCAAATTGCTTCCACCTGCCTCCTACTGGGAGTTACACTGACTTCTTGGCTATTTTCTTCTCATAAATGGATTTGGATATAGGATTGGAAAACTAGGTATACAGTACTTTCAGAAGCTTTAGTTTAATGGGGTTTATGAGGAAAATATGCTATTTTCATTAAAAGAGAAATTAACTAAAAAAATATTTGAGGGGGAGGACTGAGGCATTTGGGAAATAGATGAAGGTATTAATCTCAGGGGGAAAAACATACACAGACAACATTCACCACCATTTTGCTGTCCCTCAAGCTGATGAATTAGTTTAATCTTTTTCAATAAGTTCCAAATAAGGAACTGGAACTACCATTTACTCTATTTTGAAAGAAATTAAAAGGCTATGGTTTCAACATTATGGTCAACGTTTATTAACATGTAAAATGGTAATAACTTACTCTGGGGCACTAATGTAGGATGACAGGAGAGACAGTGCAGGAAAGCATGTTGAAAACTGTAAAAGTTTCTATGGAGGTTAAAATTGTAGAGTACTATTATTGATGGTAAAATAAAATAAATGATCACTTATTTAGAATTTAGAAATGTTTCTCACGGACACTCAGAATACTTGGCTGGTGTGGCTCAGTAGTTGAGTGTCAACCCATGAACCAAGAGGTCACTGGTTCAATTCCTGGTCAGGGCACATGCCATGGTTGCGGGCTGGATCCCCAGTAGGAGGTGTGCAGGAGGCAGCTGATGGATGATATTTCTCTCTCATCCGTGTTTCTCTCTATCCCTCTCCCTTTTTCCTGTCTCTCTAAAAATCAATAAAAACATTTTTTAAAAAGAACACACAGAGTGAATGATGTAGATGTTTACAGCAACTAGTCAGTTAGTCCATACTCTGCCCTGGACCTCATTGCTTCTGCCACCCGCCCTCCGCTCCCTGGCCATATATAGGGAGGAAGGAGAGTGGTAACGAATCTGGATCCACTGGGGAGGGAGGTGTAGGCTACCACTCAAAGAGTAAGAAAAAGCAAAGTTCCAGACCCCTAATTCTCCAGCCAGACAGTCATTTGGGCACCTCACACCAAGACTTGGATTCAAGGCTGGTGGGCATTGCCCAACCCATCTCTCTGGGCACCAGAGCTATGTGAGGTTGTTGTGGAGCCCCTACCAGTTCATGTGTTCGTGGCTCTGTGTCACAAACAATGTGTTTCAACATCCTGTGCCATCAGGATCCCGGGAAATATGTCTGCACTCATTATCCATGAAAGGAGTTGATTGCCTAAGCAATTTGCCTGCTTTCTACAGAGTGGGGAAAGCTATTAAAGACACTTTTAGCCACAAGATTGCATTGTCAGCAGTCAGGCTCTCCTCCTTTCTTTTTCTTTTTCTCCCTCTTTCTGCAATAGAAACTGGAGATAAACTCATTTTCTGCTTGGATTGTTCATCTTGAATTCAAGAGCCCAGAAACGTGTTAATCCTGTTCTGAAAGTGGATGTGACAAAAGAAGGGGAGAGAGATGCCAGACAGTTACAAATTGCTGGCTCCCTCCTCAGGAAGGGGCGCTGTTGCGGTGGTTTGCACACATTTGGACTTGGGAGGGTGATGGTCCAGGGAACTTGGAGACTGGCTTTTTGCCTGTGTTCTCCTTCACCTTGGATTCCATCACTAGGTTGCACCTGCAAGAGCTTCTCATCTGCTCCCGCCCAAACATCCTCCAAAGTGGAAATGCAGTTGGGGGGAAGAAAGTTGGAACACAGGAATCCCTGGGCCATAGTCTATGCTCATGAGAAAAATAAAGTGAGTGACTCACCGAGGAGTACACCTTTCGCCACTAATCAGTTTAGGACAGTGGTGACAAAGTAGTGGCAAAATCTCTGCAAAAATCTCCCCGAGCCTCCTGAATTCATGCCCCCCATATACACATAGAACCTCCATCACAACCCTGGCCCCTGGGAAAGGAAGATTTGATGAACCTGGATCCACTGGGGGCAGGGATGTAGGCAATCACCAAATCTTCCACAAGGGAAAGGTAGAACACGTACTTACTCTCTGCTTCGGTGACAAACCTGAAAAACAAGCAGGGTTTTAAGTTCCCTAAGCACCAACTGCTCTCTCAGTAAAATCTAGGGCACTTAGTTCCTCTCGTATATGCCAGGCATGTGTAAGTACTGTCTCACTTTATCCTCAGAGTAATCCTATGAAGTCATTATTGTTATTACACCTTTTGTGCACACAAGAAAAGAAAGCAGGCTTAGAGAGGCCACATAACTAACAGAAGACCATGCAACTGGTAAATCATGGAGCCAGGATTTCCATCGAGCTTTCACTGCTTTAGAGAGCTCAGTTATTGAAATCTAGACTATTCTATTCCATAGAGAAGACATTGTGCACTTCCTATTTATTTCCTCAGCTGGCTCATGATAAAGTATTGTTGTAGTGCCTCAGAATAAGGCTGAAACAAGATGTGCACCGTAGATCATAGCCCTTCTGAGTCACACTGTGCCCCTGTAAACCCAGAATTCTATGTAGTTCAGGCCTCAGACACAAGCTTTGAGCTGCAGATCCCTGAATTAAACCATAACCTGAAACTTGAGCTCAGACTCTGGAGACCAGAGACCAGTCCTCTGAGAGATACTGAGGTAGAAGAAGAGTGAAGGCTCCCTCGAAACAAAGTGGGTTGAGCAGCTGAGTCAAGGACAGGCCAAAGACAAACAGCAGCCTTCTGAGAACTCGCTCAAGCCACAGCAGTGGTCATTCTTTACTTGGCCTTACAGAGAACCTTTTTGCTAATGGTCTTCAAGTCACATGGGAAAGTATTTAACCAAACATATAAATCAAGGAACTAGGAAAGAGCTACCAACACATGTCTTACATTGGTTGGCTAAGGCAACTCAGTTCGTCTTCAGGAAAAATAGATATCTAATCATCCTCCTTGAGAATAGAATTTTTCAAGGTGGAGAGAAATAGGAAACTATGATTGGGTCCCACAATTTTGTAGGACGGAAGGAGATCAAGGAAGTTCATGTGGCTGGGAGTCAGATGGTCCAGCTTTGCATCCTCTTGCACTAACTAGCTCCATGACTTTGAATAATAACAACAACAACAAAAAATAGTGAAACAACTTTTGTTCATTGAATTTTGTATGTCAAGAATTTGCTAAGTGCTTTATATATAAGTATGTATATGTAGACATGTATTATTTAAGATTCAGAACAACCCTATAAACTAGGTGTTATAAGTCTCCTCTTAAAAATAGAGAAACTGCCCAGCTGTGGTGGCTCAGTGGTTAAGCATTGACCTATGAACCAGAAGGTCACGGTTAGATTCCCGGTTAGGGCACATTCTGGGGTTGCGGGTTCGATCCCCAGTGGGGGATGTGCAGGAGGCAGCCAATCAATGATTCTCTCTCATCATTGATGTTTCTATCTCTCTCTCCCTCTCCCTTCCTCTTTGAAATCGATAAAAATATATTTTAAAAAAAAAGAAATAGAGAAACTATGGCTAGAGGAGTTGATATAACTGGCCCAAGGCAACAAAGCTAGTTAGTGGCTAAGCTGGTAGAACAGAAATATGTATCCAAAACACAAACTAATGACCTTTAGGCTACCCTGTCCTTCAAAGTCTCAGTTTCCTTACCCATAAAATTATAAAAAGTGCCTGCCAGCCCAGCTCCAGGAATCCATGGAGATCTAAATATCTGAAAGAGGCAAAGCCAGTGAGGCATTTTCAAACTTTCACATATACTGTCAGCACTAGAAAAAGCAAATGAATCTGAATACCATGACTACACATTCTGTCAGGACAAGTGTCTCTTTCCAGAAGTACAATTCTCAGCTGACCACAGGATGCTCTGTTCATTTAATTTAAAATTCAGTCCAGGTGTGAACCAACCCCCATCTTCTCAAGAGCAGGAGAGAATCTTTTCCAAAGAGGAGGACATTTTACTTTAAGGATCGTTACTTGCTTAGCTGCAAACATACTCATCACATTCAGAGTCTAATCAGAGGCTGGAGTTCCCACGGGGCCCATAGTGGGTGGGGGTGGAAGGAGGAGCTATTATTTAGGCACTCCATCATACCTTTGCTATAAAACGAACTGCATGGACAGAATACACTGCGTTCTGGAAAGTTCAGCCCATGTCAAGGACAAAACACTGTACTAACTCGACTTTGCCTTTCTTGGACCATCTCAAGTTTGGAGGATGTCTAGGTGCCTGGCTGCCCGCATTGCTGTGTACTCCTGAAGGTGTTGGAGGAAGAGAAATGCATGCATGGCAATGAATTGATATGCAAGGCCCAGTCATAATCTGAAAAGAAGTAATGAACACAACCTAGAAATATAATCTGCAATAAAAACATACTCAGAGGAATCAATGGTGAGTTCCCAAAAGATTAAGCAACGTGTCCTCTTTGCAACGTGAGGGATTCTGGGTTTTCCAGACCTCATGTTGCTCAAGTCTATGAAAAGTCTGAGACATAGGCAATTGCTGAACCTCATTTGGGACAGGAAAGGAAGACAGGTTACTCTACTAAGGGACATGGGTCTTCATCCAACCACAGTGTGTGCAGCTGTCAACTCTCCTTCATCTTCCGGAGCAAGTGAAATGTTCCTGGCCTTGGCTGTGACAGAAACCCTGAACAAGTTGTCATTCACCAAGAGAGCTTGGTTAAGTCAACATTTCCTTCAGAAGGGGCTCCAGTGGCTTTTTAAAATATTTTAAAATAACAGAAGCACAATATCAAAGTCCTCTAATACCTCTCATAAACTTTAATAATGCCACCATGTTCAAACAGAATGGTAGTATTTCAACCACAAGCAAATACAGAAGAGCTGCTGGGAAAAACTTGACAAATGCTACCAGAGCGGCCCCCAGAGACTTCCTTCCTCTAGCTCCCATTTGCCCTTTCACTCAGATTTTTTTAGTCCACTTGATTCTTAGTGAAGGAAAGAAGGAGAATGTTGGAATAGAAATTTTCAATATCCAGATTCCAGACATATCAGCCTGCTACAGACAAGACTCAAATCCAAGGCATTCCTGGAATCCTCATGTTAATTACCACATTATCAAGTCCTGGAAGGGCTGTGAGCTATTGTATAAGGAGTCTGAGTAACTCGATTCCCCTAATGAACTCCAGCCACCCAGACAATGGAATGAACAGCCTGTAGCCAGTCTGGGCTGCTGCTTCTCACCCCCGCAGTCTCAGAGCCTTGGCCTCTCCTCGGTTTGGCTCATGGCCTGTCCTTTTCCACTGTCAGCCTCCTTGGTGCTGGTTGGCACTCTTCCTCTGCTACCCTAACTGCCCAGAGTCTTGTCCCACCCCTTCCCTTGACCCAGCCACTGCCATGTGGGCTGCAGTATCTGCTCATTCATCACCACCAACACCTTCTACTCTATTGGTACTGCACTGTTTTGCCTGGGTTACCAGCTGTGGCCCTGAAGTCTCCAACTCCAGCTGTTTTCTGGGCTATCGCCATGCTCACCTAGAAATTGTGCTCTAGTGACGAATCCAGGTAGAATTTTTTTGCTTATTGCTGCCAGGTAAACTTGGATGTCTCCTTTTGAGTATCTGTAGTCTAACCACCCAATACATTTAACTTGAAAACCTTTTTGGTCAGTGCTTCTCGATTTTAATGAGCGTTAAATCAAGTGAAGGTTTTGGTAAAATGCAGATTTTATTTCAGTGGTTCTGGAATGGGGCTTGAGATTCTATATTTCTAACAACTTCCCAGGTCAGAGCAATTCTATGTCAGGACACATTTGAGTGGCACGGCTCTAGGAAGGGGCTGAGTCCCATTCACCTTTGCACTCCTGGCATTTCAACCTTATTGTCACCATCACCACTTGGGCAGGCCCTACTATGTCTGTGGTAGTGGAGATACATAGATGATTATGACATAGTCTCTGTCCTCAAGGTCACATAGTCTGAGGCAGGGTTTCTCAAACTCAGGATTATTCACATTTGGGGTTGATCATTCATTGTTGTGGGGGGATGCCCGGTGGATTATAAAATGTTTAGCAGCATCCCTGGCCTCTAATCACTAGATAACAGTAGAACCATTAGCCACTAGATATCAGTAACACCTTCCCAGTTTGACAATGAAAAAAGTGTCTCCAGGCATTACATATGCCCCGGGGGGGGGGGGGAGGATTGAGAACCACTGGTGTAGGGGAGAGGCAGACAGGAGCATTAATCATTGAAATGATGGATCAAGTATAGAGCTGTGTGCACACTGTTCAGGAAAAAGAGTGACTATCATTTCAGAGTGTGCGCTGAGCATTTGGCACATAGTAAGTGCTCAGGAAAAGTTTGTTAGATGAACAAATAAACTGCTAATCACCTCACATTCTCTAGTAACTATAATAATTTACGTTTATGGCCTCATCCAGTGGAAATCATACTTGCAATTTCTAAAGATAATCATCTAACTACTTCATTGTCCTAATTTCCATGGATATATTTATCAGATGTATTACAGTGGAAGAAAGAAAGCCTATCTTTCAGACTAATTCATTCAGGGTATAGATATCTGTAAGAAAATGAGACTTTTAACCGTCATAAAAAAACGTGTTTTTTTTAAAGGAACTTGATACTGCTTTTTTTGGCATTCTTTGCATGCTCACATTAGAAAATAACCAAAAAGGGTGTGTGTACATGTAACACTTAAGTGGATTCAAGCAGAAGGGAACATTTTGTAGCTTGGCTCACCTTAGTGCATGCTCTTACGCAGCTGTGTCTTTTCCCCCACAGGTTCTGCAGGGTGAATGCATTTCCAAGGCACTGTCTATTCTGATGCTCATGTCCCTACACACATGCATCTGACACCTGACCATGCATAATATGATGACAGGCCAGCAAACAGATAAGCTTTGGGGACCTGAGTGGGAGGGGAGCCAGGGAGAGTCCACATTCATAGAATGAAGGAGATGAGCAGAGCTGTAAGCTTGCGGTCTTAGTCAGACGGTAGAGCAAAGGTAAATTACATCAGCATGTGGCCTCATACACTGGGTTCCCCGCTGAAGACGTGTAGGCTGTTTATCTTAATGGGGAGGCAGGACTAGAGAAGGAGATGTTTCAGGCAGAACAAAAAGTCTGTGGCTGGAGAATACAGAGGCACAAGGGCATCTGAGGACAAATAAAAAGAAGAATGGAGAAGGGGGTTCTTAGCACGGCACATGTCAGTTCAAACTTTTAGCCGTGTACTTGGTAGATGTTATGATTCCTCAACATTTTGTAAATGAAAGCCAAAAGTAGGCCCATGGGAAAGTTCTTGGAAATACACACTGATTGACTCGAATACCCATAGTTGCCAAAGGAAAGTGTGACACTCGGTGCTGTTGCCAAAGTCAGTAAGCCTTTGCCCAGATAATGGCAAACCTTTCCTTTCAGAATACAGTTTCTTACGTTGAGCCCCAATGTCAATTTCTGCACAGAAGTGGAAATCAGCAGACCTGGGGTCCAGGCCAGGCTCTGTGATTGGTTGTCTATAGGAAACAACATTTTTGCTCCAATTTTCCTATCCGGAGAACTGGGAAGCTAATACTTTCCACCCATCTAGGTTGAAGGAATATTGTGATGAGTCAGAAGACAAATCTCTGAGTTTTTTGTTTAATGAAGAGTGTTCCTGCTTTTAATGTACTAAAGGATGGTTCTGCTTCAGTCTATAAATTGAAAAAGATCATGACATAAATAATTCACAGAAAACCAAAACCCCTTGAACGACACTCCCTTTTGATTTTAGTATTAAAAATTGGCTAGAGGGGACAGTCTCTGGTTAGACTTCTTAGCATGGGCAGCCTAGGCTCCTGGATACCAGAGATGTCCAGTTCAGTGGTTGCCAACCGGTGGTCCGAAAGGTTGGCAACCGCTGGTCTAGTTAGTAACACACTTCGTTCACATAAAGGAAACAGACCTGCAAATGTCAATTTAGGACTATTGTCCTATGTCTGTCTAGTTTGTGCATGTCAGTGACACGAGATAGCAGCAAAGGCTCTGGAACCCTCCAGAGGGGAGCATGGATAGTTCTGCAGTCTGTGTTAGTGGCCTTTGGCAGCACTGGGTTGTAATAATGTAACTTCCTGATTAACCAACTCTGAAGACAGTTGCCAGGGCTATGTCATTAACTGCATGAAAAAAAAAAAAACGAAAACGGTAAGAGATTCAGAAAATAGAAATAATAAAGTGAAATGAACTGATACAACCAAAACAACATTATTCAAGAGAGCTTTGTTTTTCAAGCCTAAGAAGCCCATTTCGTCCAATATTCGGACCGCTAGAGAATTGCTGGTCTCTGTTAAACCACGAAGTTACTCCTCCTTTGTGGCATCTGCTTTTGTTGTTTCTGAGTAGAAAGTGCCTCATGATTTACTGCAGTGACATTATCTTAATACTTGTTCCTGTGGTGGAAGGAGCATGAATTTAAGTAGAATGATAGAAATTTAATAGAATGGCACCATGGCATTCACTCAACTAGCACTCAAGATCTGATTCTCAACCCATCACTACTTAACTGGGTCATCCAGGGGAAGTCTGTACCTCATCTGAGTTTCTTCTGCAAGGTGACACGACTGAGCTAGATAGCTTTCAGATGTGCCATGAAGGGATGGAAAGGGTGAAGTAGAAGACACATTCATGCAACGTGTGATGGAAACTAACCAGCTACTCCAGTTTGAGTGAACTTGGGTCATTTCTGCTGAGCAGCAAATGAGAATAAGAATCTCAGGAAGTGATGCTGTAAGGCTCTGAGCCACCAGGACTTCTGGGAATCATTGCTAATATCCAAGTGCTGTTTACCTCACTCAGTAAGTGGAAGAAATGTCTCTGTTGGAAAAAAAAATCAAGCCAAACCTCTAAAGATGTGTGGGGCTCACAACTATTTCTGGTGGCATTCAGTCCTGTGGGGGAGGAGGGAGCCAGGTAGACGCCATGGAGATCAGACACCTGGCTGATTAGCTCCACTGGGAATGGAGCATAGGGCAAAGCTTTGTCAGCCCATCTCTTTGAAGAAGATTCTTCTCTGGAGGCCTTTAAAAATAGGATGTGCTCTCAGCAGGTAAGATGATGGGTATAAATCTGCCTGGGGAAAGTGGACAAAAAAGATGGCCTTCTAAAATATTTGGGGCAGTGAATCCTGGGAATGGTTGTGCTGCCAAACTAACTGGGGATACTGAAATTATGTTTATTCAACTTAAAACCCCTAGACATGGTGAAATATCTAATTGAATCAATTATTTTGTAGAAAAAAGTCACTAGTGAAATACAATTTTGACGTATTATTGTTGTTGTTATATCTATATATATATAAAAGCCTAATATGCAAAGTGCCCCCTCGGGAGTTTGACCAGGAGACCGGAAGTTCGATCGCTTGCTATGACATGCACTGACCACCAGGGGGCGGCACTGATTGAAGGAAGGCCCTGGCCAGCAGCCAGAAGACCCCGATTGGCCCTGATCACCAGCCAGGCCTAGGGACCCTACCAGTGCACGAATTTCATGCACCAGGCCTCTAGTGTGTGTGTGTGTGTATAAATATACACACACACACACACACACACACACACACACACACACACTGAGTTTAGCTTTTGAGGGGACAGATATCAAGCTGACAGTGAGTTCTTCAGGCGAAATCTCATTTCTTCCCTATTTACCTTCTTAGTTAAGGTGCATTTTTAGAGTTTTGGACAATAACTACATTTTCAACCCAGGAATAAAGTTTTCAGATATTTGTTGTGGCTCCTGCTCACTCTCTTCAGTGATCAAGAGAAGCTCCTCCCTAAGGAAAAGTACGTCGGGTTCTGAAAGGCACACAACTAAAAGCACCTGTTTTGGACAGAACCTAATTATCCCCACCTTCTCCCTAAAACTGATTATTGAAATATTCCAAAATGTCTAACCAATTCCTAGTGTGTAAGTAAATAATGACCTGAATATTTTATGTAGTCAATAAATATTTTTTATTGAGATGTAATTTACATATCATAAAATCCACCCCATTAAAGTATATAATTCGGTGTTTTTTATTATATTCACAAGGTTGTGCAACCATCATCACTCTCTAATTCCAGGACATTTTAGTCACCCAAAAAAGAAACCTTGTACCAATTACCAGTCACTCCTTTTTTCCCCTTCTCCCAGCCCCTGGCAATCACTAACCTACTTTCTGTCTCTGTGTATTGGCTGATTCTAGTTATTTCATACAAATGGAATCATACACTATATGGCCTTTTGTGGCTCACCTATTTCACTTAGCATAATGTTTTCAAGTTCATAGTATAGCATGTGTCAATACTATACTAATTTATTCTAAGTAATTACTGTGTACAAGACAGCGAGGTAGCATTAAAGCTTTTATTTTCTTCCAGATGTAATGGAATTGGAGCAGAGCCAAATAACCCTCATGAGCAATTTAGGATGCCGTGGTCACAGGCAGTATGTTTACAGTGGAGGCCAAGGGTCACCAGGATCAAAAATACTTGGGTTAACCCAATAGAACATGGCAGATTTCACAGAACACAAGCAAGAGACAGGACACAACTGGGGAACTAGGAAAGAAAGAACAAGATAAAGAAGGTATGCAAGGGGAAGAGTTAAGATCTCACTACAAGATGAGAGACAAAGTAAGACAGAAATAGGAGTGGGTTTGATGAAGTTAGTGGCCAGGGATGTAGGTCAAGCAGCCAAAGATCTAAATATCTTGGTCTATAGCAACAACCTTGAATCAGGGCAGAATCACAGAATATCTGCACTGGAGTAACCTTAGACCTACCTTCTCCAACTCCATCTTTTGAAAGATGAACAATCTCTGCTCCAGAGAGGCTAAGAGACCTCCCCAAGCTCATGAACCTTAGGGATTACCTCTTTAATCTCCTTCCTCTCAATGATACATTTTCCACAACAGCTCACAGCCACAGTCCCACGAGTTGGATTTGGTCATATGTTAGTGTCAAAACGCAGCTCAGCAGGCATATACTCACACACACTCATGCCATGCAAGAGCCAGCTGAAGGTCTTAAAATATTTTTACATTAGCCTCAAAAAGAAGTTTGAGCTAATCCTTATTGGTTAATTGTCTAAACATACGGGGTTTCTTTCTATTATAAATAAATGTAATAAGTTAGTATCAATCTATATATAGGTTTAGAGATGAAAAAAAATTAATGAGGTTCCTTAAGAGGTCAACCAGTGGAAAAGGCTTACATCTGTACTGTGATTAGAACAGTGAAGCCCAGAATATGCACATACATATCATGTAATGAGCACTAAAGAGTGCTTAGTGTTCAATGGCATTGTAAAATGAACAGTTCAAGAAGCATGACTCCAAAAGCACTTTGCCATTTAAAATTCAGAGCTGTAGCTTTTTAGTCAAATTCTGCTAGGATCATGCTACAGAGGAAATCTTTGTTCCGTAAGAAAAAAGAAAATTAAAAGTAAACAGAGCTTAAAAGCCTTGAGATTAGTTAAAATCATGTTGGTACATTCATATAATTGGACAATTGGAGGCACTGAGATGGTGATATGGATGTGCATATATTGATATAAAAAGTTTGATAACTTGTTGATAGAAGAAACATTACAGAAGAATATTTAAAGTGTGACATCTTTATATATCATATATATAAAGAACACATCTGGAAGAACATCCATAAAGTATTGAGAGCTCTATCCCCAAGTAATGGAATTATGAGAGGTTTTATTTTGTTTTGTTTTGTGTTTGTTCTCTTATTTTTATCTCCTAATTTTTCAATAATGAACATGATTTCTCATGTAATTAAAAATGTTAAAAATAGACTTCATTGTGATTGCAACACGGGTTCATTACTATTTGCTCCTACAAACTATCTTTTAGAACCTATAACAAAAGTAAAAGCAAGGTGCCCTTGCCATCGTCTGAACTCAGAAAACACTAATTCTTTGGCATCAAATATGAATCAATACAAAGGGAATCTTGTGAAAGGAAATACGTGTGTGGGGTCTTGACCCCTCCTCCCTTGCTTTTATGCCCTTGAATCTCAAAGAGGTACAGCTCCTTTTCACTCCTTTTGATCTTAAATTGGCATCATCTCTCTTAGCTAAACCCAGAATTCATGGTGTAGGCTTCATCTTCAAGCTTTAGGCTGTTTGCTTGATATCTGAACATGCAAGCCACCTCTGTCTTGTTGCAAAGTTTACAGGAGCATCATTTCAACTGGTACCTTTGGTGAGCTTGTTTTTACTCATCTTTACCTTATAGGAAAGTCCTCTTAATAGGGTACTTTGAATCACCCTATTTGCTTATTCATCAGGTTGAAAGCTACAAGAATGGATCTTGTTTATACTACAAGGGCTCAAGCCACCAGGGTCATTATGATGAACAACTGTAAGAAGCACTGTCTTCACCATAGATTATGTTAATGGTTTTCTCTAGAGTTGTGCACTACACATCCTCTAACAGTGGTTCAGGAAACTGCATTCTATGACACAAACATTCCCCTATGTCTCCTGAAAATTCCCGAGTATTTTTAAGGAGGGACTTCTAATTCCAAAACCAATGGATCATGTTCACTAAAAAATACAAGATAGGGCTGGATACCAAGCTCATCACAGGAAGAGAATCAGAAGCTCTTATTTTAGATTTGGAGTCATGACTTGTTCGATGTAGTGTTAGACATTATCAATTATAGCAAATGCAGGCTGGTTTTACATTTCTTACTATTTTTAGTAGTTTTGCTTTTGTAGATACCAGCAGATCTTAATTATATAGATCATTACGTTGTTTTTGAACACAGTTTTACTTTTGCCTTTCCAATAGGGATGTCTTTTTTTTTTTCACTGTCCAGAATCTCCAATATAATGTTGAATACGATCCTTGAGATCAGAAAGCCTTGTCTTATTCCTGATCTTAGGGGAAAGGCATTCAGTTTTTCATTGTTAAGTGGGATGTTAGTTTTAAGTTTCTCATCTATGCCCTTTATTAGGCTGAAGAACTTCCCTTTTATTCCTAGTTTTTTTGAGAGTTTTTATTAGGAATGGATATTGGATTTAGTCATTTCTTTTTCCACATCTATTGAGATGATCATACATTTTCCCCCTTTTTAGCTTGTTAATATCATCATCATCATCATCATCATCATATCAGCATAATAATGATGATGATGATTAACCAATAATACAGTCAGCACTTTATTACTTTTGTTGCTAAGTTCCAAAACAAAGCAATTTCTGAAGAATCAAAAGATTAGTCAAGGTAGCTGCCTGCACGCCTAGATAAATATTTTCTTTCCTAAGCACTCTCTTCTAAATTTTAATTGACTAAATCTGTTCCAACTGCCTTTCTTTCTACATTTGCTAGATCCAACTGGGTTAGTTCTGACCTCGCATTTAAAAAGGGGGAAAAGTGCAAGTGAATTCTAAAATTGATAAGGAACTTAAAATGTGGCCCCCAATCATGATCTCTGCCTAAAGAACTGGTCAAAATAGATAAAGACAAAAAAAAACCCACACAAAACAGAACACACACACACACACACACACACACACACAACAACAACAACAACAACAACAACAACAACAAAAACAAAAACAAAAAAACAGGTCATATGTCTTTAATGGTACTCTCTTATCCAAAATAAACCTTCTGGAACAATTATCTAAAATCTTTTCATGATGGTAGTGTAGCAATCATCTTAGAAAACAATTTTCCAGTAACGGGGTCCCAGAGATATGAATTTATCTAAGTTTTACCTTATGGTTCAATGTAGCCTTTGGCACACGGTTATAATACATTAAGAAACAAAAGGGGGGAAATACTCAAAAGCTTCTTGCAATGAGAACATCTGTCACTGGGCTATATCAAGAAATAAACCTGGGCATGCAACCAAGATAAGTAATTGCACTGGCCTCAAGCCAATTTAAATTGTGTACTATAGACCTTTTACGTAGAAAAAAAAAGTTCATAGGTTTTGTATTCAAGCGTTACATGGAAAAAATCATCATATGAAAGTCTTTTGTTCTCTAAGCAGGACCTGTGTTTCTGTTTGCAAGACATCCTCTACGAGTATCTAGCTCCTTGAGATGGTATGCATGGTGAAAAGAAAAGTGTTGGCTTGTGCTGATCATGGTCAATAAAACATATTTGGTCTATGAGCCCGGATCAATTCAGATTGGCATGATTCTGGAATAAACTGGACACTCTCTTGCAATTCAAGGGCATAAGGAGACTTGCCACTTGGATGTTGGAAACAAGTAATTTACTAAAAGGAATACCATTCGAATAAGTTCAGATACCTCTGCAAAGCAATGTGTTCACTTCATTGGAAAAAATCTAGACACATTCAAGGGGCTTAAGGAATTAGAAGGATTTTTTTCCTATTAATTTGAGTATTAAGTATGAGTACAGAATTTAGTTAAATACTAACAAATAAATTTTGCATAAAAAGTCTGTTTAGTGTATTATAAATTTTAAAATTAAGAGCATATTTTCTTTGTTTAAGCAAGCAATAAGTATTAAAGGTAAAAATTTAGCTGAGATCATAAATTTTCAGAAAAAAATTTTTATTTCTCAAAGTTTGTTTCTTTTTAAAAATAGCTCTAAGCATGAATTCAAGAATATCAGCTTGTAAAGAAAACATCTCCACCATTTTTAATGACTAAAGAGCATGTCTATAATTAATTTGTAACAAAAAGCCTGAATTGCTAAATAAGTCATATGAGAATTCCAAATAATATAATTAGCACTGGCCACAATACTCAATATAAACTAAAACTTCCAGGAATACATATATCCACTTAAATGTTCACTGATATTCAAATATTTAATAAAAATGGAACTTCTATAGATTTCAGATGATACTTTTACAGAATCATAGAGTTAACATTTTACCCAAGTGATCCTTAATTCAGAGAAAGTTTTTTCTTGGTAAAATTACTAGTTGGACTAATATTTCCATAAACTGAGATATATAGTTTAAGGCTGCCTATGAGAGATGAGAGAACACAGGCATGTCAATGAAATACTGAAATCAATCTGTTAATGTTAATAAAGTCATTACAGGAGCCAAATTAAATAATTCTGAAATCAATATAAAACTACAGATTAACAAGAGATGTATGAATTCATTAAGTCACCTTATTCCACTCAATTCTTTGGGAGAAAAGCATGCTTTTACTTTAATCTGACAAAGCATCTTCAGAACCTGAATACTTCCATATACCCTACCTCAACCACTTGTGAACTTCAATGACTGAACAAAAACTCAGAGTCAAGGAAAAAGTGGATGCTCCCTCCGTAAACATGTTTGCATACAAAAATATAAATTTAGGAGACAAAAGACCAGACTACCTTATCAGGATTATTAGAGAAAATAACCCTGGTTGATTTGGGTAGTATGGTGTTCTGCAGATTCAATTAATTTTTCTCTGAATCTTCTAGTATCGTCCAAATATATTTATGAATGGAAATGTACTTGGTTGGGCAGGTTCATTTATAATTCCAAGAATCATCCTCAGGGCCTCAGGGACGTCCACTTAACAGATGAGGTTTAAAAAATGACCAAATTTGATATTATTGACTTTTGATCCCATCCTGCCCCCTCACCAGCCATTATTTTGGTATTTAAATGCAGTCTTGGGAAATACTGTAATCATATATGGGTTTGCTTTTTTAGGTTTTCACCCTAATTCAACGAAAAATCTGGATAACTCTATTTAAAGATACTTCAGTGAAAAAGATAACCATTGTGTAAAAAGGTAAATACAATCGGAGTGTGATAGATGACACTTTACACCTGGCAATGACAAATTCTCAGAATACCATTTGTTGGCATTTTGAGAAATCTTTCACAAAGTACCAACGGTTTCCTTCTGCTGCACACACAAGGCTTGTGGGTCAACTGCCACTGCGATGAATCGCTCGCACCTTAAAATATAACCCTCAGTGATGTGCACCAGTGCAAAGATGTGGCAATAGCAAAGAAGGAAATATGTGCTGGAGCTAGAAAGAAACAAGTAAATAAAACAATCCCTATGCTTCAAGATCTCTCATTTTATTGGTTAGAGAGAGAGAGAGAGAGAGAGAGAGAGAGAGAGAGAGACATAGTGTGTGAGGTGGGATTCTTAGGAGAGAGTCAGGAGAAGGCTACACAGAGAGGGTGGCATTGAAGTTTTACCTGGAGAAATGAAAAGGTATTTGCCAGGCAGATAATTTGAACATCATTGATATTTGACTTTCAGATATGTTACTGCACTGCCTTTGAATAACAGTGAATCTAAACTTAGAATTTGAACAGTATTACATTAATGTGTGATAGTAGTTAAGCCAGACCACCTGCTTCTATATACCAGTTCTTCCACTAAAATAACAGTATGCATTTGGACATTAGGTGGAAAACCTAATTATTTTCCTTTCTTTACATCTCAAACAGGCCAAGTAAACTTGCAGGAACCAGGCTAAGTTTGGAAGGGGAAAAGAAAATCAAAATAATCAGCAAGTGATTTTAACTCTGGTGGCATCAGAATTTTCTGGAGAAATAATCCAAAGTATGTTTATCTGAGCCTCATCTCAGAGCTACCTAAGCAGAGACTCACAGGAAGGGGCAAGGCATCTGTATTTTTAAAAATCCATTTCAGGTGATTCTGAGACTCAGCAGAATTTGAGAGTTGAAGGCTCAGACTTCACAGTAACTATGCACGTAAGACTATTCTAAACCACTCCATGTACTACACCAGCTACTTTAATCATTGCTACAACTCTATGACGTAAGTACCATTATTGTCCCCATTTTACAGAGAAGCTCACCAACACTTGGTAACTTTTCCAAAGTCACATGACAAATAAATGAAGAAGCTAGAACCATCTGGCCTCAAATTTCACACCCTCAACCACTGTACAAACTGCTCCAGCATAATACCCCATATAAATGTATACCATTTCAGTCTAAATAAAATTGAGAGATATTTATGAAAGTCTGTCCAAAAATAATGCTACTATTTTTATCTAAAGAGTTTAACTGATGAGGAAAATATACATATTGAAATTTAGTCTTCAGGACTCTTGGAGTTACATGAGGATGAATCAGACGTGAGCCTAACTATTGTCCCAAGTGCCATCTAGGAACAGCACTTGGGAAGGTTATTCTTTGAAAGTTGTTATTTTTTTCTCAATCTTTCAATGAGTTATTTTTTCTCAACCTTTCACTAGAACTGGTGCCTGAGAAAAAGAGTTCCTATGAATGTGATAGTTACTAGAATTTGAACAAAAATTGTACGGATTTGTCACTACAGTCATGAACCACATAACGACTTTTCAGTCAATGATGGACAACGTATATGATGGTGGCATACCATATAGCCTAGGTATACAGCAGGCTATACCATCTAGGTTTGTGTAAGTATACTCTATGACCCTTGCACAAAGACAAAATCACCTAATGATGAATCTGTCAGACCATGTCTCCCTTGTTAAGCGGTGCAGGACTGTATTATAAAAGCCTACTGGAAAGCTTTAGCTTCCAGGAAACTGGATTTAGAAAGGAAGACATAACTGCCCAGCTAAGTAAGTAATATAGGTAGACACAATGAGAATGCCTTTAATTCCTGGTATACTCCTGTTTATTGTGGAGTATAAGAATATCTTTATTTCACAGCAGATGAGTGGATTAAAAAACTGTGGTACATCTACACAATGGAATACTACACTGCGGTAAAAAAGAAGGAATTCTTACCATTTGCAACAGCATGGATGGAACTGGAGAACATTATGCTAAGTGAAATTAAGACAGCCAGAGAAAGATAAATATCACATGATCTCACTCATTTGTGGAATATAATGAACAACATAAACTGATGAACAAAAACAGATCCAGAGATAAAGAAGCATTGATCAGACCATCAAACCTCAGAGGGAAGGTAGGGGAGGGCGGGGGTAAGGGGGAGAGATCAACCAAAGGACTTGTATGCATGCATATAAGCCTAACCAATGAACACAGACACGGGGGGGCGGGTGAGGGCATGAGTGGGGGGGTGGAGGGCAATGGGGGGATAAGCACACACATGTAATACCTTAATCAATAAAGAAAAAAGAAAAATAGAAATCAAAGTGAGACATTATTTTATAAAACACTTGTGATCATGATAAGAATTTCCAGTTTCTTAAGTGGCACAATTAGCAGATGCTCATGAAGTCTCTAGCAGATCACCCATTTGGAATAAGACTCAAATTGCTCAACATTCACTCTACCTAATTTTGCTTTACTTCTCTCTGCTCAGAGGAAGCTGGACCAAGGGACCCACTGTACCTGATTTCATCTCATCAGGTATTTATTCTTCTCTTCGGTTCTCTGTACTATGGACCTTTACAGCTGCTATTCAATTAATTCTTGGAGCTCCCTTTGTTACCTGACTGAGCCATGTTTGGCAGTAATGATCACTCTCTAGGCCATATGTTCTACATAGGAGATATTCAATACATGTTTCCTGAACAAACAATTAAATGAATGAAAGAATGCATGCCTCAGTAAGCATCCGATGGCATAATTCATTGTGTGAGCAGTTCTGCCTGTCATAAAACTCCTCTGCTAGGCAGAAATCTCATTCATTCAATGTTCCTCCATTAGCCATCATTCTACCTTTCTAGAGCTACACACAATTCCTGCTAAGGGCAACTCCTTTAATATTGAAAGACATTATTATGAATTCCTAAGTCCTAATTCTTCTCCCATATTCTTTTCAATTGTTTTGTTTATAATATGACTTCTAGACATTTCACAACTTTGATCATCTTTTTCTAGAGTTTGCCTATGTTGCTGTTAAAAAGTGGCACTAAGCACTGAACACCCTCTTCCTGATGTGAGCTGAACATTGCAGTTTCCTTTGTTTGAATCTCCTAACACTCCTGCCCCTTCCAAAAATAGTATGTTTTATCAACATAGCTTTCAAGAGTTTATGAGTTATTTTAGGTAAGCGACAACTTGCAATTAACTAAAATGTCTTATTGTTTTTTCTAAATGCTGCACTTTATAAACATGGGAAGCAAATACTGTTTTTTTAAGTAAATACCACCAGGTGCCATGTATTATGAGGTTCACTTACCATACATGAAGACAAATGGTGTAACAGAGCAAACAAGTATAGTCTTAGGATTTAGGAAGAACTTTATTGTTCACCTTCAATACATGATGTTTGTGATGTTTGAGCAAACAGGAAGTATTCAGTCATTGTTTTCCTGAATAAATGCCTGATTTCTCCATCTGCTAGTTGGGAATTATGGTACCTCCCTTATAAAGTTGTTCTGAAGATGAAGGATATAGATACATTTCTAAGTGCGGAACCATGCATAAAGTTAGGACATAATAGCATTAGTATTTGTTGTAATCATTGTCATCATCATCACCATCATCTTCATATTACCTACGTCACGGCCTATATAGTTGTAGGTGTTTTTATTTGTTAAGTGCCACATATTACATCTGTACATATGCATTTAAATATATTCCATTTATTCCAGAAAAAAACATTTTTGAATAATTATTCAATGTAATAAACATCCAATGTCTTCATCAAAATACTGATTTTTTAAAAAATTTCTTTATTGGTTAAGGTATTACAAATGTGTCCTCATCCCCCCATTAACCTCCAACCTCCCCCCACCCTCCCCCTCATGCTCTCATCCCCCTGTTGTCCGTTTCCATTGGTTTGGCTTATATGCATGCATACAAGTCCAAAAAAAAAAATACTGATTAAAATCCTGACCAGATGATGCAGGGTCAACATCACATGATCCCCGAACCATTATGTCCCACAGCACTTCTGTACTTAGTCGTCTGGTCCACCAGGAATTAATTGATGGATTTCTGAATGTATAGTCAGCTTTCTTGGCATTTTATGTATGTTTCAAGCTATGAATTATCTTAAACAAATCCACAACAAACTATAAGCTGATGTTAAAGATGAAAAAGAATGGGATCTGCCCAGTCTAAGAAACGTATTCAATAATAAGGAAATCACTTTCAGCTGAGCAATGTCAGGTCTCTTTAAACTCTTAACATTTCCTCTTTGAATCACTTTGATGTGTGTCTCATTGTTAAGAAAATTGAAGAATGGCTTGATCTTACATGGGTCATGTAACATAGGAAGTCATACTTAAAAGGGACATTTTCCTCCAATTTCAAGATTTTTTATACTTGATCTTTTAAGAGTCTCCTCAAAAGTGCATTTGATGAACTAATGAAAATGCATTAAAATAAGATGTGTCTGACCTCTTCTCTCCCTGTGCCCACAGAACATTCTATCAGTCTCTGCTCAGAACAAAATTAGCCAATTTGGATTTAAGTCATCAACAGTTTTTATTCCTGCATTCTAATAGCCTGTACCACTGGGCTTCCCATTTTAATGGGAGGGAATGTGAGTGAGGAAGGGCCATGCAAACCAAAGGAGAAAGACTGTAAAATCCCACGTTTGAGTTAGAAACCCCGTGTTAAGTTTGGCTCCAGATGTTTTTGAAAGTCATACATCTCCTTATGGTTCTACTATCTCAACTTCCCCATGTACAAATTAAAGAGGATATGAAACTTGATCTCTTCCAAAATTCCAGTAGAGTATATCTCTTTCTGTCATGCTTATCTGACAGCTGGATTTCTGCCTTTCAAATAATTCCTTTAACACTGCATAGAAAACATCTGTTAAGGAATATAATGGATTTTCCTGATATTTTTGTGTAGGTGATGTACGGTTTGCACAAGTCAATTATCTAAGACAACCACTAGGACCATTTTCATCAGTTCTAACTAGGATTCAGAAAAAGAATCAAGCCTCAGGATTGATATGCTCAGGCAGGTGGTGATCTGAAAACAGAGCAGAAGACACTAAGGCATGGAATCTATGCCTTGTTACCTTCCAATTCATGAGTCACCTGAGATACTGTAAGGTATTTCCTGACTAATTTTATCAGTTCACAAGCTTTTATTAAGCTTTCACTGTCTGCTGCAACCAAAGAATCCTGTCACCCATTAGTCACTTTAGGATTTGCTGCTGAATCTCTAAGATAATGGGAAGGACCATCATGTCTGCCACTAGAGTTGATATAATATTTATTCAGAAAATTCACATGTTCTTAAGCTGCAAATCAATTCCTTTGACTTTTCCTATGACTGTTCCACTTCACTGAATGAGCTTAAAAAAGCTTGCATAGAATGATTTCAGAAAGGCTGCTCTGTGGCTTTGTATAATATAAGAACAGGGTTTTCCATGTATCTCGTGGTTTATCAGCTAAGCTTCTCGAGTCACAGAACAATTTTATTCATGTTTTTAAATTTCAAGGAACTATCCCATTGTTAGTATGAGTAATCTATAAATGTTTGTTGAAGAAAAGGAAGTCATAATTTTCTCACAACATCACATCTTATAAGTTGCCGTTAAGCCAAGATTGAATGATTTAGTATGAAATAACAAATACGATTATATAAATGCCATTTCAAGAGTGTCTTCCATGCATTGGAGGATATACATATAAAATATTATTAAAATACACATAATGTGTACAGATATTATATATTTACAAACGTATATACTCTGTATGTATAGAAAATCTCAAATTCTTAGAACAATCTGTGTGGTAGGTTTTATAATCTGTATGGTAGGTCTTATAATCCATATTTAAGATAAATAAATTAAGATTCTTTTAGTATTGTTCAAGAAGTCACATTCCATTCCATTGTTCCTAAAATTTTAGTCCAAGAGCTTTTATAATTTAAAACTCAATTGATTAAATAGTAAAAAATGAATGAATGTTAGATTCAAAGTTTATTGACAGAAGAGAAAAATATTCACAGAAATATTCTTAATCCTTTGTAAAGCAACATCACATAGTCAACTGCAATGCTTCCTTTCCCAGTAGCTTCTAATGTCTTTCTCACAGATAAATTACAAAGCTGATCTTTTCTTTAAATAGCTATCAAGATTGATATCCATAGCATAGTGTCTTCTTAATAAATAACCATCCTGATTTTTATCAATATTTCCTTTTCAGGATTTGTAATATAAACAAAAGGAACTCAAGACTTTGGCTCCCATAAGAACTACTACCAATAGAAAGCTCAAAGGTCTTGCAAATAGAATGGTCATTTCTGAGTGGCAAATTATTTCTTTACCTGTTTTTTTTTTCTGACAATTTGCTTAGCTCAAAATAAATCTGAGTGATTAATCTATTCAATATAATGCAAATCTGGATTTCTGGCTTACTTGCCTGTCAGAATCTTCTTTTCAAAATCCTCAATTTAAAATTTGATTATTACCCATGCCACAAATATTTGTGTGGCAAAATTCAAGCACCAGGAAACGGCATAGAGCAAAATTTACTGAGTGGCATTATGAAGGAGCATACGACCCAAACAGCTGCAACTAGATGAGATGATTACTTGTCCCACTGCCCAGTTTTTAGGAGGGGGGGGATACAACAGAAACGAATTCATGTTTAATTAGACTCTAAAAGCTTTGCAGGGTATTAAAAATATTTAAAATTATTTAAATCATCATCTGCAATGATGTCAGAAAGTTAGAATTTTTTTTACCAAGGTGATGGTTTCATCTTTGAACAAGTATGAGGAAATTATGAAAAGGAGATTCTAGTTTCTGTAGTTTAATTTCTTAAAAAAGTTGTAAAATATCTTGCTAATTCCCATGTATCCTTGGCTTATACACAGAGTTGCCATATAATATTTATTCCAAATTTTTATTCCCAGCTGGGACACTTGGAGAGTGAAAAAGGCATTATTAATAATTGCAATACATGTAGACCAAGACTGTCTCCTGAAAGCTGGGACATTTAGTTACTCCCTTCCTCTCTTCCTCCCCCTGCCTCCCTCCTCCCCTCCCTCCCTCCCTCCTTCCTTCCCTCCCTCTCTCTTTCTTTTAATTAGAAGCGTCAGGGTCTCAAATCTGAACTTTATTAGAAACATGCTATTATTTATTACTCATAAAGGCAGCATCTTGCCAAGTCCTTGGTTTAACTGGAACTGTCATAGTCCCTGGTCCCCAGCATCTTCTAATGGTGCAGCTGCTCTCAGGTGACAGTGTTGACACTGCCTCCCCTCCTGCTACGTGAGGACACAATGACGGCACAGATGGTGTGGGAAAGATGTGGTCCGTAGTTTGTGCCACGATTTTTACTCCCTGCTTATTTCCTCCCTAGAATTACCTCCAGATCCTGACCGTATGCTCAACACACTGTTCCTGCTACACGTCAACACCCTTTCTTTATTCCCAGGAAATCCCCACCACATCCCTTCCCACTCTTTCCTCAGTAAATAATGACCCAATTATTTATTTAAAGGTCTGCTTTCTCCCTACAAACTCTGTAGAGAAAAATTGCAATGAATTGTTTTATAGAGAAAATAGCTTACATTTTCTGTTTTACGACCAGAAAATAAAAGCAGACAGTTTACTTGCGAGGTTCTAGGTCGATGCTTGGTGATTTAAGGAAAACACAGCTCTGCCCCCTCCTAGTAAAGGCAATGACCTTTTGAGGTAGGTCAGAAAGGAGGTGTGTGTGTGTGTGTGTGTGTGTGTGCTGCCAGGCCTCTGGAACCAGGGAGGAGTCCTGACTAGTCCATGGAGGCTGCTTTTCCCTTTCAAACCAATAGGGTAGATCAATAATTTGGCGAATGGTATACCTGAGAAAGTCAAATGACTACTTTCTCTGGAAATCCATTCTAAATTTATGAGCAACTCATTAAATAGGATGTTGTACCTATTTAATATTCCATCATTATGTTATATGTTATAATATATACTTTATATTATAAAAATGTCATTTGAAAAGTTTTGGCTCACCCTGGCCAGTGGGCTCAGTGGTTAGAGCATCGGCCTGTGCACCAGAGGGTTGTGGGTTCAATTCCCCGGTCAAGGGCGCATGTGGGAGACAGCCAATCAATGTGTCTCTGTCACATCAATGTTTCTCTCTCTCCCTCTCTCTCTCTCTCTCTCTCTGCCTCTCTCTCCCTGCCCCCTTTACCTTCCCCCCCTCCCCTCTCTCTATATCCAATGGGAAAAAATATCCTATTCCTTGGGTGAGTATTAAAAAAAAAAAAACCCAAAACCTTTGAGAACCAGGAACCAGTCTTGAAACCTGAATCATTCTAATAGGTGTTTGATTTATTGTCATGAAAAATAAGCATCTTTTCACTTTGCTATCTCTTTGAGCTTCACAGTCCTTTAGAGATTACCTAGAATGGGTCAAAAGATAAATGGATGTCTGGTCTGTGCTAGGGCACCTACTGGGCCTCTCCTGTGTCAAGAAGCAAGAACTGCCTCTTTCAATAGCCCGACAGGGAAGGTCCTCCACTTTGAACTGTCTGGAACGGATTCACAGCGTGCTGCACCTTTCTGTCAGCTGTGCATAACTGGGGTGGTGTTGGAATCCAGGACCATTTGTTCTGGCTTTTTCCAGGCAGGCCTAGGTAGCAGAGCGAAAGAGACCATCATTTGCACCAGCCTTTCCAACTCAGCTGGAAAAGGCTACCTGGTGCCTGAAGAGTGCATCCTGGAGTTTCCTGAGGAACCCACCCTCTCATTTCCTGCTTCCCACTACCAGGATTATGTTTACCCCACCATGTGATACTTGTCTTTGCCTGTGATGCGGAACCTCCCACTTTCTGGTAGAGTTCACACCGGGATTCAAGAGAGTAGGTCTCTTTCTTGCCAAGACCACCTCAGAATATTGATTAGAGGAAAGATCAAACATAGTCCCAGCTTTTGAAAATACAGTGCTTCTGTTTGCAAGGCTCCACTGAGCAGCAGGGAGGAGATTTTTAAAAAGTGAAACAAGAGAACATCAGAGAGAGGCAGACACAGACACGCCTATATGCTATGTGCCCCTTCCCCCTATTTCTTGGATTTCTATCCTCTTAACTTTCCTCTTTTTTCCCCCTTTCTCTTTAAAGCTTAGAACTGCCAATAGTTAAAGGACAAGATGGTCCCCTTGTCCAAAATTATGAGCTGAAACAAGTTAGTGCTATTGATTAATGGTGATGGTCACGACCATGGATCCTGACAGCCTCGTAATGACTTGAATATTTAAAGAGGACACCTTCTATCACTTCCAGAAGGGCCTAGGCTTTAAGTACTGCTTTAATCAAATCTATTGGATCTATCTGGGTTAACAATGTAAGCTTAAAGATGGCTGTGGGAATGAGAGAAGGGGCCTAACTAGAGTGAAGAGCTACTGATCCCAAGACCATGGCTCATTAATAGAAAGTTTTAATGGCCCAAGTAACCTTTCAAGTTCACTGCACAGTATTTGGTCCTTCATAGAAAACAAAAGATTGCTTTAATGTAAGATAACTTATAACAATAATGTATTACTGTAAATTTTAAAATGAAAAACAACAATGGAAAGTCTATCTTTCTGTCTTAAAGCTTATCATTTTAACCTATTCTCTTCCAATGTTTTCCATATGCACATTTTATACCTTTGAAACCATAGTGCCCAAATAGTTTTGTGCCCTGCTTTTTAAATCATAAGCACATTTCTAGGGTGGTAAATAGTCTTCATAATTTTTAAAAGTTGTATGATTCCATTAAGCAAAATTTTATATTTTCACAGAAGCATTCTACTATTTCAATACTGGACCTCTGAACAGTTTTGATTAGAACTCTGGCAAGTATGTCTGTGCATATGACATTTTCACATTGCAGATTATTCTTGTAGAATATAGCCCCAGAAGAGATATTACTGTGTCAAAGAATTTAACTATTTTATGACACCTAATACAGATTACCAAATTTCACATCATAGCTTTTCATTAAAAAAAGGTGTTTGAGCATCTTCTTTATGCAAAGCATTATGTTAGACATTGAGGCAGAAATGAATGAGTTTCAAGTACAATATTTGCCCTGAAATGCATACAGTCCACATGGGGATTTAAGACATTTATATGTAAAGAGAGAACTAACTATATCAACTACAGGAATTCAGAGAAGAACAAGACCATATTCAGCAGGAGTGTGTGAAGAGTTAGACATTTTTTTTAAAATCCTCACCTGAGGATATGTTTTTATTGCTTTTAGAGAAGAAGGGAGAGGAAGAGAGAAACATTGATGTGAGAGAGAAACATGGATCGGTTGCCTCTTGTATGCTTCCTGATCAGGAATAAAAACCACAGCCTTTAAGTGTACAGGACGATGCTCCAACCAACTGAGCCACCCAGCCAGGGCAAGAGTCAGACTTCTAATTGAATCTTAGGACATTTGCAGGTTTGGATGAGTTGACATGGAAGAATATTCAAGCTAGTAAATAGTGTGATAAGAAAGGAAATTAAGCCACCAAGAAGGTCCCTGCGTACACAAAAGCACAATGTGAGTAACTGTAACTCATTAGCCTGATCAACATAGCGTGCACACTCCCCAGGAGCAATTCCATTTCTTGTAATGGTCACCCTTGTCCTTGGAACTTTCTATTCCCTTGTTGCATTTGATGTGATACTATGGAGGTTTACCTCCTCTGTCTCTAACCAGTCTTCTTTCTTTCAAATCCTTCCTCCAATGACATCTTCAAATAAGGCGTTTCCCCAAGTTCTCTTCCAGACCTTTTCTTTCTTTATATTCTTTCTGTAGGTAACGTCACTTGCTCTGTTGGCTCCTGTTGCTAACTCCCTAATCTCTACTTCCAGCTCTCAAATCTCCTTTTTGGTCTGATACGTTTCCTGCCACTGACAGCATTTAAAAGCAAAGTCCTAAACTGAACTCCTTTTGTGTTCTTCAGATCGTGTGAATGCCCCACCGTTTAGAAGCACATCATCTTTGATGTCACTTTCATCCTCATAGTTCACATTCAATCAAGTCTCCAGAATCGGTCCTAGCTTCACAGTGAATCCAATTTTCCTCCTATTGTAGACTATTGAAATCCCTCATCTAGCCCGTGGTCGGCAAACTGCGGCTCGCGAGCCTCATGTGGCTTTTTGGCCCCTTGAGTGTGGCTCTTCCACAAAATACCACGTGCGGGCGCACGTACAGTGCAATTGAAACTTCATGGCCCATGCGCAGAAGTCGGTTTTCAGCCTGGGCGAGTCTATTTTGAAGAAGTACTGTTGATATTTGGCTCTGTTGACTAATGAGTTTGCCGACCACTGACTGGTCCTAGCCTACTGCAAAGATTCCTATCTGATCTGCTTGCCTTTAGCCTCATCCCCTTCATCTACGCTCCATACGATTAGGCACCTTCCTAAAGCATAGAGCAGATTATGTCACTTGTCTACCCATAGACTAGTCAGCTGCAGAGTAAATCAGGCACATCAATGCGTCTCTC